>NC_139946.1:2257956-2812956 GCF_963454915.1 Gymnoscopelus microlampas
AGATTTGTGGCCAATTATATATCACTGTGGGGGTCCTTGACATGAACATGTTTGAGAACCACTTCACTAGCAAGGGACCCGCCTCATCTATTATTATTAGAATACAATAGAACACAACATCCTTTCTACAGATCTACAAGCTCAGAGCGCGGCACTAAGTGCTATTCATTAAGACCAGGAAAGCTATTTTTGAAAAATCTTCAAAATGTGTGCAAATCTTTGAATATATATTATACCGTATATATATTTTAAAGGGAACATTTTCAACTCAAATCTTTGCTTCTGGAGGTCCCTGCATGGAACTAAATACTTAGAGATGGGGGTCAGCGGCCAAATACATATCATTGTGGGGGTCCTTGACATGAAGTTTTAGAAGACATGTTTAGAATGGGCCTCAGGTCTTAATGGGTTAAGTGTTCATATTTAAACTGTGGATGAATTGTGGATCAGTCAGCATGTTGAAGCAAACAGAGTTGGACACACTTTATATTTTTAACATAGGCCTACAACTTTAACCCTTTAAGACCGGGAACGCATCTGTGTCATTTTAACATTCATTTGGCTATTATAAAAATAGTAGATCTACAAGCTCATAGCGTGGCACCGAGTGCCGCGCTATGAGCTTGTAGATCTGCTATTTTTTTTAGAAATGTGACATTCTTTATTCAAACTCAAATCAAACTTTTTTCATGACAAGGACCCTCTAATGATACAGTGTATGTATTTGTCCACCGACCCCCCCGTCTCACAATATGTTGTTCCAGAGACCCCCCAGTAGCAAATATTTGAGTTAAAAATGTTTGCTTAAAAAAAAACATATATATTCTATTCAAATATATATGGTTCAAAATTGTTCAAAAGTAGCAGATATACAAGCTCATAGCGCGGCACTTGGTGCCGCACTATGAGCTTGTAGATCTGCTATTTTTGAATAACCAAACAAATCTAAAAATGACACAGATGCTTTCCTGGTCTTAATGGATTAACCTTTTAAGCCCATAAAAATTAGCCGATCTACAAGCTCACATCGCGACGTGCTGTGAGCTTGTACATAATGATATGTTTGAACATTCTGTAATAATATGTTTGAAATGTGTTGAAAATGCTATTGTCGCAATTTTGTAAAAGTTGAAAAGGTATTACGTATGTTATTTAAAAATAAATTGGTATGTGGAATGGTAGATGGGGGTCCGCGGCCAAATGATGAGGTGGGGGTCCCTCCTAAAATAAAATAAAAATGCAATCTTTGGAAAATGTTTTTTAAATTGTAGGAAATGACATGTAGGAAAAAAAATAAACTAAAGCAATTATATATATATATATATATATATATATATATATATATATATATATATATATATATATATATATATATATATATTAGGGCTGTCAATCGATTAAAATATTTAATCTGATTAATCGCATGATTGTCCATAGTTAATTATGATTAATCGCAAATTAATCGCATATTTTTTATACGTTCTAATTTTCGAAATCTACCTTAAAACAGATATTTTTCAAGTTTTTAATACTCTTAAATCAACATGGGAGTAGACAAATGCTTGCTTTATGCAAATGCATGTTTTTATTATTATTGTAACAATGAAAAATACTGTCCAGAATCTTCAAGTAAAAGAAATTCTTCAAGTAAAAGAAATGCTGAAATCATAAACTCAGGCATAGTAATGCTTACTAATACTAACACACAACGTAGTGTGTTCAACTTGACACTTGAACTATTCATCCCCATTTTGTTTAAGCAGCCATTAACACAAAAGGATGACCCTCATGCATTGCATTTGCATCCAATTCAAAACAAACAGTGCGATGCACAAAATAAATTAAAACTATGAATAAAGTGCGCATGAAACAGTGGGGAGTGTAATACAGACAGGACTCAATATAGTGCAGTTTGGCTATTGCCTGTAAACAGCTGTTCTGTAGTATTCAGCAGAGGCTGAACAACCCAGCCTCCTTCTCTTGTCTTTTTTTAACAGACAAAATTAACATGGAAAGACGACAAAGGCAAAACAAGACAAAAGTATACAGTACACTTAGTTATTTTTCTTTGCACTGAGCCAGTTGCTCAAACAGACAAGCCTGTTGACATTTTCGGATGAGAGGGAGGCTCGCTTCTTATTAACAACATGCCCAGACAGTGAGAACAATCTCTCGCATGGTACGGATGTGGCAGGTGTTGCCAAGTACTTGCGTGCAAGGCAGGCCATCATGCTGTGTGCCCCTTCATGGTCGGACCACCACTGCTGCGGACAGTCCTCCATGTCAATAGTGGGCTCCGCACTGTAGCGGTCCACACAGGTCTCAATACAGTCCTCCTCTTCATCAGAGGAAGAATCAGGGGCAAGCATGAGAGCTGATCTTTTCTTAGGTGGCTCAGACGTCGCTGGTTGTTCCGGCTGTGCAGGCCTCTCCTCCTTGAGCAAGGCACTGATCGAACGCCACACCTCAGCCCTGTCAGGTTTGCTCAGACACTTGAGGTCCTTGAACCTAGGATCCAGAGCTGTCGCAACCCTCAGCCATGTGATGTTAGTTTTTTCCTTGCGTTGCTCCATATCAGCTGTGAAGGTCTGCTTGAATTTCACCAAGTACGTTGGGTCATCCTCTGAGACCTCCATGACTCGCGATAGATGACGAAAGGCTGGCAGCACCACGGAGCAGGAAACAAACTTCTCTCCTCCGAGAAGTTCAGTTATGTACCTGCAATAATAGAGAAAAAAAGTGTTACATTCACCCACACAAGGGCTGAGGACTCACCCACTCACTCTCTCTCACACACACACACACACACACCCTTTCTCTCATGTCTCTCACCCCCCTCACACACACACAGCTCTCTCTCTCTCTCTCTCTCTCTCTCTCACTCTCTCACTCTCTCACTCTCTCACTCTCTCACCCTCTCACTCTCTCACTCTCTCACTCACTCACTCACACAGACAGACACACAATAAATTAGAGTAGTAACAATTCACCTGCAGGGCTCCAACACTGTCGCCAACTTCTGCAGCTTATCCAGCTCAGCTGTTGTTGGCATAGTGACTTTGGTTGTATGTTGGGCCAGGGCAGCTCTCAGTGGTTCTTCATTTCTCAGAATACGCTTGATCATCTCCAGGGTGCTGTTCCATCTAGTTGACACGTCCTGTGACAGCGCCTCTACTTTCTTTTGTTTTGAAATTTGCTGCTGCTCAAGCTCTGCTGCATTTGGTGGGCTGTGCTTGAAGTGGCCCACTACCTTTCTGCATTTTGCCAATGCGTTATCAAATGGGCTGTGTTGTAGAGACACTGTGATGGCTCGTTGGAGGAGATGTGCTGCGCAAGGCATATGCCCAAACGGGAGTTCCCTGGCCGCTGCTATCATGTTACGTGCACTGTCGGTGGTCAGCGTGCTGACTTTCGGTTCAATGTCCCACTCTTTGGCTACTTGGGTGAAGTGCTCCGCACACGTGTGGGCGAAGTGCCTCTCCTCTGTCTTCATAACGGTCAACGCATGCGACCGAAGTCCCCACTGCTCGTCAAAATAATGCGCTGTGACCCCGAGGTAACTGTGATTACTGAGTGAAGTCCAATAGTCTCCCGTGAGCGCAACTGTGCGGGTCTTTCCCAACGCCTCAGCCACTGTGGCTCTCTCGTTGTCATACAAGCCGTGGATGTTTTTTACGGTAGTGCCTCTCGAAGGCAACTCATACATACAGTCGTTGGATGCGATGCGTATTATTTCACGCAGACCCTCGTCCTCCACAATGTTAATCGGCCTGCAGGCTGTAGCCACCCATTTGGCGACCGCTGTTGTAAGTTTTCGGGTTGTAGAGTTGTCCAGCTGTTTCCTCGGCAAACTATCCAGCGTGGCTTGCCTTAGGCGAGGAGGGGGCGTAGGGCTCTCTGCATCAGCTGTATGCTTGGCCGACAAGTGGTATTTGAGACTGGACGTACTCCGGTGGTAACTAAATTCACATCGACAGTAAATACAAATTACTTTTGTCCTGTCCAGAGAGCCATCTGGCAGGGCTTTGAAGCTAAACTTGCCATTCAAAATAGTTTCTTTTTTATCCATTGTACTGCTCACGGGGGTTTGTTTATGTGCGGCATCGACGTCAGTGCATTACTTCCTGATTTCACAAACTACGGTGTGGACCGAGGCTCAAACATCACAGCGCGTTAATCGCGCGTCAAAAAAAATAGTGCCGTTAAAACGATTGGGCGTTAACTCGTTAATAGCGCGTTAACTTTGACAGCCCTAATATATATATATATATATATATACTAGTGACCCATACAAATGGGTCCGTGACCTAAAAAAGGGTCGCTCCCCCACTGTTTGGTAAACAGTGATGTAAGTGGTCTGATCTGAGATGTTTTCATCACATTCAGCGACTAATTCATTTACATCAGCAGCTCATTTACATCAACTTAAAGGGATAGTTCACCCCCCCCCCCCCCCCCCAAAAAAAAGTGTTTTATTAGGGCCCGAGCACTGCACAGTAGTGCGAGGCCCTATTGAAACTGCACTGATTATTATTCCCGATAATGAATCGGGAAAATGAGGGCCTAAACGTACTCAAAAAGTTACGCAACTTTGCACACACATCACAAGTGGCGAAAAATTACGGATTTTAATTGTTTCAAAGGGGCGTGTCCTAATGGCTCAATAGCACCCCCTACAAAAGTTTGTGCTTCAAGCCCGACAATACGGTTTCACCTACACGTATAACAATTGGTACACACCTGTATCATGTCCCGACTTACGAAAAAGTCTCTTGGAGCCATGACCGAAACCAAACAGGAAGTCGGCCATTTTGAATTGATAGTGGCGTTTATGTGCATTTCACGCCATGTTCACGCGTTGTACTTTAACGAACTCCTCCTAGGAGGATTGACGGATCCGCCTCAAACTCGCTCAGTGTACACAAAAGACATTAACAATAAAAAGTTATCAAAAGCTTGAGTTTTCGTAACACGGCGTGAAGGCATCAAACTTCAATGCCAAACAGGAAGTGAGAATAGCCGATCGACAATTCCTATTATCTGGGCTTTAAACAGCCATAACTTTGGTTGGCAGCCTGCTACCGAGTACAAATTTAGTATGTGGACTAAAACCACCAATAGGGACGAGCTGTAATTTCTGAAGCCCCGCCCCCGCTGTTTTCCTATTGGCTGGCCTTTAAACAGCCATAACTCGAGTTCGCAGCATGCTACTGAATACACATTTGGTATGTGGACTAAGACCACCAATAGGGACGAACTGTAACTTTTGAAGCCCCGTCCCCTCTGTCTTCCTATTGGCTGGCCTTTAAACAACCATAACTCGAGTTCGCAGCATGCTACCGAGTTCAATTTGGTATGTGGACTATGTGTGACCATCAATAGGGACGAGCTATAATTTTGAAGCCCCGCCCCCTCTATCTTCCTATTGGCTGGGCTTTAAACAGCCATAACACTGGTTCCCAGCATCAAATACCTATGAAATTTGCTAGGTACACTTAGACGGCCAATAGGGACAGGCTGAAATTGCTTAAGCCCCGCCCCCTCTGTGTTCCTATTGGCTGGGATTTAAACAGCCATAACTCCGGTTCCCAGCATCAAAAACCTACAAAATGTCCTAGGTACACTTTGACGGCCAATAGGGACAGGCAGTCCTTAAGCAATTTAGCCTAACTTATCATTTCATTGCCATACAGGCTTGTATCGTAGACAGAACGTCGAGGGCCCGGTCATCGCTGCTTGCAGCTTTAATTCTGATTGGATCTCTTCTCCATTCGTCCCGCCCTAACATTTTCGTCTCGTCTAATTCGTTGACTAACATGTCCATTATATTTTCGTCTCACTCTTCGTCTTCACTGTAAACGTTTCATTTAGTCTTCGTTTAGTCTTAGTCTTTGAAAAAGCTTCGTTGACGCATATTTTTCGTCTTAGTCTCACTCAACAAAATTAACACTGATTATTTGTTGAGTTGAGCAACCAATCTGAGCCTTCAATTGTCACCTGGCTTTGCCTCTGAATACTTTACATCAGCTAGGAGTGACACAAATACTGGAACAGACAAAATAATATGGGAAATCTGAAAAAAGCTTTTCAACCAAGGGATTTATTTAAATATTTACAAAAGCATGTTAAACTAGAAAAAGTGCTCCTCGGAGCACAGGTCTCCGCCAGGTCAGGTAGGTTATTGTGGCCTCCTGTTGGCACTATAATAGGCCAATGTGAAAAGGGTGGCATTTCTTCTTAGGCCTTGCATGGCAATCGGACACTGCATTCATGATTTTAGGCATTTTGTTAAAAAAAATGTGTTTCGTTAAATTCGACCTGCTGGTGGCGCTATAACAGGCAAATGTTAAAAGGGTAGCATTTGTTCCTCAACATAGTGTGAATGTGTGTGCAAAGTTTGTCCACAATCGGACGTTGCGTTCATGATTTGCGGCATTTTGTTCAAAACGGGCCACTCCTGCAAACTTTAGATGTGAATTTTAGCCAATCGGGATGGAATATGAAAATTTAAACAGATCCGTATTGATCACATGACTATAGAGATCATGTGTGCCGATTTGTGTGAAATTTGGATAAAATCAGAAGGAGTAATGTAAAGAAAAATGTTTTACATAAGTCGGCCACCTGGTGGCGCTATAAAAGGCAGATGTGAAAAATGCAGGGCAAAGGGTTTTCCTTGACCTCTAGGGAGTGCGCATACAAAGTTTTACACAGATTGGTGCAGTTATAGGTGAAAACACGAATGGGGCTGTTATAGCGCCACCATGAGGCTGATTAGAAAAATCTCAAGTGGTATTTCTTCCTCGGCATAGTGGGAATGTGCGTGCAAAGTTTCACGGAAATTACATGCTGTGTTTATAATTTGAGGCATTTTATTCAAAACGGAGCAGTCCTGCAAACTTTGGAAGCCATTTTTAGCCAATCAGGATGGAATATGAAAAATCTGAAAGACCCGTTTCGTTTAATGACTATAGAGATACTGTGTACCGATTTGCGCGATGTTTGGACAAAATCTGTAGGAGTACTGTCAAAAAATGTGTTTCGCAAAAAGCGTCCTCCTGGTGGCGCTATATCAGGGCCATGTGAAAAAATGGGGGAGAGGTTCTGAATTGGCATCCAGGGAGTGTGTGTGCACAGTTTCGCTGCGATCAAGCCAATGGTGCGGGAGATTAGCTGTCCACAGACGGACGGACGGACGGACGGACGGACAGGGGGTAAGACATACTCTCTCGCCATGCCTTTCGGCCTGGCGGAGACATTGACAAAGCCTATTTGACTGTGAACTACAACGAATGGATGACAAGCTTAAAACAGAGATGTATGCATATTTGTATCTCAGAAAGTTATCATTTGTAAAACTCACACTTTGTAAGTGAGTGTGTGTGCGTGCATATGGGTGTGTAAGAGAGAGGATGTTCTATTTCCTCTGACACAGAGATACTGAACCAGCCCAAACCCCAAATCCAGGGTAGAGGGGTTCAGTGAATGTGGACTGGAATGTGTACACGTGTTTCAGTGTGTCAGAGGACACTGTGTAGAAGGACAGACTGCCAGCAGGCCAGTCCAGATACACCGCTACTCTGTTGGAGTCAGAGGAGGCACAGGTCGGACAATTCTCTTCCTATTGTGTCTGACAGTGTATCTGCGACCACGGACACACCCCAGCGTCCAGGACTTGTCATTGTATCCAAGCCTACAGTCATCACCCTCTCCTATCCTGTTGATGTCTCTGTAAGTCACTGCTATAGAAACCCCTTCGTTCCACTCTACCTCCCAGTAACACTGCCCAGTCAGACCCTCTCTACACAGAACCTGTTCCCAGGAGTCAAATCGGTCTGGATGATCAGGATACAACTGAACCTCTCCAACCCATGTCACTTTTGTATTGTTCTCAGACAGAGAGAGTTCTCGGTGTGCTGTGTTTGTGTCCAGAGTGAGATGACAGACATCTGATGGAGACAATAAGACATTAAAAATATCATTCACTGAGCCTTTGTTCATACTGCAGGCAAAACCAATTTGTTTCTCAAATCTGGTCTTTAGAACTGACTGTCCACATTGTTATTTGAAAGAGATCAGATCGGGTTTGTGTATTCAGACATTGTCAACCTATCTACATTGGTTAACCATGTGGTAACAATATAATGAGGTAGGTGTCTAGGTAGAGTTTTAATTTACAATGCCGGAAAGTACTGCATTAAAGTATAATTATTTTACTTTATTTCTCTATTTAAAAGTAAAACATATATATATATATATATATATATATATATATATATATATATATATATATATATATATATATATATATATATATACAGTATATATAACTTTCTTCTTGAATACCATCACATCTCAGAGGCAAATATTGTACTGTTTTTACTCAAATGTTCACTACAAGAAAGAATGGAAACCTCCCCATAAAATAGAAGTTTCACAATGGATCCTCGCACTAATGGACATGATCTCCCTGGAACTCTCTATAGCTTGAACCAATGGGGCAAAAGAAAACATGCTTGATACCTTAGCCATAGCACTGGAGAAACTTAAATCATGCTATTAACATCATACATATCTACTGATTATTATCTTTGTTTTTCCCTTTTTATGCAGTCTTGCACCTGTATTTGCTTTGTTTATTTTATTTTTCTCGTTTTTTGTTTTTTTTTGCCGTATTTATTTTATTTAATGCATCTGCCCTGTCTATGTCTGTTCAACCTGTGGGCCAGGTAGGGTGGGGGTGGGGAGTAGGGGAAATTCTTAACTGGAGGGACAAATAAGAACCCCTTGTTGGGCAGTTCAAATGTACATTGGAATCTGCTGCACAGTTGTACTGTGCAGGACATGCTTGTTCAATACTCCAGCTATGTGAACAAAAAATAAAAGAAAAACTTGATCACAAAAAAAAGTACGATTATTTTGGTTGGGTCACACCCTGGCATCCCTTATTTGTATTTATTTATTTTCACAAATTGTCATAAATGGCATAAAAGAAAAATAAAGCTGATCTACAAGCTCTGTAAAAGCTTATAGATCTGCTATTTGTTGCTATGAATACAGGTGTGGCTTGAGATTTTGACTTGCCCATTGGTGTGGCTTGGGCACAAAAAGTTTGAAAACCACTGCAGAATAGAATATAGACCATATTCACACGGCGGCCATATTGGAATTTAACATTGAAAGTGCTGCCACCCGGGGTTGATTTTTTTCTTTCTGCACACATGTTATGTGTGTTGTTGTTTTAATAGTTTTATTGTCTACAAAAAAACAAATAAAAGGATTTGTTAAAAAAAAAAAGTTCCATAGCTTATTCATAATAAGAGAATGTATAGTAACTAGAGGTGCGGGTCGCTACGCGACCCTTCCGTCTAGTCGCTGGCGCGAGGCTCTCGTGTAGCATGGTGTGTGTATTTGTTGCAACCTTTATTGTGAAGGAACCACCGGAAGTGCTAAGCTATTCATGCCGTTCCTTGTTACATAACACTCTGAGATGCTACATCGTGACATAGCGTCACAGAAACCCCAAAAGTCACCAAAATAACACTGTTCAACGGGCAAATTAGTTAGCATTGATGACATTGACCACACTAACGTTCATACAGGTTGTTGATAAGATGTTTAACGTAGCCGTTTGAGTGACGACAGCAGCGTTGGTTACCGTTAGTGTTAGGCGCATGCTAACGCTATCGCCGGGCCGCCGACATCCGTCGGGCGGCCCGGTGTCACTACCAGCCGAGGCTTATTGTTGCGCATTAGGCCGCGATTTCCGCAGGGCCACTGCCTCGTGTCCTGCGTGTCTATTGACATTTGTAATGGTCAGAAATCTAAGTTGGGCTTGTTTGTGTGAGAATATTTCCACATAGTTTCGAAATGTGTGCTTATTTGAGCATTGAGGAGTTAACTGTGCAGGAGCTGTGTGGAGCGAGCGAGCTGGTGTTTTCAATGGCCGTCGCTTCTTTGTGTTCGGCTGGGGCCGTAGCCGTTCGGTGATGTTCGGTGATGGGCGTGGTTTTCGGGGTTGCCATGTCCAGGAGTTGTAAGCGCGAAGTGGCGTGTAATTGGTTTGGGAAAGTGCGTCGACGCATGCGCAGTGCGCAGGGCGGTGTTTTTGCATCAAGCTGGTTGCTTGTTGCTCGCGCGCAATCTGGCAACAGTGATGGAACTTACACTCCGGCAAACATTCAACACTGGATTCAAATTGTAAGGTAGATGTGTGTTGTGAGGTTAAGGGTTAGCATAACAGGTGTTGGCGTAGGGTGTGGTTATCACATTGTGATGACGGTGATGAATTGTTGGGCTAACAGTATGATATTAGTTGTTTTGTTAAATTAAGTGATAAAAATTGAATGGGAGACACAACAATCAAATTCAGTCTGAATGGAAGATTCACAAATCATTAAAAATGCTATTAGATGGTGAACAGTGCAGGTAATACATTAATACAGAGAGGCAACAAGTAAACACACTTTAGGGACTGCTATTGATGTGATTAGTTTCATACGACCAGAAATCTCATAGATCAATCCTTCTTTATTTCAGGTTCTTGGAGTACAAGTCAGAGCAACAGACAGACAACACACAGCCAAGTGTTTCATCCTTTATCCAGACTATGCAGATCTACAGTTCAACTTCTCCTAGACAACGAGCCATCAGTGAAGCCAATAATAATGACCTGATAATTGGCTGCTCTCTGCCACTCTCTATTGTTGGACAATAAACATTTTAGAGACTTCCTGAATGTTATGGACAGTAAGTACACACCAAAGAAGAAGAACCATTAGTGAGAAGCGGATACCTGGTGAGCAAGGTCAAAGAAACCATTTGTAACTAAGCTGGAGAGACAGCCATCTGTGTCAGTTACAGCTGAAATCTGGTCGGATCGCAAGCTACGCTCCTTCCTCGGAGTAACTGCACATGTGTGCCACAAGTGAAGTGGTCGCTACACACTCGAGTCCTACCTGCTGGACTGCAAACGTCTCACAGGCAAACACAGCGGAGAGAGAACTGCTTCTGCCTTTGAAGAGATCACTGAAGGATATGGTATCCGTCATAAGATCAGCTACCCTGTATATCATAACGGATAATGCAGCCAATATGAAATGTGCTTCCAAGGTTCAGTTTCCACAACAACATGTTGATGATGACAGTGAGAGTGAGGAGGAAGACAGCCTACAGGATGAAAACCTGTCCGAGGAGGAGGAGTACATGAGTCATTCAGTGGAAGATGCAGAGCTACCCTGGTCCAGAGGTGAACATCTGTCCTGTTTTGCAAGTTAGTTGTTAATGATAGCTTGAAAGAGGTTAAAGCCATCTATCTGGCCATCGCCAAATCATCACAGTTAACAAATTCATTGCATCGTAGCACACCGTTTAAGGACACGTTTGAGGCTGTGTTTGGCGCCAATAAGACTGTTCCAGCGGCAAACAATACTCGCTGGACCAGTACTTTCAAGCAAGTTCAGGCTCTGACTGCTCTTGACCACAAAGCCCTCACAGACATGTGCAGAGAAGATTTTGGAAATGTAGTTTTTAGCAGTCGTGAGTGGAACCAAATAAAATAACTGACTGCCGTTCTGGCACCATTCTCTGAGGCAACTGACCTGACAGAAGGAGAAAAGTCTGTTACCATCAGTATGGTGGTGCCAACTGTCATGGACCTGAATACGCACCTTCTCAAGATGGAAGAGACCCGGTTGCAGCGTCGGCCAATAGTCAGAGCCCTATGAGCTTCTCTGGTGAAAAGATTCTCGGGAATCTTTGTTAAAATAAAAATGGCAGAGGAAAGTAGAAGAGAAGATCCCCCCCCCCAGTGTCTATTGTATTGCCACAATGCTGGATCCACAGTTTGGTGGATCTGGATGATAACCATGGTGGGAGTAACCTGACTCCGCCAGATGGGGGCGGTATTGACTTCACAATACAGCCTCCATCTGGACTCGCTCAGAGAGTAGAGCTGCGAGCACTGCTGCATGTGCGAACCAATTAGCGGCTCCTAGGGCCGGGATCATCCAATCACCTGCCAAGTAGCTTGAAAAAAAAGGGACCGCCCCTTCATCGATTGTGCTACCGAGGTCCCAGATGGAAGTAGCCTGTGAAACAAATGTGACGCAAGCTTCGCAGAAGAAGAGCAGGGATGAGCTGAAGAAGACACTCACAGGTTACTATACATTATTATACCAGATTATATTAGTAATTTTGTAATGATGATTATTCATCTCACTCTCCCTCCCTCCCATTATGTGTGTTTTAGAATCGACCTCAGGTATTGGCTATTTATTTCCTCTATCTTTTTTAACAGTCGGCTACAAATTTCTATCAATTTCTTTTAACAGTAGGCTACTATTTTTCTCTGCTTATTCCTATAATTCTGTGTACTGTGTTTTTTCACCCTAACCCTGCGTTTTAACGGCGGGCGACAGTCGGCGATTCTGGGTGATAAAAAGCGCCCAGTGGGCGTTCCTGCTCTGATTACCTTGTCCTCCCTTAGAAGTACATGTACAATGGTAAAATGACGATTTACTTGCGCCGCTGTGGTCCAGTAAACCTTTCCCCTAGGAATAGAATGCACAAAGGTATTTACGGTAATTGGCATGCTTCTGTAACATATTGTCCAATAACATATAGTAGCCTATAATAGATAATAGATGGTTAGGCAGTAGGTCCATTGTTCTCTCTTCATCTTCCACCATGAAATGCAAACGGCAGAGAAGGCTTCTGATCATCGCAGCCAGTTACTTGGGATGGAAGAATTGGAAAATAAAGCAGCAGCACCAAAGGTCCTATGAGTGGGTCCAGACCCAACAGCAGCACGGAGAGTATCACCTACTGGTCCAGGAGCTGCGGCAGTATGACAAGAAGTGGTAGCAGCAAATTGGCGGAAACTTATCAGTCTATCCGGCTAATAATTTGTCTCCGGTGAGTGAGATATTATACATGTCCGACTTTTTATTCATAGTCATAATCTCTGTAGCTGCTAATATGCTTACATAATTAATCTACAGTAGGACGTTGTGTAGGCCAGTGGTGTAATGTAGCTAAGGATAAGGATAATTCCTTTTAACAGGTCGTTCATGAAAGTCCTTGCGGTCTTGTTTCCAATGAGAACCTGTGAGCAATTGGGGGTTAAGTGTCTTGCTCAGGGACAAATTTCATTTCATCGACACATATGCTGGCCTGGTCTGGAATCGAACCTGGGGCAACCAGGGCCTCTGGCTCCCTAGGCGGGCTCACTAACCACTCAGCTATGACCGCCCCCTACTCCGTTTATGTACTTATAATAATAGTACTTAGTACAAGTAATACCAAAGTAGAATAAATAATCTATAGAAGTAAACGCACTGCATCCAAAATGTAACCTTGAATGTCTTTTCTAAAGCTGTAAAATATTTGTAGTGGAATAAAAAGTACAATATTTGCCTATTTAGTGGAATATAAGTAGGCCTATAAAGTACCTAAAATGTTGTTCAATAGAGTACTTTAAAAATACTTTTAAAAATGTGCAGTTATTTTCCACCTCTGGTGAAGCACGTGGTCCTTCAGGCCCCCTCAAATTCTGGCTCCCTATTCTACAATTGCAAGGGGACCTACTCCATTGTCCTCTTGGCAGTTGTAGATGCCAAGCAACGTTTCCGTATGGTGGACGTCAGGGCTTATGGGAGGACAAGTGATGAGGGGACCCTGGCCAGCTCCAGATTTGGCAAGGCCCTGCTGAATGGTAGGCTGGACCTCCTGGGAGACAGTCTGCTGCCAGGAGCAGAACACCTAGGACCTCAACCACTATGTTTATGTAACAAATGAGGCCTTCCCATTGTAGTCACACCTCATGCGCCAATTCCCCGTTCCTCCTGGGTCCGCCCTCTCCAGGGGGAACATAATCTACAATTACAGACCCTCCAGGGCCAGGATGGTTGTGGAGAGCACCTTCGGCATCCTGTCAGCCCAATGGAGGATGTACCGGCGTCTGATTGGGACCAGCCCTGACAATTCAGAGAAGTGTGTGAAGGCAACCCATGTATGCTGCATGACTTTCTGCATTGGAACGTGAATGGCCCAGCAGCAGTCTGTGTGCCAGGAGGAGGTGTTCCTGATTCCCCTGCTCTGCAGACCATCCCGCCGAGTGGGAAGGAACAATGCTGCAAGGGAAGGCCTTGATGAGGGATACATTTGCCTCCTACTTTTCTGCAGAGGGTGCAGTCTCGTGGCAGGACAGTTATGCATACACTTTTTTTGTCATACACGTGCATGTATATGAACACTGTATATTCATATTTATTATTCAAAATATTATTTTGGTATTGTGGCATCACAAGGGGACAGGTGGTAGATGGGTGCTACACTCCCACAGCCAGAATGGCCGCTGCAGCAACAACTACAACTCCCAGGGTGCCTCAGCACACAGACAGGTGTAGGTGTTTGAGGCACCTAATTGAGGCAGAGCTGAGAGAGTACATGGGAGAGCAAACAAACAGTACAGAGAGGTCCAGGGAGCTAGAGGGTGGTCCAGGGGGTCCCCGACAGAATGATGAATACAAACACTTTATTATTTGTTACTGTTGTTTGGTTTCTCTTGCAGATACTTCCTACCAACCTACCTACCAACCTACCAACCTCCCAACCTTCCTACCAACCTACCAACAGGCCCCCCCTTCCTGTGTGTGTGTGCAGGGGTGCCGATTTATGTCCGCGCTTCTGTGTGCGCAACGGATGCGAGCGCAGCGACCGTGCATGCGTGGCCGGTCCGCGCGCGCGCTGTGACCGGAACCACTTACCACGATGACCGGAACCACTGCCTACCGGTCCGCTGGTCATAAAATTGGCTTAGGAATGTGACAAAAACAAAAACATATCCATGAATTCAAGGTGACTAATCGATACAAAAAAGTAATTTTGTGGGTGAACTATCCCTTTAAAGAAATTAACTATATTCCTCCTCATTGGATGTGTAGTTAAAGCTCCCCATGAGCTAACAGTAGAGTGATTCGAGTCCCGAGTCTGAACCTAGAGTAGTAACAACTCTCCCAAAAACCTGTTGGAGAGAGAGGCGAACGGGAAAAGGCGGAGAAGTAGAGAGAGAGAGGGGGAGAGAGAGAGAGAGTGAGAGAGTGAGTGAGAGAGAAGGGACGTCACAGTCTCTGTTTCACCGGCGAATAAAAGAGCGTTACAACACGGCTCCACACAGGACAACCGCCAAGAACACACCTAGGGGGGGAAACACACTTCTAGCTGGAGAAGAAGAGCTGGAAAAAGAAGGGGGGAGAACTCCTTGTTCCAAAAAAGAAGAAGAAACTCCCCTGCTGGATTAAGACAGACAGCGACACACACACACACACACACACACACACACACACACACACACACACACACACACACACACACACACACACACACACACACACACACACACACACACACACACACCAGCCTTCACCCAGAGAGAGTAAGTGAGCAGAAGAGAAGAGAACACGGGAATGGAAGTTGAACTCGAGCCCGTGAAATGGACGACTTGCATGGGGAAGTGAGCCGCACTGAAGTTGTGGGGATCAGGCTACATGAGCAGGCCTGTGCGTCGTGAAGCATATGACACTCTATAAGCCCCATATAGAACCTCGCCCTCCGCTATTAGCTCAGAGAATAGGTTCTAACATATGGGACTAATGACACACAGTCTTTGAATCTTGAGACATTAAAGGTTGGTGCCTAAAATGGCGATCCCAATATATCTAACCCAAATCATACTTATGTCATTAGGTCCAGTTGGATCAACTGTACTTACAGGATGACAGAAATATGGCCGTCTTTCCTTGTATGGGCGAAGATAGGCTCTATGCACAGCAGCCATATTATCACTTCCTTCACAGGTGTTACCAGTGATACTAATGAAGGCTCTGTTCCTTTTAGTGTGACAGTAGTTCTCAGATTTTTGAATTTCAGATTTCCACAACCCCCATAACTCTCAGAGTTACACACCCGTAAAGGGCCATTTGGGAGTGTCTCCAGTGAGCCAACATGCACAATATCAGCACCCTGACTCCGTCTGACCAGAATGGAACAGAGCCTTCATTAGTACCATTGATAACACCTGTGAATGTCTTACAATATGGCTGCTGTGCATAGGGCCTATTTCTTCAGCTGTGACCTTGTCCCAAGAGGCCACCATGAGGCCTGTGGGCCTAGTGCCGTGGCAGAGCCGACAACACCTCCACTTCCTCTTCAGGAGAACCATGCTGCCCGGTTCCCATTCCACCGCCCGCCACCCAGTAGCACGGTTACGACCGCCACCATTTCCCGCGAACACCGGTCCTCAAAACACACCAGCTGTAATCAAAGACATGTTACTCTCACTGAACACCCTATGCAGTAATTGTTTGTTGTATTGTACAATGAATATCAGTCTATTATTTGAATCAATAGGCTCTATGCACATGTGACGGTGGCCAGGTTGTCACATGTAACTTGCCACTTCTTTTTAGAATGCTGACACTCTTTACTTTGTCTCAATAATAAATAAATAACAATACACATTAAACTCACAACAATAAAATATCAGTTGCACGGTAAAGTGCGGGGTGCGTAATTACTGTGAGAATAATACTGTTTGTTAGGTACTGCAAGACTACGCCACCTTTTTATTTAAGAGGTAGGGTCCTCTGTAACACTCTTTCTTAGGCTATTCACAGGTTCGAGTTTACCCAGGTAAGTACAATACTTTTAAATGAGAACAACACTTCAACACATATCCCTTGGAGAAAGCTGGACGGAAACAGGTTTGTATAAAAAGGTAATCTATTTTATTAAGCTAATACAGTGGCGTCTATAAGCCATAAAATATTGAAAAGCATAAACAAAATATAACACTAATTCTAAAACCTCAACCTCCTAATGCGCCCACTAACTAACTAAAATACAGGAATACAGACAATCACCAAACACTAAAAACAGACAGGGCTTGTGCAAACTATAGCAAATAAATAATGAATTTAGCGTTAAAGTGCCAACTATTACTGAAGCAGTAAAGTGCCAAGTGCCAATTCAATTGCTATATGTCATATACTCATCACGGTTCAATGCAAAAGGTGGGAATGTCCTTATATGGGGTTTAACTGGAGCGGGGGTTTAGGCCAGGAATCACTGTCTCTTCTTGTCTTCGTGCGTATTGCCTGCAATCATAGAAACTAGAACCAGTTCATCTGTTCAGGTATATTTCACATATGAGGTTTAGGACCGTGGGTTTATAAAGGTAACGTTGCATAGAAGGACACTTACTCGCCCGCCAGACTATACGTCTGGCTTTGAGGGTGTGAAGCGCGCAACGTTATCGCCACTGGACCTCTCCTCCGTTCCTTGGTTCGTCTGTCTGTCCTCCCCGTCTCTGCTGCTACTGCGCCGTCTGCTCACCGTCCGCTGCTGGTGGCTTGGTACGTGCCGCGATCACTGTATTCCCCACCTCTGCTCCGTGGTATGTCGGCTCCTCCTGTGCACAACCGTCCCTTCTGGCTGTCACTTCCACACTGCCCTGTATGCCTGTCTCTCTGCTGTCCAAGTGGCTCGCGCTCACTTTTGAATAAGGTGGGCCACACCCTACTCCGCCCTCATTCGCTCTGCCACCAGCGTGACCTGGGGACATTGGCCGTCCGCTGTCACAAGGCCAATGTCACACAGCCTATAGGGGAGTCCAATGTCAAGTGGCTCGGGGACCGGGGGGAAATACATTGTCAACCATAAAACATGCAGTGCAGAAATATAGTTAAGAGAATGATGTTTTTAAGTGCGTAATACAGGTTTTTCATCATCAATAAAAAATGTTACAATTTGGTTTCACCCCCCTGCTTTGACCCTGTCACATCCCCCCCCACTTTTCCGTTGCCAGTCCCTGCAACTGTCCCTAATCATGTCCATACCTCTGGGGTGGCTGGCCTATATTTGCTCTTCCCGAGCGCCGTGGCTCATCTGGTGCTCTCGGGACGGAGAGAAACCCATAATACTGCGGCGTTGTTGCTTCTACCTGCTCGGGCTGCACTACAGCTGGGGGGTCCTCGTGGGGCGACCTGGGGGCTACACACACTTTCAACGCATTTCTATGTATGGTCTTTTCTCGCCCCCCCTTCTCGGGTCTGACTCGGTACACCAACCCCGTAGCTCCCACCTGTTCCATCACTGCGTAAGGCTCGGGGTCCCACCACGTACTCAATTTCCCCTGGCCATCTCTCTTCCTATTTCGAATCCACACTCTCTCTCCTGGTAATAGGGGTGTAATACCGGCCCTACGGTCATAAACCTGCTTTCTCCTCTTGGCCGTTTCTCCCATCCTCTCCCCTGCGGTCCTATAAGCTGTCGCCATTCTCTGTTGGTGGTCCTGTACCCAGCCACCCACTCCCATGCGCTCTTGCGCTGACTGCACTCCTAACTGGACATCTATAGGGCGCCTCAAATGTCGGCCAAACATTAAGTAGGCGGGGGCATAACCCGTAGCACTATGGATCGTGTTGTTATAAGCATGAACTAACTCGGGTAAGTGTTCATTCCATCTTCCTTGTTTATCAGTGTCTAGTGATCGCAACATGTTCAGTAATGTCTGATTAAATCGTTCCACTCCACCGTTCCCAGCCGGGTGGTACGGAGTGGTGCGACTTTTTGCAATACCATAAGTCTGACATAAATGGTGCATTAACTCGGACTCGAAGTTGGGGCCTCGATCTGAGTGGAACCGGGCCGGACAGCCGAACGGCTGGATAATATGCGTCCATAACGCACGGACAGTGGTGTGCGCAGTCTGGTCTCGGGTGGCAATAGCCCAACTATAACGGGTGAATAAGTCAGTAGCTACCAGAATGTTTTGCCACGCATCAGCAGGCCTACCTAATGTGAGGAAATCAATGGCTATTACTTCTAGTGGATATGAGACTTCAAAGGGTTGTAAGGGGGCCCGAGGCTCTGACCTGTTCCTCTGCAGGCTGCAGGCGACACAACCCTGTTGTAACTGACGCACCGCTCCCTCCATGCCTGGCCAATAGAACCGACGTCGCAGCTGGGCCAAGGTCCTCTCCAACCCAGCATGCGCCGCGGCCGTGTGGATTCCTCTCCATACCTCCTCTCTGCGTGAACCTGGACAAATGATCTGTGAGTATTGTTCTTTGGTATAAGGATCGGTCACCTTCCTATATAACACATGATTTCGTATAATCAGTTTGTTCCACTGGCGTAACAGTTGCCGCGCTCCCCGAGTCCAATTCTTCCTCTCCACCATATTAGGGGCTCTCCCCCGTTCCACGCACCTCTTCACCACCTGCACATCTGGATCCCGATCCTGCGTCTCTCTCCACTCATCCTCCCGGGCTGCTGGCGTCGATTGTACAGCCGCCACATCTACAGGCTGCACTGGGAACCGCGATAGGGCATCAGCGTTGGCGTTGTTTTTGCCCGGTCGATACTTGATGTCGAAAGTAAACGACGCAAGTTGAGCAGCCCACCGTTGTTCCACAGCTCCCAATCTAGCCGTTTGGAGATGCGCAACAGGGTTATTGTCCGTGAATATTGTGAATCGAGCGCCAGTGAGATAATCTTTAAACTTCTCGGTCACGGCCCATTTAAGGGCCAAAAGCTCCAATTTGAACGAGCTATAATTTGCGTCATTCTGCTCGGTCGGGTGGAGACTGCGGCTTGCATAAGCTATTACACGTTCGTGACCGTCTTGGACCTGGGCTAGAACCGCTCCCAACCCACGGCCACTCGCATCAGTGTAAACCACAAAAGGCTGTGTATAATCCGCATACGCTAACACCGGGGCTTGTGTGAGGGCACTCTTTAACGCATCAAACGCCCGCTGGCACTCCGAAGTCCACTCGACTTTACACTGGTGGGATTTTACGTCATTTGGGATTCCTATCAATAAGTTGTTTAAGGGTCGTGCTATAGCAGCAAAAGAGGACACGAAACGCCTATAGTAACCCGCTAGACCTAGAAACGCGCGGACCTCGCGGACCGTTGAGGGTGGTGTCCAGTCCCGCACTGCCACCACTTTCTCCGGATCGGGCCGCACTCCCTCTTTGTCCACGACATGGCCCAGAAATTGCACTTCCCTCCGCAGAAGTTTGCATTTGTCTAACCGCAGCTTCAGTCCATGTCTCCACAGGCGTTGGAAGACGAGCTCGAGGTGCTGTAGATGAGAGGAGAAGTCAGGTGAATATACTATAATGTCATCAAGATATACCAGCAAGGATTCTGTCACCTGACCACTCAGACACTGCTGCATCAGCCTCTGGAACGTCGCGGGCGCATTACAAAGCCCGAACGGCATGCGTTGAAACTCGAACAGGCCCAGCGGGGTCGTAAAGGCGGTCTTCTCCCGGTCCCGGGGATCCATTCCTACTTGCCAATACCCGCTGGCCAGGTCTAACGTGGAGAACCATTGCGCCTTCGTCAGGCTGGTGAGCGTCTCTTCTATCCTGGGTAGGGGGAAGGCGTCCTTGTGCGTCACGGCGTTAAGTTTCCTGTAGTCGACGCAGAACCTCCAGCTGCCATCTTTCTTCTTGACCAGTACGATAGGTGCCGCCCACGGACTGCAACTCTCCTTGATGACTCCCTTCTCCAGCATCTCATTCAGGAGGGTCTTCATCTCCCGGTACATGGAGGGCGGCAACGGCCGGTGTCGCTCTCGTATGGGTGCCGCGTCTCCGGTCGGTATCTGGTGTTGCACGACGTCCGTCCGTCCGAAATCCTCGTCATGGATGGCGAACACCTTCTTCCACGGACACAACATCTCGTGTAACTCTCTCTTCTGCGCCTCCGGCAGGTCATCACGCTCCGTCAACACTTCCATCTCTTCGGGCAGGGTCTTCAGTGGTCCATCATCTTCCACACTGATTACGGCCACTTCCACCTCTCCGTCGGTCCCCAGGGACAGGCTCAGGTCCCTGCCGCCTCGGACATCCGCTTCTTCCACCGGGTACAGCCTCCCCAGCTTCTGGTGGCGGTCCAGGACCAGACTATATGCGTGTGGGTTGCACACTCGTATGGGAACACGTCCGTGGCGCACCGTGACGAGGGCACGGGCCACTCCCAAATCTTTTCCATCCGGCAAGGCTTCCATCAAGGCCTCGTAGTCCGCTCCATTTGGTCCTCTCCAAGCGCGGCCCCAGATCATCACTTCACTCTGCGCGGGGATTCGAATCTTCCGCCGGCCGACCGGCCACACATAACCGATGGACCCATCTTCGTTCGTCACTGCCTCCACCCTCCTACAGGTGGCGAATGCGTCCTTCCACAGCGTCCTTCCCTGCTGACATGGAAACACAGGCCTCCCAGGCCATTTAAAGAGGGCATGCCATACAGCGTTCACGACATTCATCCCAATAATCAGCGGTTGAGTACAATGTTCATCTTTCACGATTACAACTCCTCTCCCTGGGATCTTCATTCCCTCCAGCTCTAGGTCCAATATGGCATAGCCAGTGTACGGTAAGTCAAGACCATTAGCGGCGCGTAATTTAAAAACAAGGGGCCCATTTCCCAACGTTAGGTGTGAGAATTTTTCCTCAAATAAGCTTTGCTGCATTAATGTGACTTGTGACCCAGTATCCAGTAACCCCCTTAAGTGGACTCCTCCCATAGTGATCCCAATAGTCGGACAGTCCCCAATAAACACTTCATTAGCCCTTGATCTGGCGAGTGCGCGCTGCACCCCTGTCTCCCGGACCTCGGCGACAGGGCGTACTAGTTTAAATGATTGGGGTCAGATTTACAAAAGCGAGCAATGTGCCCAGACTGCCTACAGCTCCTACAGATCGGCCTACCTCCCTCATCCCACTCGTTGCGTTGGTACGGCTCCCGGCGTCGTTCAGATGGAGGCGAACCGCGAGGTCGTGTATCGGTGGTGTTGGGTCGAAGGAGCGGTCTGATCTCTTTCATGAGCTCCTGCGTAAACCCCTGCATTTGCGATTTGACGTCTTCCATAATCTCCTGTTTCAGTTTCTCTCTCCATTCAGATTCCTGTGAGGGTGTTGGGATAGAGACAGGTTTAACAGCATGGCACAAGATTTCAGCAGTCCCTTCTCTTCTATGTTCAGTGTCTAGTAGGAAGGCCTCATTTTTTAGGGCGGCGAAGTCTTCTGTGGGGTTTCGACGGGCATATATTCTTAAGGCTTGACCCAGAGGGCCTTCAGACAGTCCTACAAGTAACTGCTCTCGCAGAATGGCATCGGAGGGAGCGGTGTCTGGGTCGAGCCGCCGCAGCCCGCAGAACAACTCTCTAAGCCTCAAAATATAAGCCTGCACACTTTCGCCTGCGCGTTGCGCACAGCCATAGAACAAGGCACGAGCTTGGGAAGCAGAAACAGATGTTTTATACAACGTGTCTAAACATTTAAAGACTTTGGCCACTGTATTGCGATCTTCCTTGTCAATTACACTAATTTGTCGCTTAGCTTCCTCAGTAAGGGTCTGTACTACAAAAGCAACTTTTTTCTCCTCTGTTAAATCCTGAGTGCCCAATAATCCTTTAATCTGTTCTCTCCATTCCCTGTATTTCTCCTCACCTTCTATGCCCGAAAACTTAGGTAGCCACGGTGCCCCTGGATACACTGGCATCATCATCATTACTTTCTTGATTCAACCAAACAAAACAAAACAAAAAGCAGCAAAACAGCAAAATTTCAATACAGTTTCTCTTAGGGATTTTGTGTTGTTCTCTACCCAGTCCTGCCGCGCTACGCCAAATATGTGACGGTGGCCAGGTTGTCACATGTAACTTGCCACTTCTTTTTAGAATGCTGACACTCTTTACTTTGTCTCAATAATAAATAAATAACAATACACATTAAACTCACAACAATAAAATATCAGTTGCACGGTAAAGTGCGGGGTGCGTAATTACTGTGAGAATAATACTGTTTGTTAGGTACTGCAAGACTACGCCACCTTTTTATTTAAGAGGTAGGGTCCTCTGTAACACTCTTTCTTAGGCTATTCACAGGTTCGAGTTTACCCAGGTAAGTACAATACTTTTAAATGAGAACAACACTTCAACACATATCCCTTGGAGAAAGCTGGACGGAAACAGGTTTGTATAAAAAGGTAATCTATTTTATTAAGCTAATACAGTGGCGTCTATAAGCCATAAAATATTGAAAAGCATAAACAAAATATAACACTAATTCTAAAACCTCAACCTCCTAATGCGCCCACTAACTAACTAAAATACAGGAATACAGACAATCACCAAACACTAAAAACAGACAGGGCTTGTGCAAACTATAGCAAATAAATAATGAATTTAGCGTTAAAGTGCCAACTATTACTGAAGCAGTAAAGTGCCAAGTGCCAATTCAATTGCTATATGTCATATACTCATCACGGTTCAATGCAAAAGGTGGGAATGTCCTTATATGGGGTTTAACTGGAGCGGGGGTTTAGGCCAGGAATCACTGTCTCTTCTTGTCTTCGTGCGTATTGCCTGCAATCATAGAAACTAGAACCAGTTCATCTGTTCAGGTATATTTCACATATGAGGTTTAGGACCGTGGGTTTATAAAGGTAACGTTGCATAGAAGGACACTTACTCGCCCGCCAGACTATACGTCTGGCTTTGAGGGTGTGAAGCGCGCAACGTTATCGCCACTGGACCTCTCCTCCGTTCCTTGGTTCGTCTGTCTGTCCTCCCCGTCTCTGCTGCTACTGCGCCGTCTGCTCACCGTCCGCTGCTGGTGGCTTGGTACGTGCCGCGATCACTGTATTCCCCACCTCTGCTCCGTGGTATGTCGGCTCCTCCTGTGCACAACCGTCCCTTCTGGCTGTCACTTCCACACTGCCCTGTATGCCTGTCTCTCTGCTGTCCAAGTGGCTCGCGCTCACTTTTGAATAAGGTGGGCCACACCCTACTCCGCCCTCATTCGCTCTGCCACCAGCGTGACCTGGGGACATTGGCCGTCCGCTGTCACAAGGCCAATGTCACACAGCCTATAGGGGAGTCCAATGTCAAGTGGCTCGGGGACCGGGGGGAAATACATTGTCAACCATAAAACATGCAGTGCAGAAATATAGTTAAGAGAATGATGTTTTTAAGTGCGTAATACAGGTTTTTCATCATCAATAAAAAATGTTACAATTTGGTTTCACCCCCCTGCTTTGACCCTGTCACACACAGCAGCCATTTTGGAGCGAAATTGGGCCTCTTCTTACTTCCTTCACAGGTGTTACCAATGATACTAATGAAGGCTCTGTTCCATTCGGGTCAAACAGAGTCAGGGTACTGTTGTGCATTTTAAAAGGTGACTCTGAGAGTGTGCAAATGGAACCAAATGGACCCGTACTCTCAGAGTTATGGGGGTCCTTGAAATTAAAAGTTTGAGAACCACTGTGTTACATGAAATGGAACAAAGCCTTAATTAGTATCATTGGCAAAACCTGTGAAGGAACTAAAAAGAGGCCCAATTTTTTTCCAATATGGCTGCTGTGCATAGAGGTATTACTGAAGGGGAGAAATAATCGACAAAAGTAAGTTTCCGAACTTTTTGTGGGCAGTTTATGTGCTGTATTTTTTGGCTGACCATTTTGAATTTTTCAGTATTTAAAAAAAGTGTATCACATTACAGTGCGTTACCCAGCCGCAGAGAAGACACAGGCCTTGTGCTTGGTGACATCGACGAGGTGGTTGAAGCAGCCCAGGGCCTGAAGGAGGCAGTGCAGGGCATTAAAGGAGTGTCCCAGGGCCTGGATGAAGTAGCGACCACCATAAGGCAGCTGAGTTTGTTGGCAAATTCAACCTTGACCTCCAACCTGTCACTTTCAGAGGATGAAGTGGCTGCAATGCGAGCTGCATTTGGCTGTCTCATCTGCAAAGGTTGGTACATTTGTAAATGACTGACTTACTTTAGTGCTCTAATAAAGGGGTTCTGAACCTTTTCAGGCTGCCACCCCAAAATAGTTATATTTCTAAATGGGGACCCCCACCCTGACAAGCGCTTGAGTTTGGCTTAAAATTTAGTTGGACTCAGTTCCACAACACAACTATTGTGAAAATGGCAGATCTACAAACACGAGGCGTTGTGAGCATGTATTAGCGCTATTTTGACATTTTGCCTTTTTTTTCGGTAATATTTGAACATTTTTAATAGTATTGATTATGTTTGACATGGTAATGGTCTTATTTTTATTGTAGAGGTATTAAGGTCTTAAACGTCCTTAATACCTGTTCATCTGAGGACCCCAAAATCATTTTGAGACCCCCAGGGACCCACAGGTTGAGAACCACTGCTCTAATAGATCTCAAATGCTGGTTTGATAATCGTCTTACTGAAGTTTGTATAGAAGTTGTATACTTGCATGGTTTAATGGTTTAACTTCTCCTCACTGTACACAATAAGGTAACATATGTTTTTTAATCCAAAACATGTGGTAGTTAATTATGCTGTGCAAGGTTTTCATGTTTGGTCTTAACTCTTAACCCATTTTGACCTGAGGCTGATTCTATTCTAAATCCTACCCTTTTCTGAGGAACTAATTTTGCTAGCCTATCGGTTGCCATGCTAAGTGGTCAGTTGTGTGGGCCATGTGCAATTTCAGAGCAGGTTTATTTTAATTGATTATTTCATAATTGGTTAGTGTTCCAGCATGCCTCAGTATACTTCCAAGTTCATATTTATCACAAAACAAAAGTTTTGACTCTTTCTTTTAAACATTAATGATGTGAATATTAGTTCTATTATTAAAATGGCAGTGTTATGCCAATTATTTGGTGGTCCACTTACAATATCCACAGTCCACCATTGGGCCCCGGCCCACAGATTGAGAACCACTGAGGGATATATAGATAGACTGCAACATCTATGCCCAAGAAAATGTGTTTGTTTTTATTGTTAGATCAGCAATTGCCTTTGCACAATGAACAACAATATAAAGTAGCCTATTTTTATTTACGTTTTTCTCCTTACAGGTGCTGCAGTAACACCGATGTTTGCCAAATGCTGTAGGAGCTTGGTTGGTTGCAAGGTGTGCATTGAGCAAAGCATCACCCTTGGCAGAGTGAACTGCCCAAAATGTGACGTGGTGGATTTCGCAACCTACATCTACCAGGTCCGAGTACTCGACGAAGCTGTGACACCTTTGTCCAAGTTGTTCTATTAGTACTTAGTCGTACTGTGATGTCGGCACTTTAGCAGTAAGATGATGCCATGTTTAAGGAATAGTTGACCCAAAATGACTTAACCTATCAATAGGCTCTATGCACAGCAGCCATATTGGACAGAAATTGGGCCCCTTCCTTCACAGGTTTTACCAATGATACTAATTAAGGCTCTGTTCCATTTAGTGTTGCACAGTGGACCACCATAACTCTGAGAGTGTACAAATGGAACCAAATGGACCCTAGTTCTGTGCAAGTGTGTGTGCCAGGTCGAGCAAAAGTCAGTAAACCGACTAAAACATACAGTATGGGGGTCAGACTTGGTTGTGGATCCTGATGGCTACTGACATGAAGGAACAAGTTTCTTTGTGATGACCCTGGGAGAATCAATCTGGCTGGCTGACACTACTCCTCATCCCCACTAACACATCAAAGAATGGATGAGAGGAGAACTTTGTCACCAGCTTGTTCAGTTTGTTGCATTGTTTGTTACCCTCCCAACACACCACAGAAAAGAAGAAATATAGTATATTGTACACGTAAGGGGCCATTTGAAACCCCCTCAAGGAACCATGAGGGTCCCTGGACCACACTTTAAGACCCACTGGTGTAGCAGAGTAGTTTCAGTGTGCCAACATGCACAATATCAGCACCTTCACTCATGACCAGAATGGAACAGAGCCTTCATTAGTATCATTGGTAACACCTGTGCAGGAAGTATGGAGGAGGCCCAATTTCTTTCCAATATGGCTGCTGTGCATAGAGCCTATTACTCGCCATTTCTGAGATATTTCTGATCAGTACACTGATTATTCAACCGGATATTCAAAAACAAGAGTTGTGTAATGAAAGCTGAGTAGGTTCATCTTGGATTACACTGAGACTTGTTTTTGAGTTTGTATTTCATACAGTTTTGCATTTGTCTCCTACTTCTATAGAGTCCTCAAATATTGGATTAAAATCTGCATAAATTCAAGCCATGGGATGAGTAATTGAAAGTCATATTTGGGTGAACTATTTAAGCCATAGTAAAGGCCACTTTATGGAAAATATTTTGCACTATCAAGAGACTCAAGAATCCCTCCTTTGGGTGGGTTCCCTACCTCAAGTTAACATTTTAGTTTTTGTATTTTTATATTTTAAGCGATGCTGCTGATGTTAAAATGCTGCCATGTTTTGAACTGTTTTGAAGCAGTTTGCACTGAAAATGGCACTGTATTTCTAGGCCAACATTCCCGTTAAGATGTTGCCATGTTTTGAACTGTTCTTGAAACGGTTTGACTGTTTGCACTGTATTTGTAGGCCAACCTGCCAGTTAAGCTGTTGCCATGTTTTGAACCTTATTGAAACGGTTTGATTGATTGCACTGAAAACGGCACTGTATTACTAGGCAAACATGCCTGCCAATTGTTATAAAATGTTGCCATGTTCTGAATGTTTACACTACAATTAATAGGCCAACATGCCAAAAGATGTTTGCAATAAAACATGTCTGCCCAATTGAAATGATTGTCCCAATTTGTTAAACCTGACATTACGATCTATATACAATTAATAATATGCATGAATGTAATTATTGTCAATGGATATAACGTCTGTACAACTGTGAAGAGATGTAGTGTTAGCTGGCCTTCAACAGTGGGGAAATATAGGGGAAAAAACAATAGGGGAAATGATGTCCAGTCTATCAATACTGAATATAGTATTGGCAGTCTATAAACAATGAATGTATGAGTTAATATAAGTGAGTCCCGGTTCTCAACAGACTTCCAGGCATCTATCATAGTTCTGTGCAAGTGTGTGTGCCAGGTCGAGCAAAAGTTAGTAAACAGAATAAAACATACAGTATGGGGGTCAGACTTGGTTGTGGATCCTGATGGCTACTGACATGAAGGAACACGTTTCTTTGTCGTGACCCTACTCCTCATACCCACTAGCACATCAAAGAACGGATGAGAGGAGTTCATGATAGCCAGATGCCTCTTCATCTTACCCTCCCTAACCACCTCCAGACTGTCCTGTTTAACTCCAACTGTGGAACTTTGTCACCAGCTTGTTCAGTTTATTGCATTGTTTGTTATACCCTCCCAACACACCACAGCAAAGAAGACATGGTATTATGTCCTACCAAATAGGTAGGGCATATTGATTTAAGTGTTTTTAATGTACATGCAAACATAATTCTGTATCTTGATTTTTAGTAGTTTTAGACTGGGTTCAACTGGGTTATTCATGTTCTTATAGTCACGTGGTACAGCATCTTGGACTTTCCCTCCTTATGGGCTATTATGTCATGTAACCACCATTCAATGACCTAGTCTTTTTTCAGGGGAGGGATATATGTAAAGATCTCATTTGAAATAAAACTAGATATCCATACAAACACTGGTTGTATTGTTTCCCCAGGAGACTATTAGTTACACCTTCAAGGACCATTCAAAACACAGGCTAGAAGTGGCTCGAAAAACCCATACCCGGGGATTGAATCCCACTGAGGGTAGAAGTGCCCTGGTAAATGAAAAGTAAAGGAGTCCTCTTTTCCCATCACCACAAAAGTACAATTTCCACCTCAATTAAAGATGTTTAAAGGTCTTTATTTCAATATTTCCTTGGTAAATTAGATTCTGACTCTTTGGTGATGAAGGGTAAACAGCTTGTTCATACCTCAGATTTGATGAAGACAGGAGTGAGTGGTCTCGAGTGGTCACCTGTCCCCTATTCGGACTGGCTACTTTTCCATTTAATTATTGGGAGACACTGAAGATAAGAACAGTTTCAAGGAGGAGTACCTCAAAAAAGTTTTATATAAGACACAGCTGACATTAATTAGTGCTGTTGATTGCTATGTGGTCAAACGTGCACACAGGCTCAACGAGCCATCGTTAACCTGCTAGTGTTACACAGCTGACTGGCAATAATGTGCGCATTAGTGTTGAAAATGCATCACATCTGATCACTCTGATCTAATCCAAGGAAGTTGGAGCAACTCTCTAAAATCATGAATTTTAGTTTGGATGGTCAATTTGAGATGACAACAGCAGCAAAGGCTAGTAGTAGACCTATATTTGAGATGTATGATAAGCAGTTATTATTCCAGTCCTCTATCCAAGATGTTTTACAACATTGACGACCAGTGCTACTCCTCCACTTGCGTCTGCCTCTGTGGCACCGACACCATGTGTGTGTGTGTGTGTGTGTGTATGTGTGTGTGTGTGTGTGTGTGTGTGTGTGTGTGTGTGTGTGTGTGTGTGTGTGTGTGTGTGTGTGTGTGTGTGTGTGTGTGTGTGTGTGTGTGTGTGTGTATAGAGGGGGGAGAGGGAGAGGGGGAGGGGTGGGCATTTAGGCGCTGCAGCCTGTAGAAACAGCCAGCATGTTACAGAGAGAGCGTTACTTTTGGTAGTTTATAAATAGGCTGTATTTAATTTACTCAAACACTAATAGTTAAATAGCGCCACTAATACAACAAATTGCATGTTTCTCTCTGTCTCTCTGCTGGGAAATAGTTATATAGCGCCACTAATACAACAAATTGCATGTCTCTCTGTCTCTCTGCTGGGAGCGACGAGCACACAACCGACTGTCTGTCTGTCTCTGGCTCAAATGGGGCTGTGACGTTGAATTGTGGGCGTTCACTCTCTCTCATATAAATAGGGGGTGGGGCTAAAGCCGCATACCATTTAAACGATTCCTAGGAACAGATTCAAAAACTATTAAAAAAGCCATGGGTACAGAATTACTCCCGACTGCTTTTTATAGATTTCCAAAGTCAAAAGGCTTAACCACATGAACCCTATCCATATTCTGGGGGTAACGTGGCACTGGTTCGACCTCCCATTAGTTCGACCTCCCATTAGTTCGACCTCCCAATAGTTCGACCTCCCATTAGTTCGACCTCCCAATAGTTCGACCTCCCATTAGTTCGACCTCCCATTAGTTCGACCTCAGACCGGGTCGTACTATAGAGACGTCCTACAAGTCACAATAATCCGACATCTCTTTAGTTCGACCCATCAAACTTTCAGACTAAAGGGAGGTCCTGCTGGTTCAACCTCCCGTTATTTCAACCACTGTCTGTATTATTTCAACCACTGTCTGTATTCTGAATAAGGGGGAAAACTTATTAAACTTATTATTATCATTATCTTCATTAGTATTAGTATTAGTATTATTATTATTATTAGTAGTAGTAGTATTAGTAGTATTATTATAACCATGTTAATTGCCCGCAGTACTCAACGCAAATCTTGCGGTATTTAAATACCCGCGGTCGGGAATAGGTGGTCAAAATAAAACCTATGGCCCCGCAAAATCTTGCATCCTACCACAATAAACCAGATATAGAGCTTATACTTCTAGCAAGATATGAATATGTCTACATGCAGGGGAGAACGTAATTTCCTACTGTGCTGCTGCGACAAGTTACAACGCAAGCGGTCTCTCTCTCTCTCTCTCTCTCTCTCTCTCTCTCTCTCTGCACGTGTGTGCAGCTGGTCATTGTGTCACAATATAATATAATACAATATACCTTTATAAGCGCTGTTAGTTACAACACAAGTTACAACGCAAGCGGGGTCTCTCTCTCTCTCTCTCTCTCTCTCTCTCTCTCTCTCTGCACGTGTGTGCAGCTCGTCACGGTGTGTCACAATATAATATAATATACCTTTATAAGCGGTGTTAGTTACAACACAAGTTACAACGCAAGCGGTCTCTCTCTCTCTCTCTCTCTCTCTCTCTCTCTCTCTCTCTCTCTCTCTCTCTCTCTCTCTCTCTCTCTCTCTCTCTCTCTCTCTCTCTCTCTCTCTCCATGGTGTCACAAATGAATATAATATTCCTTCATAGTATATGTCCCGTCGCAATAGAAACACTTTCCCTATATCTGTGAGAAACTCCTCAGAAATAATAGACCCTCTCTCTCGAATGGGAGTTCCGTGGGCTCCACATGACCTATATTATTATTATCATTATTATTACTATTACTATTATTATGCTATCATAGTTTGCGCATTCACATACAATAGAAGAGTATGCTCACAGTGTTTCAGCTACTGTAGGCATAGGCCTATCCATTGCACCAACTGTAACACTCGCCTATTATCTCTAATGATCCTGTTGATACCCAAATGACAGCTGTGACTGACGGCTGTCATTTGGGTATAAAGCCCACCATACCGCTGGAACTACTTTTGACCTGGAGGTGTTATTTGCGGTGGCACAGCGACCCGACCGTCAGAACACTATAATAGTATCAGCCAGCAGCTGTGCCACATGTGGCCCATCAGAACACACAATACAGTTAATGCTATTAAACTATCCCAATGTGCTCTTGCGCTCTGGAGTGATGGTGAGGAATTCAGAGCATGTGTCCAAGGTGTCCAGCTCCAGAATGTCACAAATATTAGTTTCTGAGCCATGCTGTAACTAGACAACCTGCATGTCTGACTGTTCAGAGCTTGTGCGCCCCGCGCGTAAAGTATAAACACGGGAAACAGGTTGGGAAACAGGTCGCCAGACGCTGACGCTGATTCGTGATGACAATAAAAAATAAAATGTTATTTTTATAAATAGGCCTATTTTATTTTATTCCCCAACCCAGTCACAAACTTTAAAATGAACTGCTTCAGTTTTTAGTTAATAATTCAAAGTTTTGAACTAAATGAAGTTTATAGGCTAGTTATTTTTCTTTAATAGGCTACGCTGCTGCAAGCTATTATTTATCAAAATGATTTGTACAGCCCATATACTGTAGAACCACAGACAGCAATGATTTTAACCGTTTTAACACTGAAACTATGCGTCAGATTCATCTTAGCTCTGGTTCAGTCTGGAAGACCCCTCGCTCTGCGCATGTACAAGGAATTCCACTGCCCTGCCAGCGTTCAAGTGTAGTGAAAATAAACTAAACCATTTCGCTACTCACCGAAGCAAAGGCTGTTTTGTGTTGTTGAAAGTCTATTCTCCAACCCCGCACGCCTAAACGCACCCCACCTACTCTGTAAAATACACTTTTTGGGCAAAAAATAAAATATGTCAGCGAGACGGACATTATTTGTATTTACTCCACAGTGCCCTCTACATTTTGGTTAATGGTAAGTTCAAATCCCCCAGATCTGTAGAGGGCACTGTGGAGTAAATACAAATAATGTCCGTCTCGCTGACATATTTTATTTTCTGCCCAAAAAGTGTATTTTACAGAGTAGGTGGGGTGCGTTTAGGCGTGCGGGGTTGGAGAATAGACTTTCAACAACACAAAACAGCCTTTGCTTCGGTGAGTAGCGAAATGGTTTAGTTTATTTTCACTACACTTGAACGCTGGCAGGGCAGTGGAATTCCTTGTACATGCGCAGAGCGAGGGGTCTTCCAGAGCGTTAGAGGGAACTCACTAACGCTCTGAACCAGAGCTAAGATGAATCTGACACATGCATAGTTTCAGTGTTAAAACGGTTAAAATCATTGCTGTCTGTGGTTCTACAGTATATGGGCTGTACAAATCATTTTGATAAATAATAGCTTGCAGCAGCGTAGCCTATTAAAGAAAAATAACTAGCCTATAAACTTCATTTAGTTCAAAACTTTGAATTATTAACTAAAAACTGAAGCAGTTCATTTTAAAGTTTGTGACTGGGTTGGGGAATAAAATAAAATAGGCCTATTTATAAAAATAACATTTTATTTTTTATTGTCATCACGAATCAGCGTCAGCGTCTGGCGACCTGTTTCCCAACCTGTTTCCCGTGTTTATACTTTACGCGCGGGGCGCACAAGCTCTGAACAGTCAGACATGCAGGTTGTCTAGTTACAGCATGGCTCAGAAACTAATATTTGTGACATTCTGGAGCTGGACACCTTGGACACATGCTCTGAATTCCTCACCATCACTCCAGAGCGCAAGAGCACATTGGGATAGTTTAATAGCATTAACTGTATTGTGTGTTCTGATGGGCCACATGTGGCACAGCTGCTGGCTGATACTATTATAGTGTTCTGACGGTCGGGTCGCTGTGCCACCGCAAATAACACCTCCAGGTCAAAAGTAGTTCCAGCGGTATGGTGGGCTTTATACCCAAATGACAGCCGTCAGTCACAGCTGTCATTTGGGTATCAACAGGATCATTAGATAATAGGCGAGTGTTACAGTTGGTGCAATGGATAGGCCTATGCCTACAGTAGCTGAAACACTGTGAGCATACTCTTCTATTGTATGTGAATGCGCAAACTATGATAGCATAATAATAGTAATAGTAATAATAATGATAATAATAATATAGGTCATGTGGAGCCCACGGAACTCCCATTCGAGAGAGAGGGTCTATTATTTCTGAGGAGGAGTTTCTCACAGATATAGGGAAAGTGTTTCTATTGCGACGGGACATATACTATGAAGGAATATTATATTCATTTGTGACACCATGATGAGAGATCAGAGAGAGAGAGAGAGAGAGAGAGAGAGAGAGAGAGAGAGAGAGAGAGAGAGAGAGAGACCGCTTGCGTTGTAACTTGTGTTGTAACTAACACCGCTTATAAAGGTATATTATATTATATTGTGACACACTGTGACGAGCTGCACACACGTGCTGAGAGAGAGAGAGAGAGAGAGAGAGAGAGAGAGAGAGAGAGAGACACCCCGCTTGCGTTGTAACTTGTGTTGTAACTAACAGCGCTTATAAAGGTATATTGTGTTATATTATATTGTGACACCATGACCAGCTGCACACACGTGCAGAGAGAGAGAGAGAGAGAGAGAGAGAGAGAGAGAGAGAGAGAGAGAGACCGCTTGCGTTGTAACTTGTCGCAGCAGCACAGTAGGAAATTACGTTCTCCCCTGCATGTAGACATATTCATATCTTGCTAGAAGTATAAGCTCTATATCTGGTTTATTGTGGTAGGATGCAAGATTTTGCGGGGCCATAGGTTTTATTTTGACCACCTATTCCCGACCGCGGGTATTTAAATACCGCAAGATTTGCGTTGAGTACTGCGGGCAATTAACATGGTTATAATAATACTACTAATACTACTACTACTAATAATAATAATAATACTAATACTAATACTAATGAAGATAATGATAATAATAAGTTTAATAAGTTTTCCCCCTTATTCAGAATACAGACAGTGGTTGAAATAATACAGACAGTGGTTGAAATAACGGGAGGTTGAACCAGCAGGACCTCCCTTTAGTCTGAAAGTTTGATGGGTCGAACTAAAGAGATGTCGGATTATTGTGACTTGTAGGACGTCTCTATAGTACGACCCGGTCTGAGGTCGAACTAATGGGAGGTCGAACTAATGGGAGGTCGAACTATTGGGAGGTCGAACTAATGGTAGGTCGAACTAATGGGAGGTCGAACTAATGGTAGGTCGAACTAATGGGCAGTCCCCATTCTGGGAGCGAATATTTGGCAAAAATAGCAAGCTACAAGCTCACAACGTGACGTGAAGGGGCGGATACAATACCATATATTTGTACATTGACATAATATCTCAATAATGATAATGATTGTCAATGCCTATTTTGCACAAAATAACCCAGCACAGTCCATCCAAACACGCCTTTGCCCCTTACCAAATGGAAATTACCGTTGTGGTCATTGTCATTGTATCTCTTTCTTTATAGATATTGAAGATCTGGCCCGATGACATGTACAGGCCTTTTCCTCTGCTATTCAGAGCCATAATTAGTGTTGCCTTGACCCAGAAGAAAAAATATTTTGTGAACGGGATTGGTGTTGCTTTAATATGCTGGTGGTGGGAGTGGCTTTAGGGCTGAGATTGCGGGTGCAGCCAATGGGCTGCATGTCCGATGACCTTCACTTTGGAGGTGTAGCCTTTAAAATGTTTGGTGGTTGATGTGTTCTGTATAGTCTGTCCTGATGAAGGTCTAGCGACCGAAACGTCGAATAATAAAGAGCTACATTTTGTTGCAAGATCCAGACGGTGTGCGGGTCCCATTCTTTGATCTAACCCATCAGAGATCTCCTCCATAATTTGTCTATAACATTACACTCACATTGCCCCCAAGTAGAAGTGGTTATGTGCATGCATGCATAATACCAGAGCCAGCATTGCAGAACTGTGCCTGCCCAAGTGCAGAACAAATATGGATAAATGTTATTTTAGATACAGTGGAGCAGTCAATTGGAATATGCCACCACTGCCCATTGTTTAGGAAAAAGGTCAAATCATGGCTTCTAGATAAATTTAGGCTGAAGTTGTACAGGTCACAGAGTTTATAGTTTTTAGAGTGGGCTTAGGGATCAATGTCTGAATTCTTTGTTATTATACCTGTTAATCCAAGACCAAGGACCACAATATAAATAAGTCTTTGACTTTATTTATTTAAAAAAAACACCGGTAAAGCAGCAGCAACAGATTCAGCTTCCTCGGCTTCTCTCTCTTGTTGCTCACGTTGCTCCATCTCTTCAACCGTGTATTCTGGCTCAAACATATATGGCTGTACAGTGGATTCCGCTATGATATACAAAAAGTCCTTGTTGTCCAAAAACTCCTCTGAAGCACACAGGCAAAGTTTGTCCCCCTGGTTGGTGGTGAAGATCCAGATTACAGAAATCTGGATCTGTGTGCAAGAATTGCCTCCTGCTTTGGAGGCTTAGGCTTTGAAGCAATGTTTGGTGGTAGACAAAGCCGATGGAGAGATGACGACAGCACTTGGTAGGGTACATTTGGATCTCGTCTTCGGGCAATTGCCAGATTGACCAGACTCTGTCGGAACAGGTGCGTGTGTGGCTCGTACACCTTCTTCACAACCCAGCTCTTTGTTCGCCTGCAGAATGCCTGATTGGTGCGGGGTCCACCTGAAATGCAAACATTTTTCTTCTTGTCAGCTTCACACTACTGACAATGCTATGGACAGAACAGAAGGCTTACAGGTCACATGCAAATACATTACAGAAAATGTATCTGTACTGTACCTGTGGCAAGGGTGGCTTGTGTTCTCTTCACAATGTTCTCGTTATGTTCAAGGACTGCAAGCATGCCTCGTTCTCTCATGCCAGTGTAGGAGAAGGATAGCCTCTTCGGAATGTACTTGAGCATTGCACTGTGGAATACTTCCAAGGCACCTGTATGAACATAAAACAAAATGTACACAATATAAATATAATTGAGAAGGAAAACTGAAAAGTAGTTCACATCATTACATTTACGTTTTGGCTTTCACGCCGCCTTCTGAAGGCATGAAAGCCCTTTCCACCTTATGATCATGAACATTTCATGACACTTTCAATTTACCTGTGTGCTTGAAGAGGCCCAAGTACTCAAGGTCTTTCAGGAGGCGCTTGTCACGGACCAGTTTCTCCAAATCCTCATATACCTGCAATTACAATTCAGGCATTTAGCAGATGCTCTTAGTCCAGAGGGATTTACAGTAAGCAAGGTAAACAAAGTAATACATCAAATGCATAGAAATAGTAATCCATCGATGGATCATATGTAGACCAGGAACCTACAGTCAGTCTAAACAGTATAATATCAGAAGTTTAATCTGTACATTGAAACTATACACACACACACACACACACACACACACACACACACACACACACACACACACACACACACACACACACACACACACACACACACACACACACACACTATAGGATGCCAGGTATACAAATGAACCTGGCATACATCTGTCTATATAACATGTAGGAGGGGTCCACGCGCACCCTCTTATTTTTTTGATTTTTGGCATCCATAGGACCTCCAATATAGGGATTTTGATGATCCCAAGAAAAAAAAGTGGTCCAAAGTTTGTTTTTTTCAATGTTTCATTACCCGTATGAGACCTATAGGATTGGTGGCTGAAACGCCGGCAAGACTGTCTTTCGGAGACTGTGGCACGCTCACTCAATTTAGACGTAGCCCAAAGATAGAGATAGAGATACCATTTGATTCTAGACAACCTCAGGTTTCCAATGGGACCAACCTTGTCATGCTACCTTGTCGGTAAGGGGGCTAAATACCTAATGATTCAAAGTTAGACAACATTTTGGTGAGGGAAAACGGCCATCACTATTTTCCAAATGGTCCCTTGAGCTGTCACCTCGATATAAGTGAATTGGGTTAAATGGGTATGGGTTACATGTATACCCACAAGCCTCCCCTGTACATAAATGCCACATTTATGCCAATCTCATGCAGTTGTGGGCAAGAATCATGCAGTTTATTGCATGCAGTACAAATATGTAATTTCCATCTATTGTAAAAAGGAGACCACTTTACTGTATCGCAGCATGAGATCACTGTACTGTATTTATAGCTGTATGAGACCACTGTACTACATCTATAGACTACCTACTGTATCTATAGAATGCTGTACTGTATCTCTAGCCCACTCTAGTGCATCTGTAGACCACTCTATTGCATCTGTAGACCACTCTAGTGCATCTGTAGACACATCTGTAGACCACTGTAGTGCATCTGTGGACCCCCCCCCCCTGATTCTCACACTACACTTATACCAACTTATATATATTTCTTGTTATAGCTTGTTATATTTGTTATATTTCAATAACAAGCTCACAATGCCACTCTTGACTGTCATTCAACAGTGAGTGAGCAGAGCAGACAAGGCAACACTATAGTTGCAAGAGGGCTTTGAACAGTACTTTAAAATGAGATCACATTGATGTATGAATCGAGATTGTGTGTAGTTTTTTTAATAGCCCTAGGAGAAACATACAAAGAGTAAATTGTATCAAAATAATATACCTCTGAGTTCCTTGAAAGCCACTTCTTCTTCTTCCGCATCTCTGCATTCAGAGGGCGATGAAGACAGCTGTATGTTTGTTCTCCCTCAGTCCAGCTATGGACGTCTTGCACATGGTGCAGTATGGACAGCCACCGAAGCCTCAACTCCTGCAACAAATAAATGAATATGCAATTATGGATCTCTGTGACAAAAAAAGAGAAACTAAGGTAAACAATAAGGTAACAAAAAAGATGAGGAAAAGGGTTGCGCTCTTGTTAAACAGTCCAAACCAAAGGTTTTCCAGTCAGGTGAATGGGTCAAACAGAGTAAAAGAAGGGCAAACAATAAGGTAAAATGTGATGATCACATACCTCTGTGTTTCCTTCGCACGAAGCAGAACAGTACCACATGTGATTGATCAGAGACCTATTTGGTGAAACACAATACATAAGTTACACACTAGTGCTAGACAATATAACCTACATTTGGTGCACAGTATTTGTTGTAATGACGATATTTGATCACATGATGATTTAGATATATCGGCTAGCACTACGATCCCCACACACAAGGGCTGCAATTATCAATTATTTTCTTGAAGATTATACTATCGAGAAAAAAAGGGACAGCGAAGCACTGTGAGCTTGTATCTGCTTTTGGAAGTTCACTCAAACACAACGTTACATGAATATCTCTCCTTACCTTGACCAGTCAGCCAGTTCTCCCCGACCCTTCCGCTTGGCTTTAGCCATCAGCTTCTTATTGAAACCTGAAACAGTAATTTAAATATGTTGAACTATTGGGGTTTCTTTTCTCAATTATCACCTACAGCTAAAAATATAGAAAATCTGAGATTATGAAACACAATCCATTTACATTATTGTCTCCGCCAGGAGACTATGTTTTCGTTCTCGTCCTTCCGTGTGTCCACCAAGCTAACATTGGTCAAGCTTCACGTGACACATGACAATATGATGAAAGGGTGTGCTTTGATTGGCTAGCGAGACTCTTGATGAAATAGAGACCTATAAATAGGTGTGTCACTTCAAAAGATCATTTATATCTTTTGAAGTGAGGTAAGACAGGATTAATCAGGAACAGTACTGGCGGAGACCTGTGCTCCGAGGAGCACATTTTCTAGTCTTGTACTTGCCTTTGGCAGTGTGCCACAGATCAAACTGGTGATCAATGTCTGGAAACTGTTCCTCCATCATTTTTCTCACTGATGGTGAGCGGTCAGTTGCTACAACCTCCACCTGTAGTCCCACTTCAAGGAGCTCTGTGAGTGCCCGCTTGAAGCCAACTGCTTCCATGGCAACTGAACTGGATGCTTCTGTGACCTACAAGAAACACAGAAAGTTAGGGAGTAAGGGAAGTAAGGTGTGAAGGGTTGTACATTTTTTTTAAGAACAGCCGTTATGCCACAATGTTATGCAATAACACAACCCAAATTACCTGTACTAGGTTAGACTGCAAAATCTCTCCTGTGGCATCCAGCATCATGGTGCAATGGCAGTATTTGGCTGAATACCCTGGGCTGTCACATCTTTTTGAAGTTGATGAAGTAAAAAAACTAAATATAAAGATAAGTTCCAATCAATGCAATGAATTCAAAACTAATGATTAGTACTACTTTCATTGTATGTACTAGTACTATTTCTGCCGTTTCTTTTACATTCTTCATACGCACCTTCCATCTCCGGCCAAGTGGACTGGCGTAGATGGTGCTCCAAGGGTTAGGGTCTCGTTTTCCCCCTCTTCAATGAGTCTGGTCAGGATCTGGTCCCTCTGTAGGGCATATTCGCCCTCAATGGCAGGACCGAGGTATGACTTCTGCATGTCATAGAAGGTGGTGGGTTGGATCATCTTCACATTCATTAAGTCAGACCAATCCACCAACTCTGTGATGGTGCTCCCCGTGAACAGTACAGAGGCAGCACTGAGCAAGTTCACCTCAGGCATCCCTCTGATTTCAGGAGATGAAGTCCAAGTACCAGAGTGTCCTCCAAGGCAGTCCCACCTAACATTCATCTGTGCCCCGACATAGGTAATGTGTGTGTCATTTATGGGCTTTCCACAGCACTGACACTTTCTGAAGAGTTCTTTGATACAAGACTCGTAAACAATGACCTTAGGCTCCTGCCAATCAAGCAGCTTCTTCTCCTCTTGAGATGACATTGGAGTGGTGGTGGTGGTGGAGGAATCATCTTCAGGGCAATAGTCGGCATCCTTAGGGTCAAAAACTTTGCCACTGCTGCTACTTGTGTCCATAACAGCCTAATTTAAAAAGAAAATGTCAAGAGAAATAAAGAAATAAGTTAACACACTGACCACACAAACATTGGCAGTTGATAATGTCTGATTTAACCCATTAAGATCTGAGACCGATTCTACAAATGCCTTGTAAATCAGTAGTTCTCACACTTTCAAGAACAAAATGATCCAAAATAGCAGATGTACAAGCTTGCAGCACGGCACTAAGTGACACGCTGTGAGCTTGTATAACTGGTATTTTTGAATAGCCAATGCAAAAATCTAAAATGACAGATGCTTTCCCGGTTTTAAAGGGTTATGGTTTGTAGTTAAAATGTACATATTGATATTTAAAATAACAACCAATCCAGAGTACAATGCAAAAACAATTAGCTACTTATCCTTGATGCTACATATAGCACACAGTCTTTATGTGAATTAGTTCAGACTGACACAGGTAAACATGGTGAATACTTACTGATTGGCGAAGCATATGTAGCCCATGTGGGCTTGCAGTGCCTGGGGTAGATGTGGATGGTGTTCCAGCAACAAACTAAACAACAACACAAAGGTCTTACAGTTAACAACCTCAATTCTCATTCTTACTGTAAGCATCAGAGACTCGGTAGGTCAAATTAATTTACAGACATCACAATAATAACACCCATCGCCATTCTCCAGTGTCTGTCTGTTGCTTGGTTCCTCCTACACATCCTTAGGGCAGTGGGTCTCAAAATAGGCTAACTAGGCTAATGTTACAGTGACTTCTTCCAAAATAAAACGTTCTTACCTCTCGAAAGAGGACACCTGAAGCCTCTCCACCATCTGCAGGTTGATGATTCTAAAGAAAAAGAAGAGGTGACAACACAATCAGTGTTACTTCCGTCAAGTGGCTAGCCTTTGTGTGTATATTACAATACACATGTTGCTTAGTCCAGCATTTTAACTCCAATCATACCTCCTTTCTGGTTCTTTTGGCCAGGGGCAGGTCAGCAGTTGATGTTGACAATGCAGTGGGTCTCAAAGTAGGGTTCGAGTCCCTCCTCTCCATGGACCCCTGGGGGTCCCAGCAAAATGAGGAATTATTATTATATATAATATTATTAATACTATTATTTACCAGCTAGAGAATGAGAGAATGTATAAGAATCAATTCACATAATATATTCCACTCTGTTGGCTGTTATTTCACAGTTGTTTCTCAAATGGGGTACGTGTACATTTACATGACAGTGTTAGAACCACTACTTTAGTGATATTATGGAAAAAAGCAAAATAAAATCACGACTGCAAATGTTTGTATGGCCAAGTCCTAATGTTGTGATTTGTGAAACAGTGTGAAAGGAGCAAATATTAACCTAACATAGCCGATCTACAAGCTCTACCACGCATTGAGAGCTTGTAGATCGGCTGTTTTCGAAGAAAACATGCTTCCATTCCAAATGACTGACATCGGTGAACTTTAATCCATGTGATATGCAGCACAAGGGAAGCTATATGAGAGTACAGGCTAAAAAGTTAGGCTAAAGATTAGCGGTGACAACACAATCAGTGTTACAATACAGATGTTGCTTTGTACAGCAAAACATACCTCTGCTCTGCGGGGCAGGCTGGCAGCAGTTGACGTGGATGCCTCAGGCTCCATTTGTTGTGGGAATACTGAGGGAACCGCGTTCTCCGTCAGTAGAGTCCTTGCCTTCCTAGCTTTGTCCTTGTCCATCAATTCTGCCATCAGATTACGTTGGAAGTCCTCATCTTTGAAATGCTCACCACACACCCGAAGAGGTTTGAGGAGAGCTGGATCGGTGTTTTCATCAAAGCGGGGGTTTCTAATAGCTCGCAGCCACTGCTTACAAAGCTCCTGTCGCTCCAGTCCCGATGGAAAACGGTGATAAGAGATGACTCCTTTCTGCTTCTGTCTGGGTTCATCACACCCAGGAACCACACAAACTACTGGCATTACTACTACTACTAATAATACCACTAATGCTACAAACGTTGTACTACTAATACTACCACTAATGCTACTAAAGTAGTAAAAGTACTACTAGAGATTCAGCGCGCGTTTTTTTCTATCGTTTCCTGCTTCGTGGGTAGGGGAGGGGGCGGAAGCGGATGTGCGTCGCGCAATGCACTGTGGGTATTGTAGGAAATGAGCGCTGGGTGCTTTGCTCCGCAAAATGCACCGGACTCAGACAGTATATCGCCAAATGATTATTTATTTATTTCTTCCATTTATGGATATCATACTAAAGGATGGCAACAGCCTTCAAATAGTGGCGAAGTAGTCCTTTAATCATGATTAATCACCATTCGAACTATATATTGTTGTGGGAATGGAAAGATAAATGACAGAAGGCGGATGATTATAATTACATCTAACGATGCTTCTCCTCCATTCACGTTTGGTGAATGTAGCCTTGGCCAGGACAATTTGATGTCTTCAGGCGGGGACCATCGATCATCAGGTGTTTCGACCCTTGAACCGCTACACCCTCCTGATGGCAGGGTCGACAGTGGTGGCCAAGTCACTGCCCATCTCCTCCTCCTGGCCAAGGCTAAACTCCTCCCCCCGTCTCCGTAAACTATTGTTTTTTTTAAACCAACAAGAGGCTGGAGGTATTGGGTGGGTCCCTCCTGAGGTCTTGAGGTGACACAGGTGCGTAGAATTATCCAGTACTGTGGGGTTTTTCCTGCCTGGATCTTTCCGTCTCACCAGCCGCTGAGGCTGTGCGCTGCACATGTGACCCCTCTTCTCCACACTTGGTCCTGGCTAGATGTATTTTGCCTTTTGTGTTCCTGCAGATCTTCTCGCTTGCACTCGCAGTGACACTTTACTTCCAATACATATATATATATGTATATATATATACATTTAACATACAGTATGTATGCATGTATGTTAATTATAACAAATCCACAGTGTGGTATTAATATAATAATATTGAATGCCGATAAAAATCGATAATCAAAAATCGTTGTCAAGGAATTTAGTGATCGATTTTTATCGTTTGTTGTTGCAGCCACACATTGCATACATTTAAATGCATTATTATTCAACATTTAAATGTATTACTGTTGGTATTATTACCTCCTCGCAGAGAATATTTCCACTGGTGTCCCAGAACTTGTAATTATTAGGGGGGTGATCTGGTTTGCAGGTTGCCGTGACAATACACTTGCCGTCTGGGCACCAGGAGACGTAGGTACAGTTCACCCAGGAAGGTGTGCATCCATGAACGTATGCAGCATCCAGGAACGTATGCAACTGCATACAGCAATGCACACAAGATATTACTGTATACATCAATACATGCAGTACATGACATTATAGACACACACATTGCATATGGTACCTAATGTATCAGGCAGCACTCTGCAGCTGATCTTTATGATAGATCCCTGGGGATGGATGCTTTGTAGTTTGGAGATAATTTTGACTAGCTATATGTATAAGTACAGTACAGTATATGCTGCGTTTTGACGACTTCGGTCATGTCATTCACACAGCAGCCATCCCTACACATACACCCCACCCCATTTATTTAATTTTTTTGCATATCTGCACTGATCTCATAAATAGCCCTTAAGGAATCCTCACAACGGAAATCCGTCGCCACGACGGAGAACTTTAATCCATGAGTACATGACTTTAGAAACCTTGCTACATAAAAAAATACACAGCGGTAGGTAGGTACTCCGTTCTGGTCCGTGGACGTGTTCCAAAGCGTCATCTCTCCTGGAATCGCTCTCAGTCTGTTCCCAATCTGAGCAAACATCAAGAAATCACCCTGAGGACTGGACAGAAACAACAACAATAGTAAGAATAAAGGCCATTTCAGATGGGGAGCGATTGACACGCCTGGTAATTCATTTTCAATGAGAGGCGGGTGATTAGTTGTGACGAGCAGAGAATTTGAAGGGCGGAGAGGCAAGCGAGCGCAGTCCCGTGAAATTATTGCACTCGTTTCATGCACACGGGCGACAAGAGCAGGATTGTGGTCTGCTTTTTTTCCCCACGCTACGTGTGTGTTTGTGTCTGTACATGAGGGGCACCCCGCGATCATTAGATTAGAGCTCAAGACCCCCCGATTCCAAAAATGCTGTTTAACTTGTGTTTGATGTTTTAGACTGACCTAGGATCAGGTTAGTGCAGCAGCGACACGAATGGCTGTGCAGTTGTTTTAGGCTAGTTTAAGATCAGATTACTGCAGTGCAAAACAAATGTGTGGTGCGCATACTGCACCGCAAGCCAGCTGCCAGGCTGATTTGAAACAACGGTGTGCAAATCATGGATTCTTTAATACTCATGGAGTTATGTCACTAAATGTATATGGTGTCCCAAATGGGGAAAACATGAAACAGTCCTACTGAATTCTACAGTATCAAAGATTAGTATCAGTATCAATTTGCGGTGATCTCTCTCTCTCTCTCTCTCTCTCTCTCTCTCTCTCTCTCTCTCTCTCTCTCTCTCTCTCTCTCTCTCTCTCTCTCTCTCTCTCAGGAGGGGGTGTTTCATTTCCTCACCTGTAGTAGACAGTGTTTCTGCCTGGGGTTTCAAGGTGGCACACAGGAGCACATGTGCTGTTAGACCCATTCCAGAAGATGGTGGAACTGGTCTTTGGGAATTCACTTATGTGATCAAAAAGCACACAGAACTCTTAAGAGTTAGGATGCCACGCCACGTCAAGTATATCACAGTTCGACTGTGGATCTTGAGTTTCTGTAAAGTAATAAGAATAAAAAAGACAGCACACATGGTAACAGGACTCAACAGAGGTAATACTAGTACTAAACTTTAATTAGTACAACTAGTATTAGTCCTACTATTGCTAGTAGTGGTCCATTAAAGTGTAGTTGTGCTTACTAACATAGTTGGTAACTAGTAGTATAGTAAGTAAGTAAGTAAGTAAGTAAGTAAGTAAGTAAGTAAGTAAGTAAGTAAGTAGCTCTGAGAGCCTTATTGTCAGTATAAGATACTAATGGCTATTTTCGACTACGAAGGTTAACCCAGAACCTTCCCCAACCTGAAACTGTCCAAAACCTGTGAAGTTCTGATTTTTTTTTTCTTTACGTTTTCCATTGTAATCAGAACCACTCCTAAAGGGGTAGACAACGTTATTAAAATAAGGTTAGTATGTGTCACATTGTGATGCATTGTGAGCTTGTAGTTTAGCTCTTTCCCTATTTCAGAAAAAAATGCACACTTAAGTTCTCAGTTCTGGTTTCCCAGAACTCAGGATTAGTTACTACGTACCTCCTGAGCAGGGCTCAAATTAGGTTCTGAGAACCTTGTCTGAAACCTTGTCTGCAACTTCCCCATTTACACGAGGAAGTTGCATTGCTCATTCCTTGCTTGCTGTTTGCTGCTGTTGCTTAAAACTAGCTGCTCACCCAGCAACCACCTCTCATTTTTGCGAACGCAGCGGAAGGAGGCGCCTCCGCGCAAGTGGAGCTTACTATGAAACCGTGCTCGGGATGTGTGTGTGTGTGTCTCTGTGTGCAGTATGTGTGCACTGCCTGTGTGCAGCCAAGTAAATGTCCAATATAGACGTACCATACATCAAATGAAAGGTCTTTGAAAACTGAACACACCTGTCAAGGTTGCGTTTAAGCCCGCCCCTTCCCCCGGAAGCCACGCCCCGGAGAAGGCTCCTGAAAACTCCCCATTGAAACCCCATGTTAAATGAAAAGTGCCCGAATCGCTCCCAAACTTTTTCTACCCCCCCTAAGTGGGGGTCTACGAACTAATACTTCGGCCTCGGATTTTGGCTCCGCCCCCCGGAAGTGGGTGAAACAGGCACTTCAAACATTTTGTTGAATTGTTCAAAAACATTCAAAACATTGATTTGGGGAATTTGTATTTTTCTAAGATGCTCCTTTTAACGCAGAATATTTTGGTATTTAAAAAAAAAAAAATATTGGTTATTTTTTTTTAAATCTTTTCTTTCATTATAATTTTTTTGTTTTGCGTTCGCTTCCCGCGTTCGCGCGTCTTACTTCCATGTACTTTTAAGTGTGTGTGTGTGTGTGTGTGTGTGTGTCTACATTAAAGTATAGTAGTGTGTACTAACGTAGATTGACCCGAGTAATCTGTGCATTAACAGCCATGTGATGCAGCCTATGCACTCGTAGGAGCATCGTTGACACCAACACTGCTGATGCTGCAACACACACACACACACACACACGCACGCACGCACGCACGCACGCACGCACGCACGCACGCACACACACACACACACACACACACACACACACACACATTTGTATTACTATACTTGTGAGGACATGAAAAAATGTAGGATGCCATTGAAAGAAGTTCCCAAAAAATAGCCGATCTACAAGCTAACTACGCATCGCAGTTGTTAGCTTGTAGATAGGCTATTTTTGGTGAACGACATAGGCGTGAAACTAAGTATAAAACACCCCTGTGTGTGTAATGAGGCGATCTCCGGGAGGATGGAGGTCACAGAGAATATTCCATGTTTTTCAAAGTTACAGTAAAATCGCCGTTTTCGCTGGCAAGGGGACGGTAGACAGATGAATTCATTCATTCGTTCTGTGGCAGTGAATGCGTTAACTATAACGATAACTACAATAACCGCCCTCATGTAATCCGTACCGTAGCGGTACAATCAGTCACGTGTAGGCTTGTAGCCTACATGAATAACATATTATGATACCAATCACATCGCCATGAATGGAATACGTTTGTATATTCATTTATTTAACCCATACCGAGCAGTGCGTGTTCGAGTTGCACTAAAATAAAGCCGTCATGTAGGCTATTCCCATTTCCCAGTGAGACTCGGATCGTCGGACGGGCGAGTCCCGTCCCGCTCCGCATTAATGAGAGATAGCCTGGAGAGAACATTAATGAATGAAGGCTGGTGTGTGTTGGACCATGGGTTAAATGTCTGATCTCCCGGTGGGCGGTGGCCATGAAAATATAACAGCAGCGCCGCTAAACTCCCGAGAGTGCCCTCGCAGAAGCGCTGTATATTTTGAAAATAGCAGATCTACAAGCTCACAACGTGTCGCGATGCGACGCTGGCTTGTGAGCTTGTACATCTGCTATTTTCAATGCAGCCAGATCTACAATCTTACCTACATGACTGTTAAAGCAGTTTGTTTAAATTACTTTATAAAATGTTATATTTTCACATGGATTATTTATTAGTGTAGATATACATTTATGAGTGGATTATGTGTCCAGATGCCTGTCAGACAGTCAGACAATGTTGCTCTGCAGGTCTACAATGGAATAAACGGGCGCAGCCAACGTCAACAACTGGTCTCGACCAGACGTGAGATTTCAGCATAAAGTAGGATGAAGCCCACGTCAGGATATATTGATGAATGCCGAAAGGTGCGGTGATCTCGCCGTACGCTCATTATTCGGGCTGCACCGCGTTGATAAATGAGGGCCATTATCTTTTAAACATGAACCTTTGTCGTTCCATTGCATCTTCTGCACGCTTCCACCAACGGTCAGGGTTGCAGATGGTCTTTGGTTCGGATATTCATAAATGTACACATGGGACGGTGTACGTAGAGTAGCCTTAACCCACACAGCTACCTACAGGACACACCACCACATTACATCACTTCACACAGTTACAATTAGGGCTGTCACAACAAATTGTCATACAAATAACTGCGAGCAGCCGATTAGAATGTAATAATTGCGACAGGCCTAGCAACAACATACGTTGTCCTACCTTATAGGGAGGTCCTCCGGGTGATAGAACATACATTCTCACATTCTCTCTTAGGATGTTGGTGATGGTTGCTGAGAACACAGGTGGTAACAGTTACAATACAAGTACAATTGTCTTTTTATGTTATTAGTATTAAAGTAATAATTTAGCAATTTAGGCATTTAGCAGACACTTTTAGCCAGAGCGACTTACAATAAACAAGGTAAATAATCACATAAAGAGAATGCAGAGAGAACAGTATAGTGCCTCTCAAGAAACTAAGATACAATCAGGGGTAGACATTAACCCATCTAGGGCGGGAACCCCTATTTGTAACTATACCTTTCAGGACGGGAACCCCTTTTGGGGTTCTTGTTGCTATATGCAGTATTAGCCTGGTATCCAGCCTGCTTCGCTACGTTCGGCTGACTTTTTGGGCAGAGATGGAACATCTCTGACCTAATGGATCGTGCGGCAAGTTATGCCAGGAATTTCCTCTTAGCTCCGCCCACCTATAAAGCATTCTGCCGAGTGCACGCCCCCAATTCAACGTCAGACATTCCACACACACAGAATGGCCATTTGAGTTGCAGACACTGATAGAAGCAGAGCTCCTCAGCAGAGCTCTGTGTAACAGCTACGGCCTAGCCCCACCCCTTTCCACACACACACACACACACACACACACACACACACACACACACACACACACACACACACACAACGATCTCCAAACTACAAAGCATCCATCCCCAGTTAAATCATATCAAGATCTTAACCCGACACCCAAGTGCTGGTCTCAGCTGGACTTAGGAGTGTGTCGGTGTCGTGCGCAGTAAATAGCAGATCTACAAGCTCACAACTTGTCATGAATAGGAGGCGTTGTGAGCTTGTAGATCTGCTATTTACAGCACGCAACACCATTGTGCAATTAAGTATGTTGTGCTCAGTGTTGAACGCGTTAATGTAACGCCGTTATTTTTTTCAGTAACTAGTACTCTAACACATTCTTTTTTTAATTCAGTAACTCAGTTACCGTTATTACATGGTGCGTTACTCCGGTATTTTTTATATAGTATGTATATATACAGCGAGGCGAAAAGTGACTGTGAATTGTACTTAAGTACAGTACTCGAGTAAATGTACTCATCGTATCGTAGCGTATACCTTCCGCAAAAAAACTAGAACACAACACTGACTTAACACCAGTCTGTGTTGCGGAGACGCGCTGTGCTCGGCTTTGGAAGCTCTCTCTCTCGCTCGCTCTTTCTTTCTCTCTCTCTTAACAGCATGTGTGTGTTTCTGTCGTCAGGAAAGTTACACGAGTCGACTTACTCGCCCAGGTGGTGTTAATAATAGGCTACTAATCACCGTAATCGTAACACAATTCAGAATCACAGCGCTGCCTGTTTCGGATTCCGCACGTTTAAGTAATGAATTAATTTGTTCGTCTATTTACTAACTGCGTCTGCTACTGCAGTGCAGTCTGTAGCCTGTGGTACATGAAAACTCCTGTTACAGTCAAGGATCACCTTCAACCTGGTGTTTGCACTTTCTCCATTTACGGTCCGTACATCTATATAAACGTTCAGATTTCAAATATAAAGTGCTTATCCCATGGCCACGGATGTTACAATTATGCACGGGACTCTCAAAAGTACCCGTATATTCTGTATTGTTCAATGAAAATCATTTTAATCCGATCAGTGGCCATTTTTTCATAATGTATCGGAGGGCAATACACCTACCAACCGAAAGGGTCACTCAGCTGAAAGCATGTGGCGAAAATGGCCACCGATCAGATTAAAATGCTTTTTATTGAACAATACGAATGATACAGGTACTTGAGAGTCCGTATACATGTAACATCCGTCGCCATGGGATAAGCACTTTATATTTGAAATATGAACGTTTATGTAGATGTACGGGCCATAAATGGAGAAAGTGTAAACACCAGGTTGAAGTTCATCCATGACGGTCGTGACAGTCGACCGTTGTGTATCCATTACTCCCTCTTAACATTTCCCATGTTTTTAGTTTATTGAAATAATGTCATGCACATTTGTCCAGTGCATAGCCTACTACAGGCCTTGTTGACTAGATTTAGAAGAGATTTTGAAGCTCTTGCTCCTGAAATGATCGATTATTTTTAAGGGAAACAGCCATCATTTAACATGCAAGTCAATGGGTGAGAAGCAGAGATTGCCAGGCGCAAATGGTAACCACTAGATTGATGGTGGTACTCCAGTTGGGTACGAGACCCGGTCAGACCGGGTGTAGTACATTTGGATTAACCTCGGATCGTTTCGGAACGGGTCCAGTTTTCCTCGGTCCCGTTTCGGGCCGGGTCCAGTATTTTAGAATGTTTTGTCGGTTCCGTTCGGACCGCTCTCCCTCGCGATTGAGATCCCCCCCCCCTCTCACACACACACACACACACACACACACACACACACACACACACACACACACACACACACATACCACAATGGCGTTTCTGGGTGTACTGCTTGCGTTTAAAACAAATTCTGCTTCACAACTTTTCACTGTTAATGCAGCTATTTGTCTGCTGCCGACAGAAGGGCTATAGCTTACTTGATTCCTAAAATAGACTGCGGTCTCTCTGAAGAGCGGCCAGCGTGACCGCAGTTAAAATAGCAGACCTACAAGCTGACAACGCGTCGTGGATGCGACGCATTGTGAGCTTGTAGGTCTGCTATGTTTTTAAAACATAATAAATACATAAAAATAGCATACTGGATTAAATGTATATAATGATACAATCCAGGACCCATGTCCAGGGTCTTCAACGTTTTTCAGGTCAAGGACCCCTTAGCTGAGAGAGAGAGATCAAGCAGGGACCCCCAGTAGACTACATAGGCTTGTATAAAACTGTGTTGCAGACTTTCTTTCGTTTACGCTGTTTCTGTAACCTCAAGAGGACACATATGGAACCAAATGGACCCCGACGTGAAATAGGGCGCTAAATTCGCCTATAATAACTTCAGAAAAGATCAGCATTCATTTTATGTTCTACTCCTATTGTTGGTGTCAATATAAAAAAATATGGTTTATTGGGTGGGGGGGAGGGCATGCATTTTCCTCCAGTCACTCGGGGCGGGGGGTACAGACAAGTATTTGGAGGTCGGGGGGGAGGGGGCAAGGAAATAAAAAGAAATACATTACATCTGGAAACCCCCCCCCCCCCCCAACTAAATAACAAACAGTCCCTAACAGCATACATTTCCATTACAAATGAGGGGCTAAATACATATAATACCCCCCCCCCCCTCAATTACAGTACATTTAGGGCCCAATACAGAATATTTGAATACATTTAGGAGTAAATGACAGATTTCTTTGATATAGACCTCTCCCATGTTTTTCTGTGAAGGTACTTGTAAAGACTGGTGGTTGGGCTTTGCCCCTGTCTCTAAAACGTTGTTGATATTTGGCATATCATTTATGGCTCATTTCATATTTATGTTGATAGCTTGTAGATCTGCTATTTTCTACTACCACCACCACTAGTAATAATATTAAGAACTAGAAAAAGTGCTCCTCGGAGCACAGGTCTCCACCAGGTCAGGTAGGTTATTATGGCCTCCTGGTGGCGCTATAATAGGCCAATGTGAAAAGGGTGGCATTTCTTCTTAGGCCTTTTACGGCAAACGGACACTTCATTCATGATTTGAGGCATTTTGTTCCAAAAATGTGTCTTGCTAAGTTGTATGGATTTAAACTTGTAACAGAGTATTTCTATATTGCAATATTGGTACTTAACTTAAGTTACCACTTTGAGTACTTTTTCCACCACTGCCAAAACATATCGCCTATACATAATTTAGTAACCTATAATTGCTGTTCAAACAGCTTTTCAGGTAATAATGGTGCTTCAAGGTGATGCCTTTCTGTGCTATTGAAGTGGTGCTAATCACAGCATATGCAAGTTTCGCAGTAGTTCACACGTATGTTTACCAATAGATATGTTACACTTAATCAGTATTCACATTCCACGTACATCACCAGCACAATAGAGATGGGATGTATGGCTCTTTTAAGGAATTCGTTCCTTTTACAGAGCCGTTCAAAAGACTGGCTCATTTATGGCTCATTTGTATATTTATATATTTAAAAAACATATATAAATGTATATAAATATATACATATTTTTATATTTATATCTCATAACATTATTTATATTATATGCATATGATCTAATTGTTGTTATATCATATATATACAATATCATAAAACATTATAATAATATATTATTATATTTAAAAATATATAACAATATAATAGATTACATCATTAATACAATATTTATTATATTATAATATATCATATACATTATACTACATATTATTATAATATATCAAATTATAATCTAACATTTTATTACAATAATTAATTTAATATATCTCTGCTGTCCAACAGGAACCAGCTACCTCCAAAACACTCATCTTTTTAGTTAGCTGGTTCCTGCTGGACAGCGACAATATAATACATTTATATATAATATATAACATATGCATAATATACTATGTTATAACTACCAATGCCAAACACATCAATCACCTACATAGCAGAAATCACACACCCTCACAAACCCGCATCCTACAAGTAGCCAGCTGCTGCCAACTCTTGTTAGAATAGAAGGCCAAAACTTGTTTGGCCTTCTATTGTTTTCCTGTTTGATCTCCTTCCCACTTGCCCCCCACCCCTCTTCTTCTTCTCTCTCCCCACTCTTCTTTCTATGGAAATTAACGTTGCGATGGGAATGATGTACAAAAACGAATTTCACCCACTTTTTTACCTTGTAAACCTGTGATGTGACAATAAACCTGATTCTGATTCTCTCTGCCCACCATGACATCATTCTTGATGTCATTTTTTCCTTGTTTTTCTCTCTTCGCTTCTCAGTCTGGAATGCACCTCATTGACTCGTTTTGCAGAACTACACTGGAACTACATGTTACGTTAGGCAACGTCGTTGCTGATTGGATGTTGTTCAAACGAATGACGAATCACAACGATCACACTGTTTTTTTGTCCCGTCCCGCCCCGCACCACAGACCAATCAGAAGCCACGGCACGACTCGAAACGTTTGTCATGTCCCGCCTCCCTTGGAGATAGGAGGCATTCCAGACTGATAAGCGGAGAGAGAGAAAAAAGTCCGCCGAACGTAGCGAATCAGGCTGGATCCCAGGCTAGTGCAGTATATAGCAACATACATTTGTGGTCTTTATCATGTATAGGTGTATATCAATACAACACTAGGTTGTCTCTTACTGAAGTCATTGTCTTAAAAAAAATGAAGCTTGTTGTTCAGGCTCCTCCGCACTGCAATTTTCTCATCATCTGACCAACTGGGACACCTGAGAAAATAACACACCATACAATAACATACCATAGACACATTATACAATAACACTCCAGTGAGACACCATACAGTAATAACATGCATATAATAATAAGACCCCATATAATAACACCCCATTAAAATAACATACAATAGCACACCATATGCATAACGTCTCTGTATATAAGGGTAATAATAATAAAAAATGTATATAAGGGTAATAATAATAATAATAATAATAGTAATAATAATAATAATAATAATAATAATAATAATAATAATAATAATAATAATAATAATAATAATAATAATAATAATAATAATGATATTGATAATAATAATAATAATAAGACACTTCATTATATATATTTTGTTTTAAATAAGCAAATACATCAACTCTAAATTAGAATTAACAATGCAAGGAATAAATATAATAGCAACAGAATAAGAATAATAAAAACAACAAAGCTAAAAAAACAAAACAACTGAGGAGCAATTAATCCTTGGAATTATTCAGTAGTACTATTATCAGTATTATTACTGAGGTCACCTTATTTTGTTTTGAACACTAAATAACATTAATATACACGATTACAAATGGCTTCAGGTTTAGGGGGGAAAATGGCAAAAAAAAAACTTTTTTTTATAGTTTTACTTGTTGACTTTTTTGATAGTGTTTAATTTGGACTACTTTTTTATAGTTTACTTGTTGACTTTTTTGATAGTGTTTAATTTGGACTACTTTTTTATATAGTTTTACTTGTTGACTTTTTTGATAATGTCATTTGTATTTTTGGATTATCTCTGTGCCTTTTTCTAATAAAAAAAAAAGAGAAAAAAAAGTCTTTACTGCATTATTTCATGTACATCAGGGGTCAGCATACTCAGATACAGCAGGGAAGCTGCCAAAATGTTCTTATTTTTTATTTGTGCAACTGTCATACGACTGTAGCAAAAATATAGCTTTACAGACCCATACAGACAGACAGGCAGACAGACAGAGTTTATATAAATAGTTTTTACGTTTCACTTTTTTAATGGTGTTGAATTTGGAAATAGTGCACCCGAGCGTTGTAAAAGGTTGTTCACCAGAAATGATATCTAGGACCTTCACTGATCACAACCAGGATGGACAACCCGGTCAACTAGCTGCTGGAAAGTCACAGGGTGGGTTTAAACATATGCCACCCCCACTCTGAAAAGGCAAAATCTGAATAGGGCAAAAAAAGACAAAAAAGCCTATAACTTAATAATGCTCACTCTTATCTTCATCAAATTAGCTGAGGTATGAACCAGCAGTCTACCCTACATCACCAAAGAGTCAGAATGCAATTTACCAAAAGAAATACTGACATATTCTCCTTTAAACATCATTTTAGTTTAGGCGGAAATTGTATTTTTGTGATTAGGACTCCTTTACTTTCTCTAATTTACAAAGAAATATATACATTTATGTCAAATAAGCTGTTACTGCATTGCCTATGTAGTGAAACGCAGTGAGCTGGGATTGAACCCGAGGCTCCCACTCGCCAGTCCGACGTGTTACCAGTCATGCCAATAGGGCTGAGCCCGATTGGCAGGTCTGTTGCACGCCGTTTCTTGGCTATTTTGACTGTGGGGGCTACAATCACCCCCCCGATCTTTGGAGCGCGTCCTCGCGCTTCACACCGCGGACCACCGTACATGACGTCCCTCATGTCCCTCACGCGAGGATATTACGCTCCTCGTCCTGCCGACTACGCCAGATTGTAGTGAAACGCAGTGAGCTGGGATTGAACCCGAGGCTCCCACTCGCCAGTCCGACGTGTTACCAGTCATGCCAATAGGGCTGAGCCCGATTGGCAGGTCTGTTGCACGCCGTTTCTTGGCTATTTTGACTGTGGGGGCTACACCTAGGATGCTATTAAACAATAACAAGTAGTTGTGAGGATTTAACTATTACAGTTTATTTGCAAATCGGATTTCTTCAGACATACAACTATTGGCAGAAAAAAACACATATTTCACAATAAATTGGCTTTTTCCTTCTGCATTATGTCCTTGTAGCTATTTTAAAGATTTTTGGGGTTTTATTCAGAGTCACTGCTGCTGTCACTACTCTCAAATGTGGCAGTTTGTATCCTGTTGCATTTAGTTGCCAGTCCCTGACAACGGCATCCTATGTAGCATGGGACGGCCTTCTTTGAGCATGAGCAGTTCCTCTGGCAGCCTTTGACACATCTACATGATATAAGTTTGTCCATTGACACAGGCCAGGCTGTCTGTGTAGATGGAATGGGAACTACTTTTCCCTTATCCACAGACCAACCATATTCTGCAACTGAGGGAATTTGTGGTTTGGCAATGTGTGCACTCTTGTCAATCACTGTTGCCAGAGCAGCCCTTTTCAGGTGCAGGAGAAAGGAATGCTCTGTTGGAGGCAGTACCTTCAAGAGCGTAGATTTGTTGTTAAAGAACTTGTATGCTCTCAGCTTGCCCAGATCTGCACCCTCAAATTGATCAGCTGTGGATGTGTATACAGCTATTGTGAGGTCTCTTGCCTGACTGAGGAGGTCATCTGTTATGGCATCATCAGGGTTCTCACCAAACTCTTCAAGTGCAGGTATATCCATACTCATGCTGCTCTTGAACCAAGCCTTCTTTCCAGTGAAATATGGATAACTAGTGATATCTCTACCACTCAGACTGTGGACAAAGGGCATGGCACAACACTGTGAAATTCCTAATGCCGCTACCATTGCATGTATAGGCAGGTATGCATTCTGGGCTAGTCTAGTGTCAGCCTCCTGCTGTGTGGATTCCAGAGCAGGGACATCCATAACCGAACCGTCTGTGAGCACCACACTCTTCGTCTCTTCTTTGAATCCACCACCCAAATAGAGATGGGTTGGGCCAAGGGCAGGCTCCAGTTGCTCATTCTCACACCATTTCTCACAGAGGAAGCTCAGAAGGTTTGCTTTTTTTGTTGACACTGCAAAGAACTCCTTTGGATCAGGAGCTGTGTACTGCTCACTAACTTTGTATACTCTTGCTGATTTTGATGGGCCGTATCTCTGTTCCTGTTCAGCTGACTTAAGGCTGGATCCACTGTACCTGTCACAACAGAAGTGTATGATCTCAGTGCCAGCAGGCACATCATTCAGCAGCAGGTGTTTGTATCGATTAGCAATGGTTTGTCGAATCGCACACATAGCATCAACGACTACTGCTGTCTTTTTATGATTTTGAGGTAGATCAGGGATGCTGGTCACTTTGGTCTCCTCTTTCAGGATCTTCACTAGGCTTGCCTTGGTACCTGTTCTCATACTGCCATCTTCCTGGAAGAGGGATGGGGGAAAGTCACTGCATTCATGGTTGCCTATGAAGTGTAGAGGATTTCCCCCTAGACTTCTTTTGCTTCATGTTTTGTGTATGGAAGTAGTTAAGTTTCACAATATGTGTCTTCTTTTGATCACTGGACAGTGAATCAGACAGTGCCTTCAGACCGATTACTTTCACGCTCGTCAGGTTGTCCTTGACTGTGGAATCGGCACACTGTCCAGTTGATATGTTGATCAGGGATGTTGAGGCTCTTGTGAATGGGTTGGCCTCTACTGCTGCCATGATCTTGACTACCATCTCTGCATCCCTGGTGACACGACTCAAACCAGATTCATGGTGTGGGCTGGAGGAATGGAGATGCAGCATAGACTTCAGCTCTGCAGAGATAGCTGCAGTGAGTGGTTTTGTGTAGACCCACTTCATTCGGGCAGCAGGATTTAGGGTAATGCCATCCAGGCCACTTGCCTCCTTGGCATCTGCATTATAGGTCTGCTCCAGAAGCATGTCAGGGGAGACCCCATTGTGGTTGCCATCAGCTCTTCTCCCAACAAATGCACCTGCCATCAGTGCTTCATGTACCTCTGGAGCTGTCCGTGGTAGTTCCTTCATCTCTGCCAAATACAGAGGCAAAGATTGCTGCCCATATTTGTAGTGCCCTGCTGCAGTTAGGTATGGTAGCATCCGTGCTGATTCACAAAGATGTCCTACCCAGTTACCCTCTCGCTGGTAGTATATAAACCTCTGCAGAATGTCTGTCATCTCCAGGAAGATTGACCAGAAAATTGCTGTTGGTTGGTCATTCAGTGATTCCTGGAAAAGCGACATCTGCTCTCGTAGGACTGATAACTGCGGACATGACCTCTGGATGATCTCTAACTTCTGAGTGGCAGTGGTGTCTTTGTCAAACAAACTCTTCATGACATTTTCCATCTGTGACTGCCAGTGTTGTGTTTCTCTGTCTGCTGCCCATGCTTCAAATGCTTGCCAGTACAATCGCCACATGGCCTCACTGAGGATCCTGAGGGCATGCATAGTTTGGTAGTAGTCAGCTTTCTCACCAAATATCTTCTTGGCAGTCCCTTCCTGACACAGACCAGCTGCAACAAGAAGATCTTCAGCACCTGCATCCCTTATGATCTTGCAAACAGCCTTCATATAGTTATGAGCTTGGTGAAAGACTCCCAGCAGCAAGACTACATTGCAGAACTCGTCTCTGTGCTTGTCTCTGATGGCAACAGCAAGTTCATATGTGGCCTGATCTCCAGTAATAATGGTATACTTGTCTCCCAGTACATGCGATGTCATGACCAGCCGTTTCATCTCTTCTTTGAGGACAGTGGGATTGGTTGGAGATGCTGGGATGAGAGGAAGATAGCCAATGATGCTAGCCGGTCTATGTGGGTGGAGGTCTGCACAGAAGGCAGAAAAGCCAGGCAGTCCTGCCTCTGCACCTGGAGGAGCATCCAATAACTATGAAGTTGTAACCATTCTTGCTAGGCGCCACACAAGCAACAGGTCTTCGCCTGTACTATCTGAGGAAGTCATCAGACTCTCTAGCTTTTCAATGTGCTCAAGGGATCTGGAACTCTGCCTGTCTTTAGCTGAGATGTAACACATGGAAGCAGGTGGATCAGCAACATCAGAGAGAGTCTTTCTTCTGTCAGAAGTGGAAGTGGGGACTCTGGCACTCGCCTGGACAGTCATGGTTTCTTTGTTTTCTATTATGATTGCAGTGGTGGCATTGAAACTCCCACCCTATAGTGTCTTCTTCTTCCAGTCCAGGTTGTCCATGGCAAACACATGGGGAATCTTGCAGTTTTTCATCATTGTTTCTGGCACGTAAACACCATCAGTTTCAACCTGCTGCATGACCTTCTCACTCTCTGCTGTCAGCTGACGCTGCAGACGTTCATAACTGATCCCAAGCCCTAGCCTGTTGTTCAGCGTAATTAGTGATTTACTACGTGTCTGATTGAATGTGTGGTAGGCAATGCAGTAACACCTTATTTGACATGAATTTATGTTTTTTCTTGTATATGTGAGAAAGTAAAGGAGTCCTAATCACAAAAATACATTTCCGCCTAAATTAAAATTATGTTAAAAGGAGTTCAGTATTTGTTCATGTAAATTGCATTCTGACTCTTTGGTGATGTAGGGTAGACTGCTGGTTCATACCTCTGCTATTTTGGTGAAGATTAGAGTGATCATTATCAAGTTATAGGCTTTTTTGTCTCTCTTTGCCCTATTCGAATTTGCCTTTTCAGAGATTGGGGTGGCATATGTTTAAACCCACCCTGTGGCTTTCCAGCAGCTAGTTGACCGGGTTGTCCATCCTGGTTGTGATCAGTGAAGGTCCTAGATATCATTTCTGGTGAACAACCTTTTACAACGCTCGGGTGCACTATTTCCAAAAAACAGGGTTTTGCCCCCTGGGTAATAGCAGTGATGATAGCAGTGATGTTCACCCAGTTTAATTTCAGGGACCCCAGTCCAATGGCATTTCTATCTTTGGGACCCAAATTCATCTTTATCTTTAATCAAAATCATTGTTAATTTAACTCTGAAACACGTACAACGTACACGTTTCATGGGTCCATTTGGTTCCATGTCTATACACTTTTACTTACAGACCCATAAGGGTCTAATGTGTGGCTATTGTTCTCAGGTTTCAGCTACAGTTTTGATTATTTTGTTCAACTTTTGCTTTGAAGATGTAAACATGTTTTCTCATGCCAATAAAGCTACTTTGAATGTAATTGAATATAGAGAGAGAGAGAAAGAGAGAGAGAGACAGAGGGGGGAGTCTTAACTTAACGTTCTAATGCAATGTAGATTGTTCTGATATCCATCCAAATGTAATGCAGCGCTCGAGAGTGGTGTGACGAATAGTTAGAGTTGTTGATTTTATTTAGTCATTTTGAAATTGTCACATTGAGTGATTAATGTGCCTTTTAGCGCTTTGAATTCCGCCTTGAGCCGATTCAGCACCGTCCGAGTTATGTCACCATAGGTACATAATACCTCGTATAGGCCATACCTCGTATAGGCCTATTCCTCAAAAGTCCTATTCTGACTTTTTTTGTGTCCCCCCCCTTCACATGTTGACGTTTGGTGAGATTGGAGCACTGGATCACTGTAACACGTGTTACAATGATCAGCTTAATTTTGTTTTTAAGTCTCTCCAATCTAACAGTATACACACACTGAACAACCATACTTGTTTATTTACATAGACTGTTGCAGTATTTATAACCATGAATAAAATATTGAGAATAGTTACTATAGTTGTTTATTTAGTCATTTTGAAATTGACACATTGAATGATAAATGTTCCTTAGAATGGATAAAACAAATGATTATTATGTCAGCAAAGATGTTATTTGTTACCGTTCAGTTAACAACTTTCTCCTTGGATACACACACTGAACAACCATACTTGTTTATTTACATAGACTGTTGCAGTATTTATAACCATAAATAAAAAATATTGAGAATAGTTACTATAGTTGTTTATTTAGTCATTTTGAAATTGACACATTGAATGATAAATGTTCCTTAGAATGGATAAAACAAATGATTATTATGTCAGCAAAGATGTTATTTGTTACCGTTCAGTTAACAACTTTCTCCTTGAATGCATTATCATGTTTCTTCAGCTGTTATTATATATAAACCACACACTGTAAATGATTATTGTATGAATCATCATGTTTTACAGAGTATTAATTTGACCAAATTATTCATTTGATCAAAACCTTTACGACAGTCTATACAATTTAAGGGGTTTCCATTGTATGAATCTTAATGTGCCTATTCAAGCAACCCATTCGAAAAAAACATTTGCCACAAACTGTGCAACTATATGGCTTTACACCTGTATGAATCCTCATGTGTCGCTTCAGATTACACGTGTCACGAAAGCCTTTACCACAGAATGTACAACTGTAGGGATTTTCTACTGTATGAATCACCATGTGTTGCTTCAGATTTCCATTAAGATTAAAGCACTTGCCACACACTTTGCAACTATATGGCTTTACTCCTGTATGAATCCTCATGTGTCGCTTCAGATTACACATGTCACGAAAGCCTTCACCACAGACTGCACAGGGCTTTTCCCCTGTATGAATCACCATGTGTTGCTTCAGATTTCCATTAAGATTAAAGCATTTGCCACACACGTTGCAACTATATGGCTTTTCCCCTGAATAAATCATAACGTGCTTCTTCAGATCACACTTTTGAACAAACCCTTTGCTGCAAGCTTTGCAGCTATATGGCCTTTCCCCTGTATGACTAAGCGTATGTCGATTCAACTTACTATTACAATTAAAACCCTTGTCACACACTTTACAACTAAAGGGTCCCTCCCCATTGTGATTCATCATGGATGTTGTTTGTTTTGAAAATGTCTTTGACAGTTCATGTCTCAAAGGCATACTTTCTTTCTCCATGTGTGTTTTCTGTGATTGCAGTGTGTTTAAATCTGTCTGGCCTTCCCTATTCCCCTCCCACTCGTCACTGTCTTCAGTGTCAGATTCAGAACAATGTGAAGAGAGGACATTTACACCAGTAAATGGCTGTAATACTCCACTGTTCTCTACATCAGCTTGTCTTTTCATGTGTTCAATTGGGAAGCTGGCTAGAGGCTCTGTCTCTCTGGAGACATTTTCATCATCATCTTCACTTTTCACTGCTAGTAATGTCTGTGGTGACCCATCAGCATCCTCTGGTCTTTGATGTACGCCCTCCTGTTCCTCTTTAATCTGTGGAGGCTCAGCTTCACTCTTCATTGCTTGTAATGTCTGTGGTGACCCATCAGCATCCTCTGGTCTTTGGTGTGGGTGCATTTCTCCTTTCCGACATGTCGCCTTTCCGACGTTGACGAACCCTATACCTAACCCTAACCCTAACCCTAACCGCACGCGGAAGCCACTAGTCGGAGTGGTGAGATGTCGGAATGGAGAGTGAACACCCTTTGGTGTATGTCCTCCTGTTCCTCTGTGGAGGCTCTGGTACCTCCTGCACCAGGCTGAAGCTCCACTCCTGCTGTTCAGGGGAAAACTCCTGTTTTAGCACAGTGAGATGGAAGAAATCTAGACAAAAGACGACAAGAGAGTTTGACATGTAAGTGTTTACAAGTGTTTGCCTCAATCATTGTTTTGGCTCAAGTAAAGTCATTGATGTAATTCACCCACATCTATCTCACCCATTTATAAATGGTATTCGCTGCAACTATGTTTAAACATCTTACAGCAGGGCAGGCCGTCTATTAACAAACCCTGAAAGCTGACAGGCCATCAGATTGATGGCCTGTCAGCCTGATAGGCTGTCAGTCATATTGTGTTTTGTCATACCCTTGTATGTGTGACTTACACCCAGTTCAATAGCTAATAACGATATAGTTTTAAAGCTCTGTAAAACGAACCTCCTAAAGTTAAATACTTAAATGGTTGTTGGTTTAATTCCAACGTGCATAGTCAGTAGTGTCAGTGCTTTCTTTAGTAACCTCTATTAGTCCATTTGGTTACATTAGTAACATGCGTTACAGTGATCCAGTGCTCCAATGATTGTTCATTATTGAAGCAGATTGGGTCTGTTCTATTTTATTGTAATGTTGTAATAGATAGAAGATTTAGATTTAGGTCTGTCTAAATAAAATAAAATAAGTATACTGTATGCAATACGACATTTCAGTATTGTTTTACCCAATACATAATCATTTGAGGTGCATATACAATAACCAATGGTTCATATCTAATATCCAAGTACTATGACAGAATAGATTGATATATTGGTTCCAGCCAATCAGTAACCAGTTAACAGCAGGGAAGTTCCACCCACCTGTGCCAGTCAAGTTAGTGTGTGAGTTTTTCTTCACATGTGGAGGAAGAGGGACAATTACTTAATGCATATCAGAATGTATTGTTAGTATGTATTAACCAAGCTAAGAATGATTCCTGACTCCTGTCCAGTTATTATCAGAACCTGATCACTAAAGTTACGTAGTAACATACTTTGTCTTGAAAATAGCTTTGTCTTCTCAGCTTTGACAAGCTTCTGATAACAGCACCAGCTTTCTTTAAGAATATAATTTTGCCTGTGTAGTTTGCTTGCATGCTTTTTCCACACTTAATTGGCCAATAACTTTACCAATCCAATCTCACTACTTCATTAGAATTTATAGTCATAGTGAATTGTTATGTAATTAAATAATATCACATATTATTGCTGTCTCGTTCTCTTTCTTTCTCTCCATTGGTGCCATTCAGTTATAAAGCATTGTTTTTCAGTCTGTTGTCTCAGTCACTGCTATTTACAGTATATCACTTAAATGTTATTATTATAAAGAAGAATAGGTACTTTCATTGTTGACATTAAAAACAAACAATGCAATTGTAATGAATTGTTCTACTTTCAAAAAAAAACATTGAAAGTAGAACAATTCAATTTGAAGTGAAACAGACATTACCATGTCAAAGTCAACATGTGTGGCTATCTGAAGTTTCTGTTGGCTAATGTGTGGCTATTGTTTTCAGGTTTCAGCTACAGTCTTGATTGTTTTGTTCAACTTTTGCAATGTAAACATGTTTTCTCATGCCAATAAAGCTCCTTTGAATTTAATTGAATAGAGATAGAGCGAGAGAGAGAGAGGGGGGGGGTCTTAACTTAACGTTCTCATGCAATGTAAATTGTGCTGATATCCATCCAAATGTAAATGCAATACTCAAGAGTGGTGTGATGAATAGTTAAAGTTGTTTTGAAATTGTCACATTGCGTGATTAATATGCCTTAGAATGGATAAAACAAATGATGATTATGTCAGCAAAGATGTTATTTTTTTTTAAACGTTACCGTTCAATTAACAACTTTCTTCCTGAATGCATTGTCATGTTTCTTCACCTGTCATTATAACTTAAGTATCTGCCACAAACTGTAAATTATTATACTTGTATGAATCATCATGTTTTACAGATTGCCTGTGCCTATCCAGGTGACCCGTTGAATAAAACATTTGCCACAAACTGTGCAAAACTATGGGGCTTTACTCCTGTATGAATCCTCATGTGTTGCTTGTTTAGCCTTTCTTTGTTATCTACACTGTCTGGAGTATGAAGAGTAATGACAGAAAAGAACATTTGGACATTAGAACAGTGATCGCACATTGATCGCTCTACCAAGTGTCCTATTGCTTTAGTCCAGGTGGCTGCCTACCACCCAAAAGAGTACATTTGTTTGATGCTGTGCAGTCTTGCTCTGAGAGTGCTAATGCATGTGTCAAATTCACAGATGAATTCCTCCTGAGGAGCCGGTAGAGAGATGGCTAGAAGACAGACAAACATGGACTAGCTCACAGAGCTTTAGAGGATGTTATGAAACGTATTCACTTTAGTCGTGGTTCATCTGTTAGTGGGTCCAAGCACCTGTTCAATAAGTCATTTGATAAAGTTAAAGACGTATTGGAAGCACACTATGCAAGCTTAAGCGAGCTTGTCGCCCTGCCAAGCTCGCTTTGAATTCCGCCTTGAGCCGACTCAGCACCGTCCGAGTTATGTCACCATAGGTACATAATACCTCGTATAGACCATACCTCGTATAGGCCTATTCCTCGAAAGTCATTCTGACTTTTTTTTCCCCCACCCCTTCACGTGTTGACGTTTGGTCAGATTGGCGCACTGGATCACTGTATTACGTGTTACAATGATCAGCTTCATTTTGTTTTTAAGTCTCTCCAATCTAACAGTATACACACACTGAACAACCGTACTTGTTTATTTACAAAGACTGTTGCAGTATTTATAACCATGAATACAATATTGAGAATAGTTAAAGTTGTTAACTATAGTTGTTTATTTAGTCATTTTGAAATTGTAACATTGAATGATTAATGTTCCTTAGAATGGATAAAATAAATGATAATTATGTCAGCAAAGATGTTATTAAAAAAAAGAATAATTTGTTACTGTTCAATTATCAACTTTCTTGTCATGTTTCTTCAGCTGTTATTACAACTTAAGCATTTGCCACACATTGTAAATGATTAATGTATGAATCATCATGTTTTACCGATTATTATTTTGACCAAATCATTCATTTGGCAAAACCTTTTACCACAGTCTACACAATTTCAGGGGTTACCAATGTATGAATCATCATGTGCGTATTCAGGTGACCCGTTCGAATAAAACATTTGCCACAGACTGTGCAACTATATGGCTTTACTCCTGTATGAATCCTTGTGTGTCGCTTCAGATTACACATGTCACGAAAGCCTTTACCACAGACTGTACATCTGTAGGGCTTTTCCCCTGTATGAATCACCATGTGTTGCTTCAGATTTCCATTAAGATTAAAGCATTTGCCACACAATTTGCAACTATATGGCTTTTCCCCTGTATGAATCATAACGTGTTTCTTCAGATCACACTTTTGAACAAAACCTTTGCTGCAAACTGTGCAGCTATATGGCCTTTCCCCTGTATGACTAAGCATATGTCGATTCAACTTACTATTACAATTAAAGCCCTTGCCACACACTTTACAACTAAAGGGTCCCTCCCCATTGTGACTCCTCATGGATGTTGTTTGTTTTGAGAATTTGTTTGACAGTGTATGTGTCAAAGACATACTTTCTTTCTCCATGTGTGTTTTCTGTGATTGCAGTGTGTTTAAATCTGTCTGGCCTTCCCTATTCTCCTCCCACTCGTCACTGTCTTCAGTGTCAGATTCAGAACAATGTGAAGAGAGGACATTTACACCAGTAAATGGCTGTAATACTCCACTGTTCTCTACATCAGCTTGTCTTTTCATGTGTTCAATTGGGAAGCTGGTTAGAGGCTCTGTCTCTCTGGAGACATCTTCATCATCATCTTCACTTTTCACTGCTAGTAATGTCTGTGGTGACCCATTAGCATCCTCTGGTCTTTGATGTACGCCCTCCTGTTCTTTAATCTGTGGAGGCTCAGCTTCACTTTTCACTGCTTGTAAAGTCTGTGGTGACCCATCAGCATCATCTGGTCTTTGGTGTATATCTTCCTTTTCCTCTTTAATCTGTGGAGGCTCTGGTACCTCCTGCACCAGGCTAAAGCTCCACTCCTGCTGTTCAGGAGAAACCTCCTGTTTTAGCACAGTGAGATGGAAGAAATCTAGACAAAAAATGACACGAGAGTAAGACATGAGAGTTTGAAATGTAAGTGTTTACAAGTGTTAGCATCAATCATTGTTTTGATAAGAGTGTAAGATGCCATGCTAATGTTAGATTATAAAGACCATGCATTTTTCATGAGTTATCAAAGACATTTGGTAACAGTTACCAGCTGCAACCATTCCAATTTACCTACAAATGGGTAGTGGGACTTTGACTCAAGTAAAGTCATTGATGTAATTCACCCACATCTATCTCACCCCTTTATAAATGGTATTCGCTGCAACTGTGTTTAAACTTACAACAGTCAGCTCAGCATATTTAACCTGTAGGCCTAATGCTAGAATCATCTGTCTCACAATACATGATCAGCACTTTATGTTCTTGGTCATCAAATTGTTCATTAATAGTCCCCCTAATCTGAATGGTGGCCACTAATATGGACCTCAACGTACCTCAATACGTTTAAAATCAATGTGCTTATAAAAAAAACATGTTTAAACTCAGTTTAACAGTTTTTAATGTTGTGGATTACCAACCTGATCTGTGTAATTTGATGTGTGGTTTTAAAACCATATGCAGTAGTCTGCGTTGCCTGTCAAATTCCTGCTTGGAACAGAAAGCTTGGTCCTCGTACTCTGTTATGATTCTTCCAACGATCTCAAAAATCTCTTTAGCAGCTGCTGCAGAGAGTCGCTTGTTGATTCGCTTGTTGACCAGAGACTTCAGTGTTTGTAGTAAAGCCATGTCCCAAAGCTAGCTCACTGCAGAAGGAGCACCTAAACGAAAATATATAGCTGAGTGAATAACTTCAGCTACTCCAAATGACAGATGTTTAGCTCTTAACCAGCTCAAGCAGAAATTTAAGTGGTTTGAAACGAAACAGAGCCCTGCTATATACTCACAGAGGGTTTGTGTGATGGCCAATCAGTGTGTGTGTGTGTGTGTGTGTGGGGGGGAGTTGAACACATTTTGTCTTTTAAAATGTTCCCCCGAAAGCAGGCCGTCTACTAACAGACCCATCACATTGATGGCATGTCAGCCTGATAGGCTGTCAGTCATATTATGTTTAGTCATTCAAAAGTATGTTTTAATCTAGCATCCACTCTTGTATGTGTGACTTACACCCAGTTCAATAATAGTATAGCTCATAACAATATAGTTTTAAAGCTCTGTAAAACTAACCTCCTAAACTTAATGACTTAAATGGTTGTTGGTTCAATTCCAACGTGCATAGTCAGTAGTGTCTGTGCTTTATTTAGTAACCTCTATTAGTCCATTTGGTTACATTAGTAACATGCGTTACAGTGATCCAGTGCTCCAATGATTGTTCATTATTGAAGCAGATTGGGTCTGTTCTATCTTATTGTAATGTTGTAATATATAGAACATTTAGATTGTCTAAATCTAAATTGTCTAAATAAAATAAGTATACTGTATGCAATACTATATTTCAGTATTGTTTTACCCAATACATAATCATTTGAGGTGCATATACAATAAACAATGGTTCATATCTAATATCCAAGTACTATCACAGAACAGATTGATATGTTGGTTCCAGCCAAAGTTAACAGAAGGAAGTTCCACCCACCTGTGCCAGTCAAGTTAGTGTGTGAGTTTTTCTTCACATGTGGAGGAAGAGGGACAATTACTTAATACATATCAGAATGTACTTTGTTAGTATGTGTTAACCAAGCTAAGAATGATTCCTGACTCCTGTGCAGTTATTATCAGAACCTGATCACTAAAGTTACTTAGTAACATACTTTGTCTTGAAAATAGCTTCAGCTTTGACAAGCTTCTGATAACGGCACCAGCTTTCTTTAAGAATATAATTTTGCCTGTGTAGTTTGCTTGCATGCTTTTTCCACACTTAATTGGCCAATAACTTTACCAATCCAATCTCACTACTTCATTAGAATTTATATTCATAGTGAATTGTTATGAAATTAAATAAAATCGCATATTATTGCTGTCTCATTCTCTTTCTTTCTCTCCAATGGTGGAATTCAGTTATAAAGCATTGTTTTTCAGTATGTTGTCTCAGTCACTGGTATTTACAGTATATCACTTAAATGTTATTATAAAGAAGAGTAGCTACTTTCATTATTGACATTAAAAACAAACAATGCAATTTTAATGAGCCCCAATAAACCATTGAAAGTAGAAAAATTCAATTTGAAGTGAAACACACATTACCATGTCAAAGCCATCTGAAGTTTCTGCTAATGTGTGGCTATTGTTCTCAGGTTTCAGCTACAGTTTTGATTGTTTTGTTCAACTTTTGCTTTGGCGATGAAAACAGGTTTCCTCATGCCAATAAAGCTCCTTTGAATTTAATTGAATAGAGAGAGAGAGAGAGAGAGAGAGAGAGAGGGGGGGTCTTGACCCATTAAGACCTGAAGCCGATTCTACATGTCTCCTAAATCCCAACAGTTTTCTGAAAAACGTAAGTTTCTATATCAGTGGTGCTCAATCTTTTTCATGTCAAGGACCCCCAAAATTATATGTATTTGGCCGCGGACCCCCATCAAAATATTGTGTTCCAGGGACCCCCAGAAGCAAAGATTTGAGTTAAAAATGTTCGCTTTAAAAATATATATATTCAGAGATTTTCACACGTTTTCACAATTAAAAAATAGCAGATCTACAAGCTTGAATGAGCTTGTATATCTGCTATTTTGAATAGCCAAAGTGTAAAATAATGCTTTTTAGCTCAAATCTAAAAATGACACAGTTCCAGGTCTTAATGGGTTAACTTGACGTTCTCATGCAATGTAAATTGTGCTGATATCCATCCAAATGTAAAAGCAGCGCTCGAGAGTGGTGTGACGAATAGTTAAAGTTGTTGATTTTATTTAGTCATTTTAAAATTGTCACATTGAGTGATTAATGTGCCTTAGAATGGATAAAACAAATGATGATTATGTCAGCAAAGATGTTATTTAAAAAAATGTTACTGTTCAATTAACAACTTTCTTCCTGAATGCATTGTCATGTTTCTTCAGCTGTCATTATATCTTAAGTATCTGCCACAAACTGTAAATGATTATTACTTGTATGAATCATCATGTTTTACAGATTGCCTGTGCCTATTCAGGTGACCCGTTGAATAAAACATTTGCCACAAACTGTGAAAAAACTATAGGGCTTTACTCCTGTATGAATCCTCATGTGTTGCTTTTTTAACTTTCTTTGTTATCTACACTGTCTGGAGTATGAAGAATACTGACAGAAAAGCACATTTGGACATTAGAACAGCGACCGCACATCGACTTGCTGGCCTTTTCTTCGGTTTACTAGTTTCACCATCTCAAGGTAATTACACAACCCAAACATCTACCAAGTGTCCTATTGCTTTAGTCCAGGTGGTTGCCTACCACCAAAAAGAGTACATTTGTTTGATGCTGTGCAGTCTTGCACTGAGAGCGCTAATGTACTGTTTCAAATTCACAGATGAACCAACCACCTGTCCCAAGCTCACCACCTGAGGAGCCGGTAGAGAGATGGATAGAAGACAGTCAAACATGGATTAGCTCACAGAGTTTTAGAGGATGTTATGAAATGTATTCACTTTAGTCGTGGTCCATCTGTTAGTGGGTCCAAGCACCTGTTCTATAAGTCATTCGATAAAGTTAAAGATGTATTGGAAGTACACTATGTGAGCTTAAGCGAGCTTGTTGTCCTACCGAGCACTTTGAATTTGGCCTTGAGCCGACTCAGCACCGTCCGAGTTATGTCACCATAGGTACATAATACCTCGTATAGGCCATACCTCATATAGGCCTATTCCTCGAAAGTCATATTCTGACTTTTTTGCCCCCCCCCCCTTCACATGTTGACGTTTGGTGAGATTGGAGCACTGGATCACTGTAACACGTGTTACAATGATCAGCTTAATTTTGTTTTTAAGTCTCTCCAATCTAACAGTATACACACACTGAACAACCATACTTGTTTATTTACATAGACTGTTGCAGTATTTATAACCATGGATAAAATATTGAGAATAGTTAAAGTTGTTAACTATAGTTGTTTATTTAGTCATTTTGAAATATATCATTGAATGATTAATGTTCCTTAGAATGGATAAAACAAATGATAAGTCACAAATGATATTATGACTTACACTCAGTTCAATAATAGTATAGCTCATAACGATATAGTTTTAAAGCTCTGTAAAACAAACCTCCTAAACTTAAAGACTCAAATAGTTGTTTGTGCAATTCCAACATGCATAGTCAGTAGTGTCTGTGCTTTCTTTAGTAACCTCTATTAGTCCATTTGGTTACATTAGTAACATGGGTTACAGTGATCCAGTGCTCCAATGATTGTACATTATTGAAGCAGATTGGGTCTGTTCTATTTTATTGTAATGTTGTAATAGATAGAACATTTAGATTTAGGTCTGTCTAAATAAAATAAAATAAGTATACTGTATGCAATACTATATTTCAGTATTGTTTTACCCAATACATAATCATTTGAGGTTCATATACAATAAACAATGGTTCATATCTAATATCCAAGTACTATGACAGAATAGATTGATATGTTGGTTCCAGCCAATGAGTAACCAGTTAACAGCAGGAAGTTCCACCCACCTGTGCCAGTCAAGTTAGTGTGTGAGTTTTTCTTCACATGTGGAGGAATAGGGACAATTACTTAATTGGCCAATAACTTTACCAATCCAATCTCACTACTTCATTAGAATTTATATTTATAGTGAATTGTTATGAAATTAAATAACATCACATATTATTGCTGTATTATTCTGTGTGAAACATACATTACCATGTCAAAGCCATCTGAAGTTTCGTGTGGCTATTGTTCTCAGGTTTCAGCCACAGTTTTGATTGTTTTGTTCAACTTGCTTTGGCGATGAAAACAGGTTTCCTCATGTCAATAAAGCTCCTTTGAATTTAATTGAATAGAGAGAGAGAGAGAGAGAGAGAGAGAGAGAGAGAGAGAGAGAGAGAGAGAGAGAGAGAGAGAGAGAGAGAGAGAGAGAGGGGGGGGGGGGGGGTCTTGACCCATTAAAGGGTTAGTTCAGATTTTTTGAGTATTTTCTGTAGGAAATACTTACCATTAATGTAGTGGTTGCAAAGGTATTAATTGATTGCCCGAGTCCCGTGGTCAGAGTTATGGTCCGTTTCTGATAAATATGAAGTAGTTCCGGTAGATTTGGTGGGGGCCGCTCATTAAAAATAAATAAATTAAAAAAACTAATGTCATTTGTATTGTTGACCAATTTCTACCATATAGAGCAGGTTTCGTTCAATTTCGACCCCTCTGTCACATGGTACTAATGTTTGTGTCCAGAATCACTGCGCCGCGGCAGCCTACTCACGCACAAAATATATGACACAAAAAATATGATCATAGGATGTTTCGGGTCTCGCAACATACACCCTCACCCAGGTGACCCAGCCAGGGTTGATCAAGCCCCGACTTACGTCCCAGGTAGCTACCCACGGTCAGTCCTAAATAGGGAAAGACAGGGCCACTCAATACGCTTGTCCGAAACTACTCTGCTAGGAATGGGGGAGAGCGGAGGCTCTGGCACGTGGAGGGGCTAGGCTCTGTGGATGGCCTCCTGGCCAGGCTCCTCCTCCGTCTCACCAGGTCCAGGACTTGAGCGTTGCACCAGACTCCCCCGCTCCAAACATTTCATTCTGGTGATGGTGTCTTGGCCCGTGGTGGTACTACAGGCTCCCTTTGCGTCTTGCTTGAATGGTCCTCCTAAAGGCCTCACCGTGGATTTGTTGGGCTTCTTCCTCATGGAAGACACAGACTGGGGCGCCAACCCAAACTGCTCCCGGATGCCGTCTACATTCCGGCTGTCACCCGTCTCTCTGGTGGTCACCAATCTTTCATCATCTTTCCTTTTAAGAGGTCGTTCATGAAAGTCCTTGCGGTCTTGTTTCCAATGAGAACCTGTGAGCAATTAGGGGTTAAGAGTCTTGCTCAGGGACAAATTTCATTTCATCTACACATATGCTGACCTGGCCTGGAATCGAACCTGGGGCAACCAGGGCCTCTGGCTCCCTAGGCGGGCTCACTAACCATTCAGCTATGGCCGCCCCTATCTCAAGGTAATTACACAACCTAAACATCTACCAAGTGTCCTATTGCTTTAGTCCAGGTGGTTTCCTACCACCCAAAAGAGTACATTTGTTTGATGCTGTGCACTCTTGCACTGAGAGTGCTAATACACTACCGGCTCATCCATTTATACCCTCATCTCATCCATTTTTAAATGGTATCCGCTGCAACATGTTTAAACATCTTACAAGTCAGCTCCAGGTGGTTTCCTACCACCCAAAAGAGTACATTTGTTTGATGCTGTGCAGTCTAATACACTATTTCAAATTCACAGATGAACCAACCACCTGTCCCAAGCTCTCCACCTGAGGAGCCGGTAGAGAGATGGCTAGAAGACAGACAAACATGGATTAGCTCACAGAGCTTTAGAGGATGTTATGAAACGTATTCACTTTAGTCGTGGTCCACCTGTTAGTGGGTCCAAGCACCTGTTCTATAACTCATTTGATAAAGTTAAAGACATATTGGAAGTACACACGTAAGATGCCATACTAATGTTAGATTATAAAGACCATGCCTTGTTTATGGTTTATCAGAGACATTTGGTGACAGTTACCAGCTGCAACCATTCCAATGTACACATGGGTAGTGGAACTTTTTTCAAGTCATTGATGTAGTGGGTCCAAGCACCTGTTCTATAAGTCATTTGATAAAGTTAAAGACATATTGGAAGTACACTATGTGAGCTTAAGCGAGCTTGTCGCCCTGCCGATTGCTTTGAATTCCGCCTTGAGCCGACTCAGCACCGTCCGAGTTATGTCACCATAGGTACAGAATACCTCGTATAGGCCATACCTCGTATAGGCCTATTCTTCGAAAGTCATATTCTGACTTTTTTGCCCCCCCCCCCCTTCACGTCACATGTTGACGTTTGGTCAGATTGGAGCACTGGATCACTGTAACACGTGTTACAATGATCAGCTTCATTTTGTTTTTAAGTCTCTCCAATCTAACAGTATACACGCACTGAACAACCATACTTGTTTATTTACATAGACTGTTGCAGTATTTATAACCATAAATAAAATATTGAGAATAGTTAAAATTGTTAACTATAGTTGTTTATTTAGTCATTTTGAAATTGACACATTGAATGATTAATATTCCTTAGAATGGATAAAACAAATGATAATTATGTAAGCGAAGATGTTATTTAAAAAAAGAATCATTTGTTGTGGTCAATGTGGTCAACTCTAGGCTACTCACCTTAATCCTTGGGCCTATGGGCTTGGGGTTGAATGAGATGGCCTTGGGTTATTTGTGTTTTTTCTGTTGTTTTTTGTCATTTTTTTCTCCTCGTCTCTATGTTTTTATGTGTGTACCTTGTTTGTTTGTTTGTTTTGTCTCATTTGTACAAACAGTATATGTTTATACGGATGCTTACTACATTTTTGTGGATCTATGCCTTATGTTTGATCGGAGAAGGTTTTCTCCTAAACCTCAACTGTCAATATGGATAGTGTCAAAGGACTAAAAATAATACACTTGAACATCAGGAGCCTTAAACATAAAATTGACTTACTGCGATTGTGGGCTGAGGAACACAAACCTAATATTATCACACTGTCAGAAACATGGCTTAGCAACAAGATTTCCAATAACGAAATCAAAATAACAAACTATGTTATATATAGAGCTGACAGAAGTACACGGTGTGGAGGGGTATTAACATATGTTTCTTCATCTCTTGCTTCTGAGCTTATTGTGCCTGCAGTTGAGCCTTCACATTTTGAAAGCATTTTTGTTAAAATAATTTTACATGAGAACAAGTACATCACTATTGGCAACATCTACAGACCCCCCTCAGCTCCTGCTGAATCCTTCAAATGCATCATCTCCTCCATAAACTCTATTAGAGATAAAAACAAATTGATAATTCTGGGTGACTTTAATAAAAACTGGATGGATAAATCCTCTCAGACTGCCAAAACCATTATCGGAAATCTTAACCTTTCTCAACTAATCAGTGAACCTACTCGAGTTACACCCACATCTCAATCCCTGATTGATTGGATACTGGTCTCACACCCTAATAGAATTATTAAATCAGGGACTATGCCTGACAGCCTTAGTGACCATTGTATTGTTTATTGTATCTGGAAAATCAATTTACCAAAACTTCCCCCTAAACTGATCAAGGTAAGGCAATATAAGAAAATCAACATCAACGAATTCATTAACGACCTGATTACAGTTAACTGGGACCATTACCAGATCATTTCCAATGTCCATGATGCTTGGAACTTTTTTCATTCTGAACTCATGAGAATAATTGACAAACATGCTCCTTTTAAAACTATCAAGGTCAAAGGTAACCACCTTCCATGGGTAACATCGGACTTAATAAGTACTTTCAGGCATAGGTATAAGGCATGGGCCTCATATCGTGAGACACAAGATCCCGCTGACTGGGAAAGATATAGATCGTTGAGAAACAAAAGTAAAATTATGTGTAGAAATACAAAATCGAATTACTATAAAGAATCTTTCACACAGGACTCTAAAAATCCTAAAGATTTTTGGAAAAAAGTCAAAACACTAACCAATTCATCTGATAAAACTGATCATCACAATAAATTAAAAGTTAATAACACTATCTTACACAATCCTCTTTTAGTTGCTCAAGCTTTTAATCAACATTTCTCCTCAGTCTGTTCTCCCACAACGTCTGTTCCTTATGCCATCTCTACTAATTCACCACCTTGCCAAAGCACCTTCTCTTTCAGGAAAATTACACCCGTTGATGTTTTGAATGTCATTAATGATCTCAAATCCTCCAGTGGCCCCGGGTTAGATGGGATTGAAAATAAATTTCTTAAATTAGCTTCACACATCCTAATGTACCCTCTCTGCGATCTTTTTAACTTATCCATTTCAACTTCTGATATACCTTCCATCTGGAAATGCTCACGCATTACTCCACTACACAAAGCAGGCAGTGAACTTGACCCTAACAACTACAGACCAATCTCAATCATCTGCTCTATAGCTAAAATCTTTGAAAAATTAATTTCTAAACAATTATCTCACTATCTCGGCAAACACAATATTCTTTCACCTTTTCAATCCGGTTTTCGATCAAACCACTCTACAACAACGGCTTTGCTAAAACTCACAAATGACATATTTTCCTCATCTGCTGATGGCAAACTCACAGGAGCAATTTTCATCGATTTAACCAAAGCTTTTGACCTTGTTGACCACTATCTGCTATTAGATAAACTCTATTCTGTTGGCCTTTCTCGTAATGCCTTACTCTGGTTCAACTCTTATCTACATAACAGAAAACAATGTGTTGCTATAGAAGGCAAGTCTGATCTTTTAGTACAAGAACGAGGTGTGCCTCAAGGATCAACCTTAGGCCCACTTTTGTTTTCGATTCTATTCTTCTATTCTCTCTGGCAGTAATGTACAACTCTATGCAGACGACACAGTTATTTATACCTCACAATCTAATCCTAAAATCTAATACCTCACTAATTATCAATAAAACCAAAACCAACACAATGCTTTTTGGGACGAATCACAAAATCAATTCTAATGTCATAAATCAATCCTTTACCATTACTTGTCTTGACAATACACACCTACATAGAGTTGATCATATCAAATACAGCTCTGGTGTGCTTTACCGGAACAGAAACTGTTTTACATTTTCAGCCAGAAAGAAAATTGTGCTTCAACTCATTCTACCTATCATGGATTATGCCGATGTTGTCTATCAAACTGCAACCAAAACTAACCTTCTTCCTCTCAATACAATTTATAACCGTCTATGTAGATTTGTTCTTGGTTGTCCATTTATGACTCACCACTGCACCCTTTATGAAAATCTCAACTTTCCATCTCCCACAGTGAGAAGACAGCAGCACTGGCTACAGTTCATTTTCAAATGTATTCATTTCAACTATCCACAGTATCTAAAACAGTATATGGAACCTTTCACCTCTATACATCAACTTAGACATTGTGCACAGATCTATTTTATAGTCCCAAAAGTAACTAACTCATCTGGCAAAAAATCCTTTACATTTAAAGCTCCCTCTGACTGGAACAATCTACCTGTTCACATTCGGTCAATAACATCTTTTAAACTGTTTAAAACTGCGCTGTCCTCTCACCTTGAGACTACCTGTTCATGCTTTGACTAATTATCACATTATACCTATTAACCAATGATCCAGTTAAGTGATCTGTGTATTACTGTTGTAAGTGTTGTTGTTGTTGTTGTTGTTGTTGTTGTGTTATTGTTGTATGTCCTGTTTTGTTTTGTTTTGCCTGTTTTGTTTTGTTTTGTTTTGTTTTGTTTATGTTGTTTGAACTGCCTGTTAAATGTGGTGTCTAAATGTATGAAAAATGTATCTCTGTAATCTGTGGATCCCCTCGAAAACGAGATGGTACATCTCAAGGGGTTATTTCCAATAAAGAATTTCTATAATCATTTCTATAATAATACAAAGACTGTTGCAGTATTTATAACCATGAATAAAATATTGAGAATAGTTAAAGTTGTTAACTATAGTTGTTTATTTAGTCATTTTGAAATTGTAACATTGAATGATTAATGTTCCTTAGAATGGATAAAATAAATGATAATTATGTCAGCAAAGATGTTATTAAAAAAAAGAATCATTTGTTACTGTTCAATTATCAACTTTCTTGTCATGTTTCTTCGGCTGTTATTACAACTTAAGCATTTGCCACACCTTGTAAATGATTAATGTATGAATCATCATGTTTTAGCGATTATTATTTTGACCAAATCATTCATTTGGCAATACCTTTTACCACAGTCTACACAATTTAAGGGGTTACCAATTTATGAATCATCATGTGCGTATTCAGGTGACCCGTTCGAATAAAACATTTGCCACAGACTGTGCAACTATATGGCTTTACTCCTGTATGAATCCTCGTGTGTCGCTTCAGATTACACATGTCACGAAAGCCTTTACCACAGACTGTACATCTGTAGGGCTTTTCCCCTGTATGAATCACCATGTGTTGCTTCAGATTTCCATTAAGATTAAAGCATTTGCCACACACTATGCAACTATATGGCTTTTCCCCTGTATGAATCATAACGTGTTTCTTCAGATCACACTTTTGAACAAAACCTTTGCTGCAAACTGTGCAGCTATATGGCCTTTCCCCTGTATGACTAAGCATGTGTCGATTCAACTTACTATTACAAGTAAAGCCCTTGCCACACACTTTACAACTAAAGGGTCCCTCCCCATTGTGACTCCTCATGGATGTTGTTTGTTTTGAGAATTTCTTTGACAGGTCATGTCTCAAAGGCATACTTTCTTCCTCCATGTGTGTTTTGTGTGATTGCAGTGTGTTAAAATCTGGCTGGCCTTCCCTATTCTCCTCCCACTCGTCACTTTCTTCAGTGTCAGATTCAGAACAATGTGAAGAGAGGACATTTACACCAGTAAATGGTTGTAATACTCCACTGTCTCTACATCAGCTTGTCTTTTCATGTGTTCAATTGGGAAGCTGGTTAGAGGCTCTGTCTCTCTGGAGACATCTTCATCATCATCTTCACTTTTCACTGCTAGTAATGTCTAATTTCATAACAATTCACTATGATTTAGGTCTGTCTAAATAAAATAAAATAAGTATACTGTATGCAATACTATATTTCAGTATTGTTTTACCCAATACATAATCATTTGAGGTTCATATACAATAAACAATGGTTCATATCTAATATCCAAGTACTATGACAGAATAGATTGATATGTTGGTTCCAGCCAATGAGTAACCAGTTAACAGCAGGAAGTTCCACCCACCTGTGCCAGTCAAGTTAGTGTGTGAGTTTTTCTTCACATGTGGAGGAATAGGGACAATTACTTAATTGACCAATAACTTTACCAATCCAAACTCACTACTTCATTAGAATTTATATTTATAGTGAATTGTTATGAAATTAAATAACATTACATATTATTGCTGTATTATTCTGTGTGAAACACACATTACCATGTCAAAGCCATCTGAAGTTTCGTGTGGCTATTGTTCTCAGGTTTCAGCCACAGTTTTGACCCATTAAAGGGTTAGTTCAGATTTTTTGAGTATTTTCTGTAGGAAATACTTACCATTAATGTAGTGGTTGCAAAGGTATTAATTGATTGCCCGAGTCCCGTGGTCAGAGTTATGGTCCGTTTCTGATAAATATGAAGTAGTTCCGGTAGATTTGGTGGGGGCCGCTCATTAAAAATAAATACGTTAAAAAAACTAATGTCATTTGTATTGTTGACCAATTTCTACCATATAGAGCAGGTTTCGTTCAATTTCGACCCCTCTGTCACATGGTACTAATGTTTGTGTCCAGAATCACTGCGCCGCGGCAGCCTACTCACGCACAAAATATATGACACAAAAAATATGATCATAGTGTAATCATACACGAGTGATCAAATACTCCAATTACACTGTAGACAACGCCACTCTCAATTACAAGGTGAGAGACCCGGAATACTTGGTAAGTGTTCAGTTTGACTGAACAATAAAGGTCAGTTTTGAAGTAAAAAAGTAGTTTTATTCACGATAATGGAGAATCGTACAAAGCATTGGTATATCCATGTGTAAAAACACATGGTCATATCAAATAGATCGCATTAGGGCTAATGAGGCTAGACAGTTCAGTCTGGAATGGATTTGTTGTACTGAGTTAATAATCATTGGTTTAACCCCAATCACATCTATAAAAACACTGCAAACGTAGAAAAGCAAGGAATAATACCAAGCACGCTTGGTCTTGAAACACACTGCAAAAGATCACTGCAAATATACTGGAACCATAAAAGTCATGCACATCACACTATAAAACAAAAGGGTGTATTCAATGATGTGCAAAACTGCAGCGTAACTTTAGCAAACCAGAGTGGTTCTGTCTTAAGGTATAGCCCCAAATAACCATCCACTAAATCAATATGATATTGAAATACTCCTTTAAAGTCACAGTGACTGTCACCTCATTCATGTAACACTAGAGCAACACAGCAGCATAGAGTAAAATAAAATATACAAAAAAAACAGGTAAAAAGAACAGCGGTTCAACAGATTGGAGTCTGTAAAACAAGAACAAAATACTGATTACTACCTTGGCATTCATCCTTACAGCCCAAGTAGTATTACAAATGCTTTTGCATGAACACAACATACCCGGCGTCAAAGCGAGCAGTGCCTGCTGCCCAGGTTGTACAAACGGTCCTTGTCACACCGCCTGTATAATGAGATGCACCAGCGTGAGTATTGCGCAACCATTTCATTCATAAAACTGTTGCGATTGTAAAACTAAACATAGCGTACCTCCAGATCAGCGTGTCAACACGCACACCCCCGCACGGCAGGACTGCTGCTAATCAGTGGTTCTTTCCTCGTCTATTAAAGAGATAAGACTGTAAATAAATATTCTAAAGAGTGTCAGTGAAGCATTCAGAACCTTAACGTTTGTGCTGTGGAATACAAGGCAGCCTACCTGTGTTTCGCTAAGCCTGTGTGTAAACACTGCTACACACACACACACACACACACACACATATGTTTGGCATGGCTCTGTGCTCTGACTCAGTACTAGTTCGGAGCTCCTGTACCAACATATAACAAAGAAAAAGGTATGTCAGTAACTCGGAGGGTGTCTACATAAATCAAACTAGAGACAGAGCACTACATCATTAAAACGTCAGCTTACCGTGATCACCACAGCACAAACACATAGGGAACGCACCCGTCGCCACACAATGCGAGAGTGAGACAGGGAAGTGAAACGGCAGCACCCGTGGCAAACACCTTCTGACTCAGGCTGTTTCCCATTTCCTAATAAGCTGATCTAAAGGGGTGGTGCTACACACGTCACACCACTTACATTCGCCCCCACCAAAAGGAATCGGCGTCCCGCCGATGTACCAACAGAAACATAATGGTACTGGGACTAGCAGCCTCTTAATTTCCCCCATTGTGCTGGTGGCGGTATGGCAGCCGATGTGGCTTTGGATGGAAACCCGCGTTGCGTCGGCCGCTGCGCCGCAGGCCTGGGGAAGGTGGTGGTGGTTCTCCTCTTCCAGTTGATCCTGGGTCACTTCCATGGTCTTCCCAAGGACTGCCATGTTGCTGTGGACTTCCATACTCCTCCGGTTCCGGTGTTTGTACACCTTGATCTCTTCCCCACTCATCCTCCAGGACCAGAATCATCGATTCCTCCGAGTCGCTGGTGGCCGCAACTGCCGGGGGCACGTCTTCGACCTCCAGTGTTGGAGGTGTCTGCTGACCTTCGAGCCCCTCTCTCCCTGGTGCACGCCGTAGCTCAGTCCGATGCACTCGGCGGGTTGGACCCTCTTGGTCAACGGGAACGATGGTGTAAACTGTACCCTGGCCATGGGGTCGGCTCACCACTCTGTAAAGACGGGGATTCCAGAGGTCTTGAATCTTGTTCCGCCCTCTCACTTGGTGATTTCGCACATAAACCAGATTGCCTTCTTCCAGGCCAGGATCCGTCACTTGTTGATTATGCTTTTGATTTCGCTTTAATCTAGCATCCACTCTTGTATGTGTGACTTACACCCAGTTCAATAATAGTATAGCTCATAACAATATAGTTTTAAAGCTCTGTAAAACTAACCTCCTAAACTTAATGACTTAAATGGTTGTTGGTTCACTTCCAACGTGCATAGTCAGTAGTGTCTGTGCTTTATTTAGTAACCTCTATTAGTCCATTTGGTTACATTAGTAACATGCGTTACAGTGATCCAGTGCTCCAATGATTGTTCATTATTGAAGCAGATTGGGTCTGTTCTATCTTATTGTAATGTTGTAATAGATAGAACATTTAGATTGTCTAAATCTAAATTGTCTAAATAAAATAAGTATACTGTATGCAATACTATATTTCAGTATTGTTTTACCCAATACATAATCATTTGAGGTGCATATACAATAAACAATGGTTCATATATCTAATATCCAAGTACTATCACAGAACAGATTGATATGTTGGTTCCAGCCAAAGTTAACAGAAGGAAGTTCCACCCACCTGTGCCAGTCAAGTTAGTGTGTGAGTTTTTCTTCACATGTGGAGGAAGAGGGACAATTACTTAATACATATCAGAATGTACTTTGTTAGTGTTAACCAAGCTAAGAATGATTCCTGACTCCTGTGCAGTTATTATCAGAACCTGATCACTAAAGTTACTTAGTAACATACTTTGTCTTGAAAATAGCTTCAGCTTTGACAAGCTTCTGATAACGGCACCAGCTTTCTTTAAGAATATAATTTTTCCTGTGTAGTTTGCTTGCATGCTTTTTCCACACTTAATTGGCCAATAACTTTACCAATCCAATCTCACTACTTCATTAGAATTTATATTCATAGTGAATTGTTATGAAATTAAATAAGATCGCATATTATTGCTGTCTCATTCTCTTTCTTTCTCTCCAATGGTGGAATTCAGTTATAAAGCATTGTTTTTCAGTATGTTGTCTCAGTCACTATTTACAGTATATCACTTAAATGTTATTATAAAGAAGAGTAGCTACTTTCATTATTGACATTAAAAACAAACAATGCAATTTTAATGAGCCCCAATAAACCATTGAAAGTAGAAAAATTCAATTTGAAGTGAAACACACATTACCATGTCAAAGCCATCTGAAGTTTCTGTTGGCTAATGTGTGGCTATTGTTCTCAGGTTTCAGCTACAGTTTTGATTGTTTTGTTCAACTTTTGCTTTGGCGATGAAAACAGGTTTCCTCATGCCAATAAAGCTCCTTTGAATTTAATTGAATAGAGAGAGAGAGAGAGAGAGAGAGAGAGAGAGAGGGGGGGGGGGGTCTTGACCCATTAAAGGGATAGTTCAGATTTTTTGAGTATTTTCTGTAGGAAATACTTACCATTAATGTAGTGGTTGCAAAGGTATTAATTGATTGCCCGAGTCCCGTGGTCAGAGTTATGGTCCGTTTCTGATAAATATGCATGTAGTTCCGGTAGATTAGTAGATTTGGTGGGGGCCGCTCATTAAAAATAAATAAATTAAAAAAACTAGCGTCATTTGTATTGTTGACCTATTTCTACCATATAGAGCAGGTTTCGTTCAATTTCGACCCCTCTGTCACATGGTACTATTTTTTGTGTCATATATTTTGTGCGTGAGTAGGCTGCCGCGGCGCAGTGATTCTGGACACAAACATTAGTACCATGTGACAGAGGGGTCGAAATTGAACGAAACCTGCTCTATATGGTAGAAATAGGTCAACAATACAAATGACGTTATTTTTTTAAATTTATTTATTTTTAATGAGCGGCCCCCACCAAATCTACTAATCTACCGGAACTACTTCATATTTATCAGAAACGGACCATAACTCTGACCACGGGACTCGGGCAATCAATTAATACCTTTGCAACCACTACATTAATGGTAAGTATTTCCTACAGAAAATACTCAAAAAATCTGAACTAACTTGACGTTCTCATGCAATGTAAATTGTGCTGATATCCATCCAAATGTAAATGCAGCGCTCGAGAGTGGTGTGACGAATAGTTAAAGTTGTTGATTTTATTTAGTCATTTTAAAATTGTCACATTGAGTGATTAATGTGCCTTAGAATGGATAAAACAAATGATGATTATGTCAGCAAAGATGTTATTTAAAAAAAAAAACTGTTCAATTAACAACTTTCTTCCTGAATGCATTGTCATGTTTCTTCAGCTGTCATTATATCTTAAATATCTGCCACAAACTGTAAATGATTATTACTTGTATGAATCATCATGTTTTACAGATTGCCTGTGCCTATTCAGGTGACCCGTTGAATAAAACATTTGCCACAAACTGTGAAAAAACTATAGGGCTTTACTCCTGTATGAATCCTCATGTGTTGCTTTTTTAACTTTCTTTGTTATCTACACTGTCTGGAGTATGAAGAATACTGACAGAAAAGCACATTTGGACATTAGAACAGCGACCGCACATCGAATTCCTGACTTTTTCTTCGGTTTACTAGTTTCACCATCTCAAGGTAATTACACAACCCAAACATCTACGAAGTGTCCTATTGCTTTAGTCCAGGTGGTTTCCTACCACCAAAACGAGTACATTTGTTTGATGCTGTGCAGTCTTGCACTGAGAGCGCTAATGTACTGTTTCAAATTCACAGATGAACCAACCACCTGTCCCAAGCTCACCACCTGAGGAGCCGGTAGAGCGATGGATAGAAGACAGTGAAACATTCTGAGCGTCGGATTCCCCCGACGCTCAGCCCCCCTGGCTATTAAGTACTTCCCGCGCGCCTGCACAGTATCTCTATAGTCATGTGAGCGTCGGATTCCCCCGACGCTCAGCCCCCCTGGCTATTAAGTACTTCCCGCGCGCCTGCACAGTATCTCTATAGTCATGTGATCAACCCGGATCTGATTCCGATTTCCCATATTGCATCCTCATTGGCTAAGGTTGGCTTCCAAAGTTTGCAGGATTGGTCCGTTTTGAACAAACTGCCTCCAATCATGAACGCAGCTTGCCATTTCCATAAAATTGCACACGCACATTCCCACTAGGCTGAGGAAGAAATGCCACTTGAACATTTTCAAATCAGCCTCATGGTGGCGCTATAACTGGCCGATTTGCATTTTTAACTATAACTGCACCAATCTGCGTGAAACTTTGCACGCACACTCCCTAGAGGCCAAGGAAAAACATTGGACTGCATTTTTCACATCTGCTTTTTACAGCGCCACCAGGAGGCCGACTTATGTAAAATACATTTTTTTTTGTGGAATCTGTTTAATCTGTTTAATGTTAATATAAGTATATGCCTGCCATTTCACCATTGCTTGACCCAAGTTACCCCTATTCCTTGTTAGGGGGTTGTGACACCTTATTATTGATTGGTCTATAGCTTTGCTATACAGATGTAATTCAGTCAGACAATCAGCAGAAACGCATTGTAATTGAAGGTGGTTTTGTCTGTATGGAACAGAAGTGTATAAGGATCTTGTACATAATGATGGATCACTGTTGTATTGCAGTACCAGTCATTACAATAATGTCCCCAATATGCATACTACCCCACAACCTGTTGCATAGCAAACAATTATTGGAGTCTTTTTTTACATTGAAATAGACAGATGTAATAAATAATAATATCAATAGAACATAGAACATTATAAAAAGAATAATCCAGAACCATGTGTTATATATATATGTTTTGTGCACAGTACGTTAAAAAATAAACTTGATGATTAAGTAGTCTACCAGAGGGAAACTACTTATTTCAATACTCATACATGGACAGGAAATATACTCTTCCACAGGTCATTTGCAATTGCTTGGTCTATAGGTTTACCATTGAGATGCAATTCAGTTAGTAAGTACTAGAACTTGTACAGAATGATGGATCACTGGTGTGTTGCAGTACCAGTCATTTCAATAATGCTCCACAAGCTCAGAGCTTTAGAGGATGTTATGAAACGTATTCACTTTAGTCGTGGTCCATAAGTCATTTGATAAAGTTAAAGACGTATTGGAAGTACACTATGCGAGCTTAAGCGAGCTTGTCGCCCTGCCAAGCTCGCTTTGAATTCCGCCTTGAGCCGACTCAGCACCGTCGGAGTTATGTCACCATAGGTACATAATACTACCTCGTATAGACCATACCTCGTATAGGCCTATTCCTCGAAAGTCATTCTGACTTTTTTGTCCCCCACCCCTTCACGTGTTGACGTTTGGTCAGATTGGCGCACTGGATCACTGTATTACGTGTTACAATGATCAGCTTCATTTTGTTTTTAAGTCTCTCCAATCTAACAGTATACACACACTGAACAACCATACTTGTTTATTTACATAGACTGTTGCAGTATTTATAACCTTGAATAAAATATTGAGAATAGTTAAAGTTGTTAACTATAGTTGTTTATTTAGTCATTTTGAAATATATCATTGAATGATTAATGTTCCTTAGAATGGATAAAACAAATGATAATTATGTCAGCAAAGATGTTATTTTTTTTTAAAAAGCATTTGTTACTGTTCAATTATCAACTTTCTTGTCATGTTTCTTCAGCTGTTATTATAACTTAAGTATTTACCACACACTGTAAATGATTATACTTGTATGAATCATCATGTTTTACAGATTATTAATTTTACCAAATTATCCATTTGGTCAATACCTTTTACCACAGTCTACATAATTTAAAGGGTTTCCAATGTATGAATCATCATGTGGCTATTCAGGTGACCCGTTCGAATAAAACATTTAACACAAACTGTGCAACTATATGGCTTTACTCCTGTATGAATCCTCATGTGTCGCTTCAGATCACACATGTCACGAAAGCCTTTACCACAGACTGCACAACTGTATGGCTTTTCCCCTGTATGAATCACCATGTGTTGCTTCAGATTTCCATTAAGATTAAAGCATTTGCCACACACTTTGCAACTATATGGCTTTTCCCCTGTATGAATCATAACGTGTTTCTTCAGATCACACTTTTGAACAAAACCTTTGCTGCAAACTGTGCAGCTATATGGCCTTTCCCCTGTATGACTAAGCATATGTCGATTCAACTTACTATTACAATTAAAGCCCTTGCCACACACTTTACAACTAAAGGGTCCCTCCCCATTGTGACTCCTCATGGATGTTGTTTGTTTTGAGAATTTGTTTGACAGTTTATGTGTCAAAGACATACTTTCTTTCTCCATGTGTGTTTTCTGTGATTGCAGTGTGTTTAAATCTGTCTGGCCTTCCCTATTTTCCTCCCACTCGTCGCTGTCTTCAGTGTCAGATTCGGAACAATGTGAAGAGAGGACATTTACACCAGTAAATGGCTGTAATACTCCACTGTTCTCTACATCAGCTTGTCTTTTCATGTGTTCAATTGGGAAGCTGTTTAGAGGCTCTGTCTCTCTGGAGACATCTTCATCATCATCTTCACTTTTCACTGCTAGTAATGTCTGTGGTGACCCATCAGCATCCTCTGTTCTTTGATGTACGCCCTCCTGTTCCTTTTTAACCTGTGGAGGCTCAGCTTCACTTTTCACTGCTTGTAAAGTCTGTGGTGACCCATCAGCATCATCTGGTCTTTGGTGTATATCTTCCTTTTCCTCTTTAATCTGTGGAGGCTCTGGTACCTCCTGCACCAGGCTAAAGCTCCACTCCTGCTGTTCAGGAGAAACCTCCTGTTTTAGCACAGTGAGATGGAAGAAATCTAGACAAAAGATGACACGAGAGTAAGACATGAGAGTTTGAAATGTAAGTGTTTGCATCAATCATTGTTTTGGCCAATGTTTTGATAAGAGTGTAAGATGCCATGCTAATGTTATATTATAAAGACCATGCATTTTGTTATGGTTTATCAAAGACATTTGTTAACAGTTCAGCTGCAACCATTCCAATTTACCTATATATGGGTAGTGGAACTTTGACTCAAGTAAAGTCATTGATGTAATTCACCCACATTTATCTCACCCATTTATAAATGGTATTCGTTGCAACTATATTTAAACATATTACAACAGTCAGGTCAGCATGTTTGACCTGTAATGCTAGAATCATCTGTCTCACAATACATGATCAGCACTTTATGTTCTTGGTTATCAAATCATTCATTAATATTATTACCAACCTGATATGTGTAATTTGATGTGTGGTTTTAAAGACATGTCCAGTAGTCTGCGTTGCCTGTCAATTTCCTGCTTGGAACAGAAAGCTTGGTCCTCGTACTTTGTTATGATTCTTCCAACAATCTCAAAAATCTCTTCAGCAGCAGCTGCAGAGAGTCTTTTGTTGATTCGCTTGTTGACCAGAGACTTCAGTGTTTGTAGTAAAGCCATGTCTCAAAGCTAGCTCACTGCAGAAGGATCACCTAAACGAAAATCTATAGCTGAGTGAATAACTTCAGCTACTCCAAATGAGAGGTGTTTAGCTCTTAACCAGCTCAAGCAGAGATTTAAGTGGTTTGAAACTAAACAGAGCCCTGCTATATACTCACAGAGGGTTTGTGTGATGGCCAATCAGTGTGTGTGTGTGTGTGTGTGTGTGGGGGGGGGGGGGTGAACACATTTTGTCTTTTAAAATCTTCCCCCGAAAGCAGGCCGTCTACTAACAGACCCATCAGATTGATGGCCTGTCAGCCTGATAGGCCGTCAGTCATATTGTGTTTTGTCATTCAAAAATATGTTTTAATCTAGCATCCACCCTTGTATGTGTGACTTACACTCAGTTCAATAATAGTATAGCTCATAACAATATAGTTTTAAAGCTATGTAAAACAAACCTCCTAAACTTAAAGACTCAAATAGTTGTTTGTGCAATTCCAACATGCGTAGTCAGTAGTGTCTGTGCTTTATTTAGTAACCTCTATTAGTCCATTTGGTTACATTAGTAACATGCGTTACAGTGATCCAGTGCTCCAATGATTGTTCATTATTGATGCAGATTGGGTCTGTTCTATTTTATTGTAATGTTGTAATAGATAGAACATTTAGAGTTAGGTCTGTCTGAATAAAATAAAATAAGTATGCTGTATGCAATACTATATTTCAGTATTGTTTTACCCAATACATAATCATTTGAGGTTCATATACAATAAACAATGGTTCATATCTAATATCCAAGTACTATGACAGAATAGATTGATATGTTGGTTCCAGCCAATCAGTAACCAGTTAACAGCAGGAAGTTCCACCCACCTGTGCCAGTCAAGTTAGGGTGTGAGTTTTTCTTCACATGTGGAGGAAGAGGGACAATTACTTAATTGGCCAATAACTTTACCAATCCAATCTCACTACTTCATTAGGATTTATATTTATAGTGAATTGTTAAGAAATGAAATAACATCAAATATTATTGCTGTATCATTCTCTGACTTTCTCTCCAATAGTGTCACTCAGTTATAAAGCATTGTTTTTCAGGCTGTTGTCTCAGTCACATGCTATTTACAGTATATCACTTAACTGTTATTATAAAGAAGAATAGCTACTTTCATTATTGACATTAAGAAAAAACAATGCAATTTTAATGAGCCCCAATAAACCTTTGAAAGTAGAACAATTCAATTTGAAGTGAAACACACATTACCATGTCAAAGCCATCTGAAGTTTCTGTTGGCTAATGTGTGGCTATTGTTCTCAGGTTTCAGCTACAGTTTTGATTGTTTTGTTCAACTTTTGCTTTGGCGATGAAAACAGGTTTCCTCATTCCAATAAAGCTCATTTGAATTTAATTGAATAGAGAGAGAGAGAGAGAGAGAGAGGGGGGGGGGGGGGGGGTCTTGACCCATTAAGACCTGAAGCCGATTCTACATGTCTCCTAAATCCCAACAGTTTTCTGAAAAACGTATGTTTCTATATCAGTGGTGCTCAATCTTTTTCATGTCAAGGACCCCCAAAATTATATGTATTTGGCCGCGGACCCCCATCAAAATATTTTGTTCCAGGGACCCCCAGAAGCAAAGATTTGAGTTAAATGTTCGCTTTAAAAATACATATATTCAGAGATTTTTCAATTTTTCAAAAATAGCAGATCTACAAGCTCGTAGCGCGGCACTCGGTGCCGCGCTATGAGCTTGTATATCTGCTATTTTGAATAGCCAAAGTGTAAAATAATGCTTTTTAGCTCAAATCTAAAAATGGCACAGTTCCAGGTCTTAATGGGTTAACTTAACGTTCTCATGCAATGTAAATTGTGCTGATATCCATCCAAATGTAAATGCAGCGCTCGAGAGTGGAGTGACGAATAGTTAAAGTTGTTGATTTTATTTAGTCATTTTAAAATTGTCACATTGAGTGATTAATGTGCCTTAGAATGGATAAAACAAATGATGATTATGTCAGCAAAGATGTTATTTAAAAAAAAAAATACTGTTCAATGAACAACTTTCTTCCTGAATGCATTGTCATGTTTCTTCAGCTGTCATTATATCTTAAGTATCTGCCACAAACTGTAAATGATTATTACTTGTATGAATCATCATGTTTTACAGATTGCCTGTGCCTATTCAGGTGACCCGTTGAATAAAACATTTGCCACAAACTGTGAAAAAACTATAGGGCTTTACTCCTGTATGAATCCTCATGTGTTGCTTTTTTAACTTTCTTTGTTATCTACACTGTCTGGAGTATGAAGAATACTGACAGAAAAGCACATTTGGACATTAGAACAGCGACCGCACATCGAATTCCTGACTTTTTCTTCGGTTTACTAGTTTCACCATCTCAAGGTAATTACACAACCCAAACATCTACCAAGTGTCCTATTTCTTTAGTCCAGGTGGTTTCCTACCACCAAAAATAGTACATTTGTTTGATGCTGTGCAGTCTTGCACTGAGAGCGCTAATGTACTGTTTCAAATTCACAGATGAACCAACCACCTGTCCCAAGCTCACCACCTGAGGAGCCGGTAGAGCGATGGATAGAAGACAGTCAAACATGGATTAGCTCACAGAGTTTTAGAGGATGTTATGAAATGTATTCACTTTAGTCGTGGTCCATCTGTTAGTGGGTCCAAGCACCTGTTCTATAAGTCATTTGATAAAGTTAAAGACATATTGGAAGTACACTATGTGAGCTTAAGCAAGCTTGTCGCCCTGCCGAGCGCTTTGAATTCCGCCTTGAGCAGACTCAGCACCTTCCCGAGTTATGTCACCATAGGTACAGAATACCTTGTATAGGCCATACCTCGTATAGGCCTATTCCTCGAAAGTCATATTCTGACTTTTTTGCCCCCACCCCCCTTCACGTCACATGTTGACGTTCTTGTCATGTTTCTTCAGCTGTTAGTATAACTTAAGCATTTGCCACACATTATAAATGATTATTGTATGAATCATCATGTATTACCGATTATTATTTTGACCAAATCATTCATTTGGCAAAACCTTTTACCACAGTCTATGTGACAGGGTCAAAAACCAGTGATGAAAATACATTTTGTACTATTTTATTGATGCGTAAAAACCTGTATAATGCACTGAAAATAACCATAATCTTAAATGTATCCTATGTAATCTCTCACTGAACGTTTTAACCTGGCAATATATTTCCCCACGGTCCCTGAGGCACTTGACAATGAACCCCATGATAGGCTGCATGACTTTGACCGTGTGACTCCAGCCAGCCAATGTCCCCAGGTCACGCTGTTGGCAGAGCGAATGGGAGTAGGATAGGGTGTGGTCCACACTGTTCAAAAGTGGGCGCGGGCATTTGGACAGCAGAGAGACAGGCACACAGGGCAGTGTGAAGGTGACAGCCGAGGGAGCAGGTTGTGCACAGGTATAGGAGAGCCACGGAGCAAAGGTGGAGAACAAGGATACAGCGAGACGCACCAAGCCACAAGCAGCGGACGGTGAGCTGAGACGTGCCCGCTTCCAGTGACAAGAAGCCGCAGCGGTAGACGAGAGCGACGGGGAGGAAAAGGAGACGAACCGAACCAAGGAGCAGAGGAGACGGCCAGTGGCGATAACGTTGCGCGCTCTACACACTCATAGCCAGACGTTAAGTCTGGCGTGCGTGTAAGTACCTTCCTATGCAACGTTACCTTTATAAAACCACGGTCCTAAACCTCCCATGTGAAGTTACATTGAACAGATGAACTGGTTCTAGTTTCTATAATTGCAGGCAGCGCATACGAAGAACTGAAGAGGCAGAGATTCCTGGCCTAAACCCCCGATCCATTACACCCATATAAGGACATTCCCCACCTTTTGCATTCAAACCGTGATGAGTATTTAGCACTTTAAATCAGCACCTGTCACTTCACTGGTTCAGTAGTAGGTAAGTAGGCACTTTATGCTAGATTTATATTTGTTTGCTAAATTTGCACAAGCTGTGTGGTTTAAGCCTTGTTGTTGAGTTCCTGTGATTGTGTATTTTAGTTAGTTAGCGGGCGCCATAGGAGGTTGAGGGTTTTAGTGTTTAGTGTTATATTTTTGTTTATGCTTTTCATTGTTTTATGGCCTATAGATGCCGTTGTATTAGGACAATAAAATTAATTACCTTTTTATACAAACCTGTTTCCGTCCAGTTTTCTCCGAGGGATATTTTATAAAGTGTTGTTCTCATTCAAAAGTGTTATACTTACCTGGGTAAACTCGAACCTGTGAATAGCCTAAGAAAGTGTTACAGAGGACCCTACCTCTTAAACAAAAGGGTGGCGTAGTCTTGCAGTATTTGACAATCATTATTATTCTCACAGTAATTACGCACCCCGCACTTTATTGTGCAACTGATATTTTATTATTGTGAGTTTAATGTGTATTGTTATTTATTTATTTATTGAGAAAGAGTAAAGAGTGCCAGCATTTTAGAAAGAAGTGGCAAGTCACATGTGACAACCTGGCCACCGTCACATCTACACAATTTAAGGGGTTTCCATTGTATGAATCCTCATGTGCCTATTCAGGTGACCCGTTCGAATAAAACATTTGCCACAAACTGTGCAATTATATGGCTTTACTCCTGTATGAATTATCATGTGTCGCTTCAGATTACACATGTCACGAAAGCCTTTACCACAGACTGTACAACTGTAGGGCTTTTCTCCTGTATGAATCACCATGTGTTGCTTCAGATTTCCATTACAAGTAAAGCATTTACCACACACTTTGCAACTATATGGCTTTACTCCTGTATGAATCCTCATGTGTTGCTTCAGAACATACATGTCACGAAAGCCTTTACCACAGACTGTACAACTGTAGGGCTTTTCCCCTGTATGACTAAGCATATGTCGTTTCAACTTACTATTACGATTAAAGCCCTTGCCACACACTTTACAACTAAAGGGATCCTCCCCATTGTGACTCCTTGTGGATGTTGTTTGTTTTGAGAATGTCTTTGACGGTTCATGTCTCAAAGGCATACTTTCCTCTTCCATGTGTGTTTTGTTTGATTGCAGTGTGTTTAAATCTGGCTGGTCTTCCCTATTCTCCTCCCACTCATCACTGTCTTCGGTGTCAGATTCAGAAAAATGTGAAGGTAGGACATTTACACCAGTAAATGACTGTAATACTCCACTGTTCTCTCCATCAGCTTGTCTTTTCATGTGTTCAGTTGAAGTGCTGGCTAGGGGCACTGTTTCTTTTGAGATGTTTTCATCATCATCTTCACTTTTCACTGCTAGTAATGTAAGTGTTGACCCATCACCACCCTCTGGTCTTGTATGTACGCCTTCCTGTTTCTCTTTCATCTGTGGAGGTTCATCTTCACTTTTCACTGCTAGTAGTATCTGTGGTGACCCATCAACATCCTCTGGTCTTTGGTGTACGTCCTCCCATTCCTCTTTAATCTGTGGAGGCTCTGGTACCTCCTGCACCAGACTGGAGCTCCAGTCCCGCTGTTCAGGGGACACCTCCTGTTTTACCACAGAAAGGTGGAATAAAACTAAACAAATGATGACACAAGAGTAAGACATGAATGTTTGAAATGCAAGTGTTTACATCAATCATTGCGTTGGTCAATGTTTTGATAAGAGCGTAAGATGCCATACTAATGTTAGATTATAAAGACCATGCCTTGTTTATGGTTTATCAGAGACATTTGGTGACAGTTACCAGCTGCAACCATTCCAATGTACCTACACATGGGTAGTGGAACTTTTTTCAAGTCATTGATGTAATTCACCCTCATCTCACCCATTTATAAATGGTATCCGCTGCAACATGTTTAAAAATCTTACAAGTCAGCTCGGCATGTTTGACCTGTAATGCTACAATCATCTGTGTCAGGACTTTATGTTCTTGATCTTCAAAGAATTCATTAAAAGTCCCCCTAACCTGAATGGTGGCCACTAGTATGGACATACCTCAATACGTTGGACTTTTAGCTTTCAACCACAGGTAAGAAAAATGTGAAGGTAGGACATTTACACCAGTAAATGACTGTAATACTCCACTGTTCTCTCCATCAGCTTGTCTTTTCATGTGTTCAGTTGAAGTGCTGGCTAGGGGCACTGTTTCTTTTGAGATGTTTTCATCATCATCTTCACTTTTCACTGCTAGTAATGTAAGTGTTGACCCATCACCACCCTCTGGTCTTGTATGTACGCCTTCCTGTTTCTCTTTCATCTGTGGAGGTTCATCTTCACTTTTCACTGCTAGTAGTATCTGTGGTGACCCATCAACATCCTCTGGTCTTTGGTGTACGTCCTCCCATTCCTCTTTAATCTGTGGAGGCTCTGGTACCTCCTGCACCAGACTGGAGCTCCAGTCCCGCTGTTCAGGGGACACCTCCTGTTTTACCACAGAAAGGTGGAATAAAACTAAACAAATGATGACACAAGAGTAAGACATGAATGTTTGAAATGCAAGTGTTTACATCAATCATTGCGTTGGTCAATGTTTTGATAAGAGCGTAAGATGCCATACTAATGTTAGATTATAAAGACCATGCCTTGTTTATGGTTTATCAGAGACATTTGGTGACAGTTACCAGCTGCAACCATTCCAATGTACCTACACATGGGTAGTGGAACTTTTTTCAAGTCATTGATGTAATTCACCCTCATCTCACCCATTTATAAATGGTATCCGCTGCAACATGTTTAAAAATCTTACAAGTCAGCTCGGCATGTTTGACCTGTAATGCTACAATCATCTGTGTCAGGACTTTATGTTCTTGATCTTCAAAGAATTCATTAAAAGTCCCCCTAACCTGAATGGTGGCCACTAGTATGGACATACCTCAATACGTTGGACTTTTAGCTTTCAACCACAGGTAAGAAAAATGTGAAGGTAGGACATTTACACCAGTAAATGACTGTAATACTCCACTGTTCTCTCCATCAGCTTGTCTTTTCATGTGTTCAGTTGAAGTGCTGGCTAGGGGCACTGTTTCTTTTGAGATGTTTTCATCATCATCTTCACTTTTCACTGCTAGTAATGTAAGTGTTGACCCATCACCACCCTCTGGTCTTGTATGTACGCCTTCCTGTTTCTCTTTCATCTGTGGAGGTTCATCTTCACTTTTCACTGCTAGTAGTATCTGTGGTGACCCATCAACATCCTCTGGTCTTTGGTGTACGTCCTCCCATTCCTCTTTAATCTGTGGAGGCTCTGGTACCTCCTGCACCAGACTGGAGCTCCAGTCCCGCTGTTCAGGGGACACCTCCTGTTTTACCACAGAAAGGTGGAATAAAACTAAACAAATGATGACACAAGAGTAAGACATGAATGTTTGAAATGCAAGTGTTTACATCAATCATTGCGTTGGTCAATGTTTTGATAAGAGCGTAAGATGCCATACTAATGTTAGATTATAAAGACCATGCCTTGTTTATGGTTTATCAGAGACATTTGGTGACAGTTACCAGCTGCAACCATTCCAATGTACCTACACATGGGTAGTGGAACTTTTTTCAAGTCATTGATGTAATTCACCCTCATCTCACCCATTTATAAATGGTATCCGCTGCAACATGTTTAAAAATCTTACAAGTCAGCTCGGCATGTTTGACCTGTAATGCTACAATCATCTGTGTCAGGACTTTATGTTCTTGATCTTCAAAGAATTCATTAAAAGTCCCCCTAACCTGAATGGTGGCCACTAGTATGGACATACCTCAATACGTTGGACTTTTAGCTTTCAACCACAGGTAAGAAAAATGTGAAGGTAGGACATTTACACCAGTAAATGACTGTAATACTCCACTGTTCTCTCCATCAGCTTGTCTTTTCATGTGTTCAGTTGAAGTGCTGGCTAGGGGCACTGTTTCTTTTGAGATGTTTTCATCATCATCTTCACTTTTCACTGCTAGTAATGTAAGTGTTGACCCATCACCACCCTCTGGTCTTGTATGTACGCCTTCCTGTTTCTCTTTCATCTGTGGAGGTTCATCTTCACTTTTCACTGCTAGTAGTATCTGTGGTGACCCATCAACATCCTCTGGTCTTTGGTGTACGTCCTCCCATTCCTCTTTAATCTGTGGAGGCTCTGGTACCTCCTGCACCAGACTGGAGCTCCAGTCCCGCTGTTCAGGGGACACCTCCTGTTTTACCACAGAAAGGTGGAATAAAACTAAACAAATGATGACACAAGAGTAAGACATGAATGTTTGAAATGCAAGTGTTTACATCAATCATTGCGTTGGTCAATGTTTTGATAAGAGCGTAAGATGCCATACTAATGTTAGATTATAAAGACCATGCCTTGTTTATGGTTTATCAGAGACATTTGGTGACAGTTACCAGCTGCAACCATTCCAATGTACCTACACATGGGTAGTGGAACTTTTTTCAAGTCATTGATGTAATTCACCCTCATCTCACCCATTTATAAATGGTATCCGCTGCAACATGTTTAAAAATCTTACAAGTCAGCTCGGCATGTTTGACCTGTAATGCTACAATCATCTGTGTCAGGACTTTATGTTCTTGATCTTCAAAGAATTCATTAAAAGTCCCCCTAACCTGAATGGTGGCCACTAGTATGGACATACCTCAATACGTTGGACTTTTAGCTTTCAACCACAGGTAAGAAAAATGTGAAGGTAGGACATTTACACCAGTAAATGACTGTAATACTCCACTGTTCTCTCCATCAGCTTGTCTTTTCATGTGTTCAGTTGAAGTGCTGGCTAGGGGCACTGTTTCTTTTGAGATGTTTTCATCATCATCTTCACTTTTCACTGCTAGTAATGTAAGTGTTGACCCATCACCACCCTCTGGTCTTGTATGTACGCCTTCCTGTTTCTCTTTCATCTGTGGAGGTTCATCTTCACTTTTCACTGCTAGTAGTATCTGTGGTGACCCATCAACATCCTCTGGTCTTTGGTGTACGTCCTCCCATTCCTCTTTAATCTGTGGAGGCTCTGGTACCTCCTGCACCAGACTGGAGCTCCAGTCCCGCTGTTCAGGGGACACCTCCTGTTTTACCACAGAAAGGTGGAATAAAACTAAACAAATGATGACACAAGAGTAAGACATGAATGTTTGAAATGCAAGTGTTTACATCAATCATTGCGTTGGTCAATGTTTTGATAAGAGCGTAAGATGCCATACTAATGTTAGATTATAAAGACCATGCCTTGTTTATGGTTTATCAGAGACATTTGGTGACAGTTACCAGCTGCAACCATTCCAATGTACCTACACATGGGTAGTGGAACTTTTTTCAAGTCATTGATGTAATTCACCCTCATCTCACCCATTTATAAATGGTATCCGCTGCAACATGTTTAAAAATCTTACAAGTCAGCTCGGCATGTTTGACCTGTAATGCTACAATCATCTGTGTCAGGACTTTATGTTCTTGATCTTCAAAGAATTCATTAAAAGTCCCCCTAACCTGAATGGTGGCCACTAGTATGGACATACCTCAATACGTTGGACTTTTAGCTTTCAACCACAGGTAAGAAAAATGTGAAGGTAGGACATTTACACCAGTAAATGACTGTAATACTCCACTGTTCTCTCCATCAGCTTGTCTTTTCATGTGTTCAGTTGAAGTGCTGGCTAGGGGCACTGTTTCTTTTGAGATGTTTTCATCATCATCTTCACTTTTCACTGCTAGTAATGTAAGTGTTGACCCATCACCACCCTCTGGTCTTGTATGTACGCCTTCCTGTTTCTCTTTCATCTGTGGAGGTTCATCTTCACTTTTCACTGCTAGTAGTATCTGTGGTGACCCATCAACATCCTCTGGTCTTTGGTGTACGTCCTCCCATTCCTCTTTAATCTGTGGAGGCTCTGGTACCTCCTGCACCAGACTGGAGCTCCAGTCCCGCTGTTCAGGGGACACCTCCTGTTTTACCACAGAAAGGTGGAATAAAACTAAACAAATGATGACACAAGAGTAAGACATGAATGTTTGAAATGCAAGTGTTTACATCAATCATTGCGTTGGTCAATGTTTTGATAAGAGCGTAAGATGCCATACTAATGTTAGATTATAAAGACCATGCCTTGTTTATGGTTTATCAGAGACATTTGGTGACAGTTACCAGCTGCAACCATTCCAATGTACCTACACATGGGTAGTGGAACTTTTTTCAAGTCATTGATGTAATTCACCCTCATCTCACCCATTTATAAATGGTATCCGCTGCAACATGTTTAAAAATCTTACAAGTCAGCTCGGCATGTTTGACCTGTAATGCTACAATCATCTGTGTCAGGACTTTATGTTCTTGATCTTCAAAGAATTCATTAAAAGTCCCCCTAACCTGAATGGTGGCCACTAGTATGGACATACCTCAATACGTTGGACTTTTAGCTTTCAACCACAGGTAAGAAAAATGTGAAGGTAGGACATTTACACCAGTAAATGACTGTAATACTCCACTGTTCTCTCCATCAGCTTGTCTTTTCATGTGTTCAGTTGAAGTGCTGGCTAGGGGCACTGTTTCTTTTGAGATGTTTTCATCATCATCTTCACTTTTCACTGCTAGTAATGTAAGTGTTGACCCATCACCACCCTCTGGTCTTGTATGTACGCCTTCCTGTTTCTCTTTCATCTGTGGAGGTTCATCTTCACTTTTCACTGCTAGTAGTATCTGTGGTGACCCATCAACATCCTCTGGTCTTTGGTGTACGTCCTCCCATTCCTCTTTAATCTGTGGAGGCTCTGGTACCTCCTGCACCAGACTGGAGCTCCAGTCCCGCTGTTCAGGGGACACCTCCTGTTTTACCACAGAAAGGTGGAATAAAACTAAACAAATGATGACACAAGAGTAAGACATGAATGTTTGAAATGCAAGTGTTTACATCAATCATTGCGTTGGTCAATGTTTTGATAAGAGCGTAAGATGCCATACTAATGTTAGATTATAAAGACCATGCCTTGTTTATGGTTTATCAGAGACATTTGGTGACAGTTACCAGCTGCAACCATTCCAATGTACCTACACATGGGTAGTGGAACTTTTTTCAAGTCATTGATGTAATTCACCCTCATCTCACCCATTTATAAATGGTATCCGCTGCAACATGTTTAAAAATCTTACAAGTCAGCTCGGCATGTTTGACCTGTAATGCTACAATCATCTGTGTCAGGACTTTATGTTCTTGATCTTCAAAGAATTCATTAAAAGTCCCCCTAACCTGAATGGTGGCCACTAGTATGGACATACCTCAATACGTTGGACTTTTAGCTTTCAACCACAGGTAAGAAAAATGTGAAGGTAGGACATTTACACCAGTAAATGACTGTAATACTCCACTGTTCTCTCCATCAGCTTGTCTTTTCATGTGTTCAGTTGAAGTGCTGGCTAGGGGCACTGTTTCTTTTGAGATGTTTTCATCATCATCTTCACTTTTCACTGCTAGTAATGTAAGTGTTGACCCATCACCACCCTCTGGTCTTGTATGTACGCCTTCCTGTTTCTCTTTCATCTGTGGAGGTTCATCTTCACTTTTCACTGCTAGTAGTATCTGTGGTGACCCATCAACATCCTCTGGTCTTTGGTGTACGTCCTCCCATTCCTCTTTAATCTGTGGAGGCTCTGGTACCTCCTGCACCAGACTGGAGCTCCAGTCCCGCTGTTCAGGGGACACCTCCTGTTTTACCACAGAAAGGTGGAATAAAACTAAACAAATGATGACACAAGAGTAAGACATGAATGTTTGAAATGCAAGTGTTTACATCAATCATTGCGTTGGTCAATGTTTTGATAAGAGCGTAAGATGCCATACTAATGTTAGATTATAAAGACCATGCCTTGTTTATGGTTTATCAGAGACATTTGGTGACAGTTACCAGCTGCAACCATTCCAATGTACCTACACATGGGTAGTGGAACTTTTTTCAAGTCATTGATGTAATTCACCCTCATCTCACCCATTTATAAATGGTATCCGCTGCAACATGTTTAAAAATCTTACAAGTCAGCTCGGCATGTTTGACCTGTAATGCTACAATCATCTGTGTCAGGACTTTATGTTCTTGATCTTCAAAGAATTCATTAAAAGTCCCCCTAACCTGAATGGTGGCCACTAGTATGGACATACCTCAATACGTTGGACTTTTAGCTTTCAACCACAGGTAAGAAAAATGTGAAGGTAGGACATTTACACCAGTAAATGACTGTAATACTCCACTGTTCTCTCCATCAGCTTGTCTTTTCATGTGTTCAGTTGAAGTGCTGGCTAGGGGCACTGTTTCTTTTGAGATGTTTTCATCATCATCTTCACTTTTCACTGCTAGTAATGTAAGTGTTGACCCATCACCACCCTCTGGTCTTGTATGTACGCCTTCCTGTTTCTCTTTCATCTGTGGAGGTTCATCTTCACTTTTCACTGCTAGTAGTATCTGTGGTGACCCATCAACATCCTCTGGTCTTTGGTGTACGTCCTCCCATTCCTCTTTAATCTGTGGAGGCTCTGGTACCTCCTGCACCAGACTGGAGCTCCAGTCCCGCTGTTCAGGGGACACCTCCTGTTTTACCACAGAAAGGTGGAATAAAACTAAACAAATGATGACACAAGAGTAAGACATGAATGTTTGAAATGCAAGTGTTTACATCAATCATTGCGTTGGTCAATGTTTTGATAAGAGCGTAAGATGCCATACTAATGTTAGATTATAAAGACCATGCCTTGTTTATGGTTTATCAGAGACATTTGGTGACAGTTACCAGCTGCAACCATTCCAATGTACCTACACATGGGTAGTGGAACTTTTTTCAAGTCATTGATGTAATTCACCCTCATCTCACCCATTTATAAATGGTATCCGCTGCAACATGTTTAAAAATCTTACAAGTCAGCTCAGCATGTTTGACCTGTAATGCTACAATCATCTGTGTCAGGACTTTATGTTCTTGATCTTCAAAGAATTCATTAAAAGTCCCCCTAACCTGAATGGTGGCCACTAGTATGGACATACCTCAATACGTTGGACTTTTAGCTTTCAACCACAGGTAACAGTTACCAGCTGCAACCATTCCAATTTACCTGCACATGGGTAGTGGAACTTTGACTCAAGTCATTGATGTAATTCACCCACATCTATCTCACCCATTTATAAATGGTATTCGCTGCAACTACGTTTAAACATATTACAACAGTCAGCTCAGCATGTTTGGCCTGTAATGCTAGAATCATCTGTCTCACAATACATGATCAGCACTTTATGTTCTTGGTCAAAAATTCATTCATTAATATTCCCCCTAATCTGAATGGTGGCCACTAGTATGGACATACCTCAATATGTTTAAAATCAATGTGCTTATAAAACATGTTTAAACTCAGTTTTAACAGTTGTAATGTTGTGTATTACCAACCTGATCTGTGTAATTTGATGTGTGGTTTTAAAACCATATCCAGTAGTCTGCGTTGCCTGTCAATTTCTTGCTTGGCACAGAAAGCTTGGTCCTCATACTCTGTTATGATTCTTCCAACGATCTCAAAAATCTCTTCAGCAGCAGCTGCAGAGAGTCGCTTGTTGAGTCGCTTGTTGACCAGAGACTTCAGTGTTTGTAGTACAGCCATGTGTCAAAGCTAGCTCACTGCAGAAGTAGCACCTAAACGAAAATCTATAGCTGAGTGAATAACTTCAGCTACTCCAAATGAGAGGTGTTTAGCTCTTAACCAGCTCAAGCAGAGATTTAAGTGGTTTGAAACTAAACAGAGCCCTGCTATATAGGCCTACTCACAGATGTTTGTGTGATGGCCAATCAGTGTGTGTGTGTGGGGGGGGGGTGTTGAACACATTTTGTCTTTTAAAATGTTCCCCCGAAAACAAGGCAGACGGCCTTGTTTTCTAACAGACCCATCAGATTGATGGCCTGTCAGCCTGATAGTCATATTGTGTTTTGTCATTCAAAAATACGTTTTAATCTAGCATCCACCCTTGTATGTGTGACTTACAACCAGTTCAATAATAGTGTAGCTCATAACAATATAGTTTTAAAGCTCTGTAAAGCAAAACTCCTAGTTAAAGCCTTAAATGTTTTTTTGGTGCAATTCCAACTGGCGTTGCTTTATTTAGCAAACTCTATTAGTTCCTTTGGTTACATTAGTAATACACGTTACAGTGATCCAGTGTTCCAATGATTGTTCATCATTGAAGCAGATATTGTGTTACCCAATACATAATCATTTGAGGTTCATATACAACTAGAAAAGGTGCTCCTCGGAGCTCAGGTCTCCGCCAGGTCAGGTAGGTTATTGTGGCCTCCTGGTGGCGCTATAATAGGCCAATGTGAAAAGGGTGGATTTGAGGCATTTTGTTCCAAAAATGTGTTTTGCTAAATTAGACCTGCTGGTGGCGCTATAAAGCCCAATGTGAATGTGAAAAGGGGGGCATTTCTTCCTCGGCCTAGTGGGAATCTGCATGCAAACTTTCACGGAAATTGCACACTGCATTCATGTTTTGAGGCATTTTGTTTAAAACTGACCAATCCTGCAAACTTTGGAAGCCACTGTAAGCCAAATAGGATGGAATATGAAATATCGGACAGATCCATCAGAATCACATGACTATGGAGATGCAATGTACCAATTTGCGTGTTTTTTGGACAGAATCTGAAGGAATAATCTCCAAAAATGTATTTTACATAAGTCGGCCTCCTGGTGGCGCTGTAAAAAGCAGATGTGAAAATGCAGTCCAATGTTTTTCCTTGGCCTCTAGGGAGTGTGCGTGCAAAGTTTCACGCAGATTGGTGCAGTTATAGTTAAAAATGCAAATCGGCCAGTTATAGCGCCACCATGAGGCTGATTTGAAAATGTTCAAGTGGCATTTCTTCCTCAGCCTAGTGGGAATGTGCGTGTGCAATTTTATGGAAATGGCAAGCTGCGTTCATGATTGGAGGCAGTTTGTTCAAAACGGACCAATCCTGCAAACTTTGGAAGCCAACCTTAGCCAATGAGGATGCAATATGGGAAATCGGAATCAGATCCGGGTTGATCACATGACTATAGAGATACTGTGTACCGATTTGCATGACGTTTGGTTAAAAGCTGTAGGTGTAATGGGAAAAAATGGGTTTTGCACAAATCGGCCTCCTGGTGGCGCTATAACAGGCCCATGTGAAAAATGCGGGGCAGAGGTTCTGAATTGGCATCCAGGGAGTGGGTGTGCACAGTTTCGCAGTGACCGGGCCAACGGTGCCGGAGATTAGCTGGTAACACACAGACAGGACACACACACACACACACACACACGGACGGACGGAAGGACGGACGGAGGGTAAAACATACTCTCTCGCCATGCCTTTCGGCCTGGCGGAGACAATAAACAATGGTTCATATCTAATATCCAAGTAATCTTACAGAATAGATTGATATGTTGGTTCCAGCCAATCAGTAGCCAGTTTTAACAGCAGGAAGTTCCACCCACCTGTGCCAGTCAAGTTAGTGTGGGAGTGTTTCTTCACATATCGAGGGAGAGGGACAATTACTTAATAAATATTAGAAAAGTACTTGAAAATAGCTTGGTCTTTTCAGCTTTGACGCTTTTTGAGTGGTGCCAACCACTCCTACATTTGACTTTGTCCGTATGTCCGTCCGTCCGTATGTCCGTCCGTATGTTTGAGCACGGCTGATTGGTCAAGCTTCACATGACAATATGTTGTTTGTTGCTGATTGCAACACAAGGATGCAACCAGCACTTTCAAAGGCACCACTCTCTTCACACTGGGTGTGATTTTTTACATTACAGTCATTCAGCAGACGCTTTTATCCAAAGCGACTTACAATAAGTTGCATTCATTATAGGTAGGAAACTTCTAATCATCAGAAGTCTTAAGTGCATCATCTTCTAAAACAAGCAACTAAGAGTATACCTAGCGCTAAGATAAAAGTGCAATATATCAGCTACCTACTTTCTTAAACAGATGAGACAAATAGGAAAATCAAATGAGCAAGAGCTAAAACAAATAAGTGTATCGAATAAACAAGATCAAATAAAACAATAAAACAAGAGCTCGTACAAGTAGTTAACAACAAGTAGGCAAGGCGAAGAGGAAGGGTAATGTTTCCTGAAGAGGTGGGTTTTCAGCCTGCGACAAAAGACAGATGGGCAGTGACTCTGCTGTCCTGACATCAGTGGGGAGTTAATTCCACCACTGTGGGGCTAGAACAGAAAAAAGCTGTGACCATGTAGATCGGCCAGAAGGACCACTGAGCGAAGAGCAACCAGTCGCCCGAGGCGGCAGACCGAAGTGGTCGGGCAGGGGTCTAAGCATTGACCATAGCCTAGAGGTAAGATGTGGAATCTGTTTAATCTGTTTAATGTTAATATAAGTATATGCCTGCCATTTCACCATTGCTTGATCCAAGTTACCCCTATTCCTTGTTAGGGGGTTGTGACACCTTATTATTGATTGGTCTATAGCTTTGCTATACAGATGTAATTCAGTCAGACAATCAGCAGAAACGCATTGTAATTGAAGGTGGTTTTGTCTGTATGGAACAGAAGTGTATAAGGATGGCGGGTCATTTGCAATTGCTTGGTCTGTAGATTTACCATTGAGATGCAATTCAGTCAGTAAGTATCTTGTACATAATGATGGATCACTGTTGTATTGCAGTACCAGTCATTACAATAATGTCCCCAATATGCGTACCCCACAACCTGTTGCATAGCAAACAATTATTGGAGTCTTTTTTTACATTGAAATAGACAGATGTAATAAATAATAATATCAATAGAACATAGAACATTATAAAAAGAATAATCCAGAACCATGTGTTATATATATATGTTTTGTGCACAGTACGTTAAAAAATAAAGTTGATGATTAAGTAGTCTACCAGAGGGAAACTACTTATTTCAATACTCATACATGGACAGGAAATATACTCTTCCACAGGTCATTTGCAATTGCTTGGTCTATAGGTTTACCATTGAGATGCAATTCAGTTAGTAAGTACTAGAACTTGTACAGAATGATGGATCACTGGTGTGTTGCAGTACCAGTCATTTCAATAATGCTCCACAAGCTCAGAGCTTTAGAGGATGTTATGAAACGTATTCACTTTAGTCGTGGTCCATAAGTCATTTGATAAAGTTAAAGACGTATTGGAAGTACACTATGCGAGCTTAAGCGAGCTTGTCGCCCTGCCAAGCTCGCTTTGAATTCCGCCTTGAGCCGACTCAGCACCGTCGGAGTTATGTCACCATAGGTACATAATACTACCTCGTATAGACCATACCTCGTATAGGCCTATTCCTCGAAAGTCATTCTGACTTTTTTGTCCCCCACCCCTTCACGTGTTGACGTTTGGTCAGATTGGCGCACTGGATCACTGTATTACGTGTTACAATGATCAGCTTCATTTTGTTTTTAAGTCTCTCCAATCTAACAGTATACACACACTGAACAACCATACTTGTTTATTTACATAGACTGTTGCAGTATTTATAACCTTGAATAAAATATTGAGAATAGTTAAAGTTGTTAACTATAGTTGTTTATTTAGTCATTTTGAAATATATCATTGAATGATTAATGTTCCTTAGAATGGATAAAACAAATGATAATTATGTCATCAAAGATGTTATTTAAAAAAAAAAAAAGCATTTGTTACTGTTCAATTATCAACTTTCTTGTCATGTTTCTTCAGCTGTTATTATAACTTAAGTATTTACCACACACTGTAAATGATTATACTTGTATGAATCATCATGTTTTACAGATTATTAATTTTACCAAATTATTCATTTGGTCAATACCTTTTACCACAGTCTACATAATTTAAAGGGTTTCCAATGTATGAATCATCATGTGGCTATTCAGGTGACCCGTTCGAATAAAACATTTGCCACAAACTGTGCAACTATATGGCTTTACTCCTGTATGAATCCTCATGTGTCGCTTCAGATCACACATGTCACGAAAGCCTTTACCACAGACTGTACAACTGTAGGGCTTTTCTCCTGTATGAATCACCATGTGTTGCTTCAGATTTCCATTAAGATTAAAGCATTTGCCACACACTTTGCAACTATATGGCTTTTCCCCTGTATGAATCATAACGTGTTTCTTCAGATCACACTTTTGAACAAAACCTTTGCTGCAAACTGTGCAGCTATATGGCCTTTCCCCTGTATGACTAAGCATATGTCGATTCAACTTACTATTACAATTAAAGCCCTTGCCACACACTTTACAACTAAAGGGTCCCTCCCCATTGTGACTCCTCATGGATGTTGTTTGTTTTGAGAATTTGTTTGACAGTTTATGTGTCAAAGACATACTTTCTTTCTCCATGTGTGTTTTCTGTGATTGCAGTGTGTTTAAATCTGTCTGGCCTTCCCTATTCTCCTCCCACTCGTCGCTGTCTTCAGTGTCAGATTCAGAACAATGTGAAGAGAGGACATTTACACCAGTAAATGGCTGTAATACTCCACTGTTCTCTACATCAGCTTGTCTTTTCATGTGTTCAATTGGGAAGCTGTTTAGAGGCTCTGTCTCTCTGGAGACATCTTCATCATCATCTTCACTTTTCACTGCTAGTAATGTCTGTGGTGACCCATCAGCATCCTCTGGTCTTTGATGTACGCCCTCCTTTTCCTCTTTAATCTGTGGAGGCTCTGGTACCTCCTGCACCAGGCTAAAGCTCCACTCCTGCTGTTCAGGAGAAACCTCCTGTTTTAGCACAGTGAGATGGAAGAAATCTAGACAAAAGATGACACGAGAGTAAGACATGAGAGTTTGAAATGTAAGTGTTTGCATCAATCATTGTTTTGGCCAATGTTTTGATAAGAGTGTAAGATGCCATGCTAATGTTATATTATAAAGACCATGCATTTTGTTATGGTTTATCAAAGACATTTGTTAACAGTTCAGCTGCAACCATTCCAATTTACCTATATATGGGTAGTGGAACTTTGACTCAAGTAAAGTCGTTGATGTAATTCACCCACATTTATCTCACCCATTTATAAATGGTATTCGTTGCAACTATATTTAAACATATTACAACAGTCAGGTCAGCATGTTTGACCTGTAATGCTAGAATCATCTGTCTCACAATACATGATCAGCACTTTATGTTCTTGGTCATCAAATCATTCATTAATATTATTACCAACCTGATATGTGTAATTTGATGTGTGGTTTTAAAGCCATGTCCAGTAGTCTGCGTTGCCTGTCAATCTCCTGCTTGGAACAGAAAGCTCGGTCCTCGTACTCTGTTATGATTCTTCCAACAATCTCAAAAATCTCTTCAGCAGCAGCTGCAGAGAGTCTTTTGTTGATTCGCTTGTTGACCAGAGACTTCAGTGTTTGTAGTAAAGCCATGTCTCAAAGCTAGCTCACTGCAGAAGGATCACCTAAACGAAAATCTATAGCTGAGTGAATAACTTCAGCTACTCCAAATGAGAGGTGTTTAGCTCTTAACCAGCTCAAGCAGAGATTTAAGTGGTTTGAAACTAAACAGAGCCCTGCTATATACTCACAGAGGGTTTGTGTGATGGCCAATCAGTGTGTGTGTGTGTGTGTGGGGGGGGGTGAACACATTTTGTTTTTTAAAATGTTCCCCCGAAAGCAGGCCGTCTACTAACAGACCCATCAGATTGATGGCCTGTCAGCCTGATAGGCCGTCAGTCATATTGTGTTTTGTCATTCAAAAATATGTTTTAATCTAGCATCCACCCTTGTATGTGTGACTTACACTCAGTTCAATAATAGTATAGCTCATAACAATATAGTTTTAAAGCTATGTAAAACAAACCTCCTAAACTTAAAGACTCAAATAGTTGTTTGTGCAATTCCAACATGCGTAGTCAGTAGTGTCTGTGCTTTATTTAGTAACCTCTATTAGTCCATTTGGTTACATTAGTAACATGCGTTACAGTGACCCAGTGCTCCAATGATTGTTCATTATTGATGCAGATTGGGTCTGTTCTATTTTATTGTAATGTTGTAATAGATAGAACATTTAGAGTTAGGTCTGTCTGAATAAAATAAAATAAGTATACTGTATGCAATACTATATTTCAGTATTGTTTTACCCAATACATAATCATTTGAGGTTCATATACAATAAACAATGGTTCATATCTAATATCCAAGTACTATGACAGAATAGATTGATATGTTGGTTCCAGCCAATCAGTAACCAGTTAACAGCAGGAAGTTCCACCCACCTGTGCCAGTCAAGTTAGTGTGTGAGTTTTTCTTCACATGTGGAGGAAGAGGGACAATTACTTAATTGGCCAATAACTTTACCAATCCAATCTCACTACTTCATTAGGATTTATATTTATAGTGAATTGTTATGAAATTAAATAACATCAAATATTATTGCTGTATCATTCTCTGACTTTCTCTCCAATAGTGTCACTCAGTTATAAAGCATTGTTTTGCAGGCTGTTGTCTCAGTCACATGCTATTTACAGTATATCACTTAAATGTTATTATAAAGAAGAATAGCTACTTTCATTATTGACATTAAAAACAAACAATGCAATTTTAATGAGCCCCAATAAACATTTGAAAGTAGAACAATTCAATTTGAAGTGAAACACACATTACCATGTCAAAGCCATCTGAAGTTTCTGTTGGCTAATGTGTGGCTATTGTTCTCAGGTTTCAGCTACAGTTTTGATTGTTTTGTTCAACTTTTGCTTTGGCGATGAAAACAGGTTTCCTCATGCCAATAAAGCTCATTTGAATTTAATTGAATAGAGAGAGAGAGAGAGAGAGAGAGGGGGGGGGGGGGGGGGGGTCTTGACCCATTAAGACCTGAAGCCGATTCTACATGTCTCCTAAATCCCAACAGTTTTCTGAAAAACGTATGTTTCTATATCAGTGGTGCTCAATCTTTTTCATGTCAAGGACCCCCAAAATGATATGTATTTGGCCGCGGACCCCCATCAAAATATTTTGTTCCAGGGACCCCCAGAAGCAAAGATTTGAGTTAAATGTTCGCTTTAAAAATACATATATTCAGAGATTTTCACACGTTTTCACAATTTTTCAAAAATAGCAGATCTACAAGCTCATAGCGCGGCACTCGGTGCCGCGCTATGAGCAATGTAAATTGTGCTGATATCCATCCAAATGTAAATGCAGCGCTCGAGAGTGGTGTAATGAATAGTTAAAGTTGTTGATTTTATTTAGTCATTTTAAAATTGTCACTTTGAGTGATTAATGTGCCTTAGAATGGATAAAACAAATGATGATTATGTCAGCAAAGATGCTATTTAAAAAAAATGTTACTGTTCAATGAACAACTTTCTTCCTGAATGCATTGTCATGTTTCTTCAGCTGTCATTATATCTTAAGTATCTGCCACAAACTGTAAATGATTATTACTTGTATGAATCATCATGTTTTACAGATTGCCTGTGCCTATTCAGGTGACCCGTTGAATAAAACATTTGCCACAAACTGTGAAAAAACTATAGGGCTTTACTCCTGTATGAATCCTCATGTGTTGCTTTTTTAACTTTCTTTGTTATCTACACTGTCTGGAGTATGAAGAATACTGACAGAAAAGCACATTTGGACATTAGAACAGCGACCGCACATCGAATTCCTGACTTTTTCTTCGGTTTACTAGTTTCACCATCTCAAGGTAATTACACAACCCAAACATCTACCAAGTGTCCTATTGCTTTAGTCCAGGTGGTTTCCTACCACCAAAACGAGTACATTTGTTTGATGCTGTGCAGTCTTGCACTGAGAGTGCTAATGTACTGTTTCAAATTCACAGATGAACCAACCACCTGTCCCAAGCTCACCACCTGAGGAGCCGGTAGAGCGATGGATAGAAGACAGTCAAACATGGATTAGCTCACAGAGTTTTAGAGGATGTTATGAAATGTATTCACTTTAGTCGTGGTCCATCTGTTAGTGGGTCCAAGCACCTGTTCTATAAGTCATTTGCCACAATAAGGACCACAGACTCAATACTGTCTTTAAAGAAGCCCCAGCTGTTGTTTTTAAACGCCCTCCTAATTTGAGGGACCAGTTGGTGAGATCCTATACGCCCGAACTAAAACGAAACACATATTTGGATGATATTCCCGATATTCCATGGGAACTACAGGTGTGGGAGTTGTGCCCAATGTGGCTTTACGTCTAAGTGTAAAACTTATACACATCCCCACAGTGGTAAAACCGTCAAGATACGCGGTGTAATTACCTGTAGTACCAAAAATGTGGTGTATCTTATTAAATGTCCCTGTGGCTTGGGGTATGTAGGAAAGACCAACAGACCCCTACGTACTCGCATCAGCGAACACCGCTCTAACATTAGATGCGGGGACGAACGCAATCCTGTGGCTCTACACTTTAAACAAGCAGGCCACAGTATTAGTACGTTCCGTTATACAGGCATTGAAAAGGTGTCGCAACCTCCTAGAGGAGGCAACTTAGAACGCCGCCTGCTACAACGTGAAATGTTTCATATTTATACTCTAAATACTATGGTGCCTCATGGGTTAAACGAGGAATTCGACATCAAACCTTTTCTGTAACATGTATACTAGTCTTGTATTTTAATTGTCCTTTTTTAATGTTTAATGTTCATATATATATCTGACTGTGTGGTCTCTGTTTATTGTACAGAGAGCTCTGTTTATACATAGTGGTAGACTGGTATTTTGTATGGGTATAGACTAATATTTACTACAAATGTTTTCCTCTGTCCTGATGGCCACCAAAGAATAATGGCTATTCTATGTAACTGTCATAGGTCTGTGTTTACTTGTGAGTCATAGACTCTCAAATTGGGGTGTTGTCCCCGGGTGCCTGCACTTAGTGATCAGTGTATCCTGCCCTCCCTTGTGTCTTTATATACCAGTCCCCTCACACTGCTCAGTATACCTGACGAAGGCCACATCGGCCGAAACGTTGTACCAGACCGCTGTTCAATAAATCATCGGGAGCATTAAGACGGTGTGCGGACTCTTTTTCTTTGTTTATTTGTTTAGTTGGATCCAGCACCCGTTGAAATATTTAGATGTGCGTGCATCACCTAACTGCTTTATATTATCTTTTCTGCACGGCACTCTGCTTGACTCCCTCCACTACGAATAGTAGCGGTGCATCATGGACGACCAGCTCAACTCTATCCCAGAGGGGCTTCAAAACACTTTTGAATTCACCCCCGAAGACTACACACGCATCATTCTGAAGGACTCCCTATTTGACGGCACAACACCCAGTGCGCAAATGGATACTGACTCTCTATTAGTTCCTTTGGTTACATTAGTAATACACGTTACAGTGATCCAGTGTTCCAATGATTGTTCATCATTGAAGCAGATATTGTGTTACCCAATACATAATCATTTGAGGTTCATATACAACTAGAAAAGGTTTTCCTCGGAGCTCAGGTCTCCGCCAGGTCAGGTAGGTTATTGTGGCCTCCTGGTGGCGCTATAATAGGCCAATGTGAAAAGGGTGGATTTGAGGCATTTTGTTCCAAAAATGTGTTTTGCTAAATTAGACCTGCTGGTGGCGCTATAAAGCCCAATGTGAATGTGAAAAGGGGGGCATTTCTTCCTCGGCCTAGTGGGAATCTGCATGCAAACTTTCACGGAAATTGCACACTGCATTCATGTTTTGAGGCATTTTGTTTAAAACTGACCAATCCTGCAAACTTTGGAAGCCACTGTAAGCCAAATAGGATGGAATATGAAATATCGGACAGATCCATCAGAATCACATGACTATGGAGATGCAATGTACCAATTTGCGTGTTTTTTGGACAGAATCTGAAGGAATAATCTCCAAAAATGTATTTTACATAAGTCGGCCTCCTGGTGGCGCTGTAAAAAGCAGATGTGAAAAATGCAGTCCAATGTTTTTCCTTGGCCTCTAGGGAGTGTGCGTGCAAAGTTTCACGCAGATTGGTGCAGTTATAGTTAAAAATGCAAATCGGCCAGTTATAGCGCCACCATGAGGCTGATTTGAAAATGTTCAAGTGGCATTTCTTCCTCAGCCTAGTGGGAATGTGCGTGTGCAATTTTATGGAAATGGCAAGCTGCGTTCATGATTGGAGGCAGTTTGTTCAAAACGGACCAATCCTGCAAACTTTGGAAGCCAACCTTAGCCAATGAGGATGCAATATGGGAAATCGGAATCAGATCCGGGTTGATCACATGACTATAGAGATACTGTGTACCGATTTGCATGACGTTTGGTTAAAAGCTGTAGGTGTAATGGGAAAAAATGGGTTTTGCACAAATCGGCCTCCTGGTGGCGCTATAACAGGCCCATGTGAAAAATGCGGGGCAGAGGTTCTGAATTGGCATCCAGGGAGTGGGTGTGCACAGTTTCGCAGCGACCGGGCCAACGGTGCCGGAGATTAGCTGGTAACACACAGACAGGACACACACACGGACGGACGGACGGAAGGACGGACGGAGGGTAAAACATACTCTCTCGCCATGCCTTTCGGCCTGGCGGAGACAATAAACAATGGTTCATATCTAATATCCAAGTAATCTTACAGAATAGATTGATATGTTGGTTCCAGCCAATCAGTAGCCAGTTTTAACAGCAGGAAGTTCCACCCACCTGTGCCAGTCAAGTTAGTGTGGGAGTGTTTCTTCACATATCGAGGGAGAGGGACAATTACTCAATAAATATTAGAAAAGTACTTAGTCTTGAAAATAGCTTAGTCTTTTCAGCTTTGACGCTTTTTGAGTGGTGCCAACCACTCCTACATTTGACTTTGTCCGTATGTCCGTCCGTCCGTATGTCCGTCCGTATGTTTGAGCACGGCTGATTGGTCAAGCTTCACATGACAATATGTTGTCACGTGTCACCATATTGTTGCTGATTGCAACACAAGGATGCAACCAGCACTTTCAAAGGCACCACTCTCTTCACACTGGGTGTGATTTTTTACATTACAGTCATTCAGCAGACGCTTTTATCCAAAGCGACTTACAATAAGTTGCATTCATTATAGGTAGGAAACTTCTAATCATCAGAAGTCTTAAGTGCATCATCTTCTAAAACAAGCAACTAAGAGTATACCTAGCGCTAAGATAAAAGTGCAATATATCAGCTACCTACTTTCTTAAACAGATGAGACAAATAGGAAAATCAAATGAGCAAGAGCTAAAACAAATAAGTGTATCGAATAAACAAGATCAAATAAAACAATAAAACAAGAGCTCGTACAACTAGTTAACAACAAGTAGGCAAGGCGAAGAGGAAGGGTAATGTTTCCTGAAGAGGTGGGTTTTCAGCCTGCGACAAAAGACAGATGGGCAGTGACTCTGCTGTCCTGACATCAGTGGGGAGTTAATTCCACCACTGTGGGGCTAGAACAGAAAAAAGCTGTGACCATGTAGATCGGCCAGAAGGACCACTGAGCGAAGAGCAACCAGTCGCCCGAGGCGGCAGACCGAAGTGGTCGGGCAGGGGTCTAAGCATTGACCATAGCCTAGAGGTAAGATGTGGAATCTGTTTAATCTGTTTAATGTTAATATAAGTATATGCCTGCCATTTCACCATTGCTTGATCCAAGTTACCCCTATTCCTTGTTAGGGGGTTGTGACACCTTATTATTGATTGGTCTATAGCTTTGCTATACAGATGTAATTCAGTCAGACAATCAGCAGAAACGCATTGTAATTGAAGGTGGTTTTGTCTGTATGGAACAGAAGTGTATAAGGATGGCGGGTCATTTGCAATTGCTTGGTCTGTAGATTTACCATTGAGATGCAATTCAGTCAGTAAGTATCTTGTACATAATGATGGATCACTGTTGTATTGCAGTACCAGTCATTACAATAATATCCCCAATATGCATACTACCCCACAACCTCTTGCATAGCAAACAATTATTGGAGTCTTTTTTTACATTGAAATAGACAGATGTAATAAATAATAATATCAATAGAACATAGAACATTATAAAAAGAATAATCCAGAACCATGTGTTATATATATATGTTTTGTGCACAGTACGTTAAAAAATAAACTTGATGATTAAGTAGTCTACCAGAGGGAAACTACTTATTTCAATACTCATACATGGACAGGAAATATACTCTTCCACAGGTCATTTGCAATTGCTTGGTCTATAGGTTTACCATTGAGATGCAATTCAGTTAGTAAGTACTAGAACTTGTACAGAATGATGGATCACTGGTGTGTTGCAGTACCAGTCATTTCAATAATGCTCCACAAGCTCAGAGCTTTAGAGGATGTTATGAAACGTATTCACTTTAGTCGTGGTCCATAAGTCATTTGATAAAGTTAAAGACGTATTGGAAGTACACTATGCGAGCTTAAGCGAGCTTGTCGCCCTGCCAAGCTCGCTTTGAATTCCGCCTTGAGCCGACTCAGCACCGTCGGAGTTATGTCACCATAGGTACATAATACTACCTCGTATAGACCATACCTCGTATAGGCCTATTCCTCGAAAGTCATTCTGACTTTTTTGTCCCCCACCCCTTCACGTGTTGACGTTTGGTCAGATTGGCGCACTGGATCACTGTATTACGTGTTACAATGATCAGCTTCATTTTGTTTTTAAGTCTCTCCAATCTAACAGTATACACACACTGAACAACCATACTTGTTTATTTACATAGACTGTTGCAGTATTTATAACCTTGAATAAAATATTGAGAATAGTTAAAGTTGTTAACTATAGTTGTTTATTTAGTCATTTTGAAATATATCATTGAATGATTAATGTTCCTTAGAATGGATAAAACAAATGATAATTATGTCAGCAAAGATGTTATTTAAAAAAAAAAAAAGCATTTGTTACTGTTCAATTATCAACTTTCTTGTCATGTTTCTTCAGCTGTTATTATAACTTAAGTATTTACCACACACTGTAAATGATTATACTTGTATGAATCATCATGTTTTACAGATTATTAATTTTACCAAATGATTCATTTGGTCAATACCTTTTACCACAGTCTACATAATTTAAAGGGTTTCCAATGTATGAATCTTCATGTGGCTATTCAGGTGACCCGTTCGAATAAAACATTTGCCACAAACTGTGCAACTATATGGCTTTACTCCTGTATGAATCCTCATGTGTCGCTTCAGATCACACATGTCACGAAAGCCTTTACCACAGACTGCACAACTGTATGGCTTTTCCCCTGTATGAATCACCATGTGTTGCTTCAGATTTCCATTAAGATTAAAGCATTTGCCACACACTTTGCAACTATATGGCTTTTCCCCTGTATGAATCATAACGTGTTTCTTCAGATCACACTTTTGAACAAAACCTTTGCTGCAAACTGTGCAGCTATATGGCCTTTCCCCTGTATGACTAAGCATATGTCGATTCAACTTACTATTACAATTAAAGCCCTTGCCACACACTTTACAACTAAAGGGTCCCTCCCCATTGTGACTCCTCATGGATGTTGTTTGTTTTGAGAATTTGTTTGACAGTTTATGTGTCAAAGACATACTTTCTTTCTCCATGTGTGTTTTCTGTGATTGCAGTGTGTTTAAATCTGTCTGGCCTTCCCTATTCTCCTCCCACTCGTCGCTGTCTTCAGTGTCAGATTCAGAACAATGTGAAGAGAGGACATTTACACCAGTAAATGGCTGTAATACTCCACTGTTCTCTACATCAGCTTGTCTTTTCATGTGTTCAATTGGGAAGCTGGTTAGAGGCTCTGTCTCTCTGGAGACATATTCATCATCATCTTCACTTTTCACTGCTAGTAATGTCTGTGGTGACCCATCAGCATCCTCTGGTCTTTGGTGTATATCTTCCTTTTCCTCTTTAATCTGTGGAGGCTCTGGTACCTCCTGCACCAGGCTAAAGCTCCACTCCTGCTGTTCAGGAGAAACCTCCTGTTTTAGCACAGTGAGATGGAAGAAATCTAGACAAAAGATGACACGAGAGTAAGACATGAGAGTTTGAAATGTAAGTGTTTGCATCAATCATTGTTTTGGCCAATGTTTTGATAAGAGTGTAAGATGCCATGCTAATGTTATATTATAAAGACCATGCATTTTGTTATGGTTTATCAAAGACATTTGTTAACAGTTCAGCTGCAACCATTCCAATTTACCTATATATGGGTAGTGGAACTTTGACTCAAGTAAAGTCGTTGATGTAATTCACCCACATTTATCTCACCCATTTATAAATGGTATTCGTTGCAACTATATTTAAACATATTACAACAGTCAGGTCAGCATGTTTGACCTGTAATGCTAGAATCATCTGTCTCACAATACATGATCAGCACTTTATGTTCTTGGTCATCAAATCATTCATTAATATTATTACCAACCTGATATGTGTAATTTGATGTGTGGTTTTAAAGCCATGTCCAGTAGTCTGCGTTGCCTGTCAATCTCCTGCTTGGAACAGAAAGCTCGGTCCTCGTACTCTGTTATGATTCTTCCAACAATCTCAAAAATCTCTTCAGCAGCAGCTGCAGAGAGTCTTTTGTTGATTCGCTTGTTGACCAGAGACTTCAGTGTTTGTAGTAAAGCCATGACTCAAAGCTAGCTCACTGCAGAAGGATCACCTAAACGAAAATCTATAGCTGAGTGAATAACTTCAGCTACTCCAAATGAGAGGTGTTTAGCTCTTAACCAGCTCAAGCAGAGATTTAAGTGGTTTGAAACTAAACAAAGCCCTGCTATATACTCACAGAGGGTTTGTGTGATGGCCAATCAGTGTGTGTGTGTGTGTGTGGGGGGGGGTGAACACATTTTGTTTTTTAAAATGTTCCCCCGAAAGCAGGCCGTCTACTAACAGACCCATCAGATTGATGGCCTGTCAGCCTGATAGGCCGTCAGTCATATTGTGTTTTGTCATTCAAAAATATGTTTTAATCTAGCATCCACCCTTGTATGTGTGACTTACACTCAGTTCAATAATAGTATAGCTCATAACGATATAGTTTTAAAGCTATGTAAAACAAACCTCCTAAACTTAAAGACTCAAATAGTTGTTTGTGCAATTCCAACATGCGTAGTCAGTAGTGTCTGTGCTTTATTTAGTAACCTCTATTAGTCCATTTGGTTACATTAGTAACATGCGTTACAGTGATCCAGTGCTCCAATGATTGTTCATTATTGATGCAGATTGGGTCTGTTCTATTTTATTGTAATGTTGTAATAGATAGAACATTTAGAGTTAGGTCTGTCTGAATAAAATAAAATAAGTATACTGTATGCAATACTATATTTCAGTATTGTTTTACCCAATACATAATCATTTGAGGTTCATATACAATAAACAATGGTTCATATCTAATATCCAAGTACTATGACAGAATAGATTGATATGTTGGTTCCAGCCAATCAGTAACCAGTTAACAGCAGGAAGTTCCACCCACCTGTGCCAGTCAAGCTAGTGTGTGAGTTTTTCTTCACATGTGGAGGAAGAGGGACAATTACTTAATTGGCCAATAACTTTACCAATCCAATCTCACTACTTCATTAGGATTTATATTTATAGTGAATTGTTATGACATTAAATAACATCAAATATTATTGCTGTATCATTCTCTGACTTTCTCTCCAATAGTGTCACTCAGTTATAAAGCATTGTTTTGCAGGCTGTTGTCTCAGTCACATGCTATTTACAGTATATCACTTAAATGTTATTATAAAGAAGAATAGCTACTTTCATTATTGACATTAAAAACAAACAATGCAATTTTAATGAGCCCCAATAAACCTTTGAAAGTAGAACAATTCAATTTGAAGTGAAACACACATTACCATGTCAAAGCCATCTGAAGTTTCTGTTGGCTAATGTGTGGCTATTGTTCTCAGGTTTCAGCTACAGTTTTGATTGTTTTGTTCAACTTTTGCTTTGGCGATGAAAACAGGTTTCCTCATGCCAATAAAGCTCATTTGAATTTAATTGAATAGAGAGAGAGAGAGAGAGGGGGGGGGTCTTGACCCATTAAGACCTGAAGCCGATTCTACATGTCTCCTAAATCCCAACAGTTTTCTGAAAAACGTATGTTTCTATATCAGTGGTGCTCAATCTTTTTCATGTCAAGGACCCCCAAAATTATATGTATTTGGCCGCGGACCCCCATCAAAATATTTTGTTCCAGGGACCCCCAGAAGCAAAGATTTGAGTTAAATGTTCGCTTTAAAAATACATATATTCAGAGATTTTCACACGTTTTCACAATTTTTCAAAAATAGCAGATCTACAAGCTCATAGCGCGGCACTCGGTGCCGCGCTATGAGCTTGTATATCTGCTATTTTGAATAGCCACAGTGTAAAATAATGCTTTTTAGCTCAAATCTAAAAATGGCACAGTTCCAGTTCTTAATGGGTTAATTTAACGTTCTCATGCAATGTAAATTGTGCTGATATCCATCCAAATGTAAATGCAGCGCTCGAGAGTGGTGTGATGAATAGTTAAAGTTGTTGATTTTATTTAGTCATTTTAAAATTGTCACTTTGAGTGATTAATGTGCCTTAGAATGGATAAAACAAATGATGATTATGTCAGCAAAGATGCTATTTAAAAAAATGTTACTGTTCAATGAACAACTTTCTTCCTGAATGCATTGTCATGTTTCTTCAGCTGTCATTATATCTTAAGTATCTGCCACAAACTGTAAATGATTATTACTTGTATGAATCATCATGTTTTACAGATTGCCTGTGCCTATTCAGGTGACCCGTTGAATAAAACATTTGCCACAAACTGTGAAAAAACTATAGGGCTTTACTCCTGTATGAATCCTCATGTGTTGCTTTTTTAACTTTCTTTGTTATCTACACTGTCTGGAGTATGAAGAATACTGACAGAAAAGCACATTTGGACATTAGAACAGCGACCGCACATCGAATTCCTGACTTTTTCTTCGGTTTACTAGTTTCACCATCTCAAGGTAATTACACAACCCAAACATCTACCAAGTGTCCTATTGCTTTAGTCCAGGTGGTTTCCTACCACCAAAACGAGTACATTTGTTTGATGCTGTGCAGTCTTGCACTGAGAGCGCTAATGTACTGTTTCAAATTCACAGATGAACCAACCACCTGTCCCAAGCTCACCACCTGAGGAGCCGGTAGAGCGATGGATAGAAGACAGTCAAACATGGATTAGCTCACAGAGTTTTAGAGGATGTTATGAAATGTATTCACTTTAGTCGTGGTCCATCTGTTAGTGGGTCCAAGCACCTGTTCTATAAGTCATTTGCCACAATAAGGACCACAGACTCAATACTGTCTTTAAAGAAGCCCCAGCTGTTGTTTTTAAACGCCCTCCTAATTTAAGGGACCAGTTGGTGAGATCCTATACGCCCGAACTAAAACGAAACACATTTTTGGATGATATTCCCGATGGGAACTACAGGTGTGGGAGTTGTGCCCAATGTGGCTTTACGTCTAAGTGTAAAACTTATACACATCCCCACAGTGGTAAAACCGTCAAGATACGCGGTGTAATTACCTGTAGTACCAAAAATGTGGTGTATCTTATTAAATGTCCCTGTGGCTTGGGGTATGTAGGAAAGACCAACAGACCCCTACGTACTCGCATCAGCGAACACCGCTCTAACATTAGATGCGGGGACGAACGCAATCCTGTGGCTCTACACTTTAAACAAGAAGGCTAAAGTATTAGTACGTTCCGTTATACAGGCATTGCAAAGGTGTCGCAACCTCCTAGAGGAGGCAACTTAGAACGCCGCCTGCTACAACGTGAAATGTTTCATATTTATACTCTAAATACTATGGTGCCTCATGGGTTAAACGAGGAATTCGACATCAAACCTTTTCTGTAACATGTATACTAGTCTTGTATTTTAATTGTCCTTTTTTAATGTTTAATGTTCATATATATATCTGACTGTGTGGTCTCTGTTTATTGTACAGAGAGCTCTGTTTATACATAGTGGTAGACTGGTATTTTGTATGGGTATAGACTAATATTTACTACAAATGTTTTCCTCTGTCCTGATGGCCACCAAAGAATAATGGCTATTCTATGTAACTGTCATAGGTCATGTGTTTACTTGTGAGTCATAGACTCTCAAATTGGGGTGTTGTCCCCGGGTGCCTGCACTTAGTGATCAGTGTATCCTGCCCTCCCTTGTGTCTTTATATACCAGTCCCCTCACACTGCTCAGTATACCTGACGAAGGCCACATCGGCCGAAACGTTGTACCAGACCGCTGTTCAATAAATCATCGGGAGCATTAAGACGGTGTGCGGACTCTTTTTCTTTGTTTATTTGTTTAGTTGGATCCAGCACCCGTTGAAATATTTAGATGTGCGTGCATCACCTAACTGCTTTATATTATCTTTTCTGCACGGCACTCTGCTTGACTCCCTCCACTACGAATAGTAGCGGTGCATCATGGACGACCAGCTCAACTCTATCCCAGAGGGGCTTCAAAACACTTTTGAATTCACCCCCGAAGACTACACACGCATCATTCTGAAGGACTCCCTATTTGACGGCACAACACCCAGTGCGCAAATGGATACTAACTCTCTAGTCAGATTACTAAAGACCCTCCATATACGAGAGGCTAAACAATACCTGCACGCTGTGTCGCTGAGTGACTACCTACGGAACAAGCTGATTCCAAGAGGCCTGAGAATACAAAAGGTTCCAGCGATCGGTATAAACAATCCTACTTTTTGCGATCGCTGGTGCGAAATCCTTAACAAATGTTCTATGGATCTCATGGCACTAGTCACTCAAGAGACTTCAGAATTACTGATGAAAACAAGGGAAGAGTTGCAGCTGACTACAAGTCGCCTTGATGCTGAACATATAGACAAGACTATGTTTTTAAATATAAAAAAAGAATGTGAACAAATTAAAGAGAAGTGCCTGGCTGACACCAAGCTCATCAAACGGAAAAAGTTTGCGAGAGACACAAAGGATTACAATACGCAGAATGTCTATTTCTGGAGAAAATCTACAACGGAGCCACCCCCATCTTCTCAAGATGACCAACAGATTCAACCGACACAGAGCCCTCCACCTCAGAGTTGGCCCTCCTTTTCATCACTGGACTCCGACTCCAGCAACCGGTCCAAACAAGGGGTGCCTTTTTTAGGGAACGCCACACAACGTCCCCGGCGAGGAGGCGGGCGAGGACGCGGATGGAACAACCACCGACGCGCACCAAACGGTGCAGGAGAGGCTCACGCAAACGAGTATCACACCAGGAGCAAAACATACACACGGTATTGAACTTTTCAACCAAACCCCTATCAGAACTGTGTACAACTGCTCTCAGCAAAGGCCTATCGTTTGCACCCACTTCCAATACGAATGACTTTGAGACGCATATAGATTTGCATACGTTTTTTCGCACATTGAGACTCAAAGAACTATTTCATTCCAGTACAACTGTGTCCCCAGTGACAGTCAATGGACAATCATAATGTGAATGAAATTGTGAATGAACTAGACGTGGCTCCACCCACTAACAATGCCATTGTAGCTAAACCGACTCCATTCAGAAAAAAATCTACCTTCATCCCTCCAAGAAATAGGAATGCCTCTCTCGATACCTACTGTCGTTTAGTTGAGTTTGACGTACAGGCTGCCTTGAAGAGAAAAAGGGAGTATAAAGTGTTCAATAATATGTCTAAGTCGGAAAGAGACGTAGTAACTGAATTACAGAAAGACTCCACCATTATAATTCGCCCTGCAGACAAAGGCGGGGCCATTGTCATCCAAAATTTCTCCGATTACGACTTAGAAATTAAGAGACAATTAAATGATGACACTTTTTACAGAAAACTCCCATCTGATCCCACCAGTCACTTCAAGGCAACTGTACACGAGCAATTACAAATGTGGTTTGAAAATGGTGAAATCAGTAAAAGTGAATATGCATTTATGAAAAACGATTTTCCTGTCATTCCTGTTTTCTATACTTTGCCTAAGGTACACAAATCGTTTTATCCCTATAACCTTTTATCACAGTCTACAAAATTTAAGGGGTTTCTATTGTATGAATCCTCATGTGCCTATTCAGGTGACCCGTTCGAATAAAACATTTGCCACAAACTGTGCAACTATATGGCTTTACTCCTGTATGAATTATCATGTGTCGCTTCAGATTACACATGTCACAAAAGCCTTTACCACAGACTGTACAACTGTAGGGCTTTTCTCCTGTATGAATCACCATGTGTTGCTTCAGATTTCCATTACAAGTAAAGCATTTGCCACACACTTTGCAACTATATGGCTTTACTCCTGTATGAATCCTCATGTGTTGCTTCAGAACATACATGTCACGAAAGCCTTTACCACAGACTGTACAACTGTAGGGCTTTTCCCCTGTATGACTAAGCATATGTCGCTTCAACTAACTATTACGATTAAAGCCCTTGCCACACACTTTACAACTAAAGGGATCCTCCCCATTGTGACTCCTTGTGGATGTTGTTTGTTTTGAGAATGTCTTTGACGGTTCATGTCTCAAAGGCATACTTTCCTCTTCCATGTGTGTTTTGTTTGATTGCAGTGTGTTTAAATCTGGCTGGTCTTCCCTATTCTCCTCCCACTCATCACTGTCTTCGGTGTCAGATTCAGAAAAATGTGAAGGTAGGACATTTACACCAGTAAATGACTGTAATACTCCACTGTTCTCTACATCAGCTTGTCTTTTCATGTGTTCAGTTGAAGTGCTGGCTAGGGGCACTGTTTCTTTTGAGATGTTTTCATCATCATCTTCACTTTTCACTGCTAGTAGTATCTGTGGTGACCCATCAACATCCTCTGGTCTTTGGTGTACGTCCTCCCATTCCTCTTTAATCTGTGGAGGCTCTGATACCTCCTGCACCAGACTGGAGCTCCAGTCCCGCTGTTCTGGGGAGACCTCCTGTTTTACCACATAAAGGTGGAATAAATCTAGACAAAAGATGACACAAGAGTAAGACATGAATGTTTGAAATGCAAGTGTTTACATCAATCATTGCGTTGGTCAATGTTTTGATAAGAGCGTAAGATGCCATACTAATGTTAGATTATAAAGACCATGCCTTGTTTATGGTTTATCAGAGACATTTGGTGACAGTTACCAGCTGCAACCATTCCAATGTACCTACACATGGGTAGTGGAACTTTTTTCAAGTCATTGATGTAATTCACCCTCATCTCACCCATTTATAAATGGTATCCGCTGCAACATGTTTAAACATCTTACAAGTCAGCTCAGCATGTTTGACCTGTAATGCTACAATCATCTGTGTCAGGACTTTATGTTCTTGATCTTCAAAGAATTCATTAAAAGTCCCCCTGGCCACTAGTATGGACATACCTCAATACGTTGGACTTTTAGCTTTCAACCACAGGTAACAGTTACCAGCTGCAACCATTCCAATTTACCTGCACATGGGTAGTGGAACTTTGACTCAAGTCATTGATGTAATTCACCCACATCTATCTCACCCATTTATAAATGGTATTCGCTGCAACTACGTTTAAACATATTACAACAGTCAGCTCAGCATGTTTGGCCTGTAATGCTAGAATCATCTGTCTCACAATACATGATCAGCACTTTATGTTCTTGGTCATCAAATCATTCATTAATAGTCCCCCTAATCTGAATGGTGGCCACTAGTATGGACATACCTCAATATGTTTAAAATCAATGTGCTTATAAAACATGTTTAAACTCAGTTTTAACAGTTGTAATGTTGTGTATTACCAACCTGATCTGTGTAATTTGATGTGTGGTTTTAAAAGCATATCCAGTAGTCTGCGTTGCCTGTCAATGTCTTGCTTGGCACAGAAAGCTTGGTCCTCATACTCTGTTATGATTCTTCCAACGATCTCAAAAATCTCTTCAGCAGCAGCTGCAGAGAGTTGCTTGTTGAGTCGCTTGTTGACCAGATACTTCAGTGTTTGTAGTACAGCCATGTGTCAAAGCTAGCTCACTGCAGAAGGAGCACCTAAACAAAAATCTATAGCTCAGTGAATAACTTCAGCTACTCTAAATGAGAGGTGTTTAGCTCTTAACCAGCTCAAGCAGAGATTTAAGTGGTTTGAAACTAAACAGAGCCCTGCTATATAATCACAGAGGGTTTGTGTGATGGCCAATCAGTGTGTGTGTGTGTGTGTGTGTGTGTGTGTGTGTGTGTGTGTGTGTGTGTGTGTGTGTGTGTGTGTGTGTGTGTGTGTGTGTGTGTGTGTGTGTGTGTGTGTGTGTGTGTGTGTGTGGAAACAAGGCAGACGGCCTTGTTTTCTAACAGACCCATCAGATTGATGGCCTGTCAGCCTGATAGTCATATTGTGTTTTGTCATTCAAAAATACGTTTTAATCTAGCATCCACCCTTGTATGTGTGACTTACACCCAGTTCAATAATAGTGTAGCTCATAATAATATAGTTTTAAAGCTCTGTAAAGCAAAACTTCTAGTTAAAGCCTTAAATGTTTTTTTGGTGCAATTCCAACTGGCGTTGCTTTATTTAGCAAACTCTATTAGTTATTTTGGTTACATTAGTAATACACGTTACAGTGATCCAGTGTTCCAATGATTATTCATCATTGAAGCAGATATTGTGTTACCCAATACATAATCATTTGAGGTTCATATACAATAAACAATGGTTCATATCTAATATCCAAGTAATCTTACAGAATAGATTGATATGTTAGTGTGGGAGTGTTTCTTCACATGTCGAGGGAGAGGGACAATTACTTAATAAATATTAGAAAAGTACTTAGTCTTGAAAATAGCTTAGTCTTTTCAGCTTTGACGCTTCTGAGAACATTACATTTTTGAGTGGTGCCAACCACTCCTACATTTGACTTTGTCCGTATGTCCGTCCGTCCGTATGTCCGTCCGTATGTTTGAGCACGGCTGATTGGTCAAGCTTCACGTGACAATATGTTGTCACGTGTCACGTGACAACATATTGTTGCTGATTGCAACACAAGGATGCAACCAGCACTTTCAAAGGCACCACTCTCTTCGGGAGGCATACGTAAGTCCGACATCCCATTTCTCCGACTATGTGGCATCCGCGTGCGGTTAGGGTTAGGGTTCGGGTTAGGTATAGGGTTAGTATAGTAAACGTCGGAGGCATGCGCTGTCGGAGGAATGGTCTGTCGGACTAACGTATTGCACCCCTCTCTTCACACTGGGTGTGATTTTTTACATTACAGTGATTCAGCAGACGCTTTTATCCAAAGCGACTTACAATAAGTTGCATTCATTATAGGTAGGAAACTTCTAATCATCAGAAGTCTTAAGTGCATCATCTTCTAAAACAAGCAACTAAGAGTATACCTAGCGCTAGACAAATAGGAAAATCAAATGAGCAAGAGCTAAAACAAATAAGTGTATAGAATAAACAAGATCAAATAAAACAATAAAACAAGAGCTCGTACAACTAGTTAACAACAAGTAGGCAAGGCGAAGAGGAAGGGTAATTTTTCCTGAAGAGGTGGGTTTTCAGCCTGCGACAAAAGACAGATGGGCAGTGACTCTGCTGTCCTGACATCAGTGGGGAGTTAATTCCACCACTGTAGGGCTAGAACAGAAAAAAGCTGTGACCATGTAGATCGGTCAGAAGGACCACTGAGCGAAGAGGCAACCAGTCGCCCGAGGCGGCAGACCGAAGTGGTCGGGCAGGGGTCTAAGCCTCGAGGCCTAGCCTAGAGGTAGTGGAATCTGTTTAATGTTAATATAAGTATATGCCTGCCAATACAAAATTATGTTCAGAAAAAAAAACTACATTGGTAAACAATTATACTACATTCAGAACCATATGTTGTGTACAATTTTTATGTAGTCAATGTTTTTTGTTGTTTTCAAAATGTAACCATTGCTATTGTTTTTAAAAGCGCATGATTGACCCCACTTTAAGTTGCATAAATGTAAAATCTAAAAAGGTACTTGTTCATTATAGTCCACCAAGACTATGCTAGTTTTGTGATTGGTGTTGACTGGAAGCACAACTGACTCTTTATGTAACATTCCCTATGTGAACAATGTCAGTACTTTCCTGAGCATGACTGACATGTTAAGCAGGATGGCCTCCACCCAAACCAAGCAGGTTCACATGTTTTATTCACTTACTGTAGAACTAACAATTTGCTCCTGCAAGACTGATGTCCAATAGGGCCAGTCTGTAATGATACACTATAACCTGTTAATCACTGTTTATCCCATTTTTCAACGTCTTCTATTCCATTCCAACAGCCATGGAATGCATAGAGTCAAACAAGTTAACCTTTAAAGCCCTGTGAACTTCGTGTATGAGGAACGATGAAAATGGCTGATCTACAAGGTTGCAGCTTGTGTGTCCACCCCCCCCCCCACACACACACACACACACACACACTGATTGGCCACCGCACACATCCTCTGTGAGTATATAGCAGGGCTCTATTTAGTTTGGTACCATCACCTCAATCTGTACTTGAGTTGGTTAAGAGCTAAATGAAGAGCTCCCATCTATTCATCTATTCACTCAGCTATAGAATATTTTCCCGTTCTCCTTCTGTAGTGAGCTAGCTTTGAGACATGGCTTTACTACAAACACTGCAGTCTCTGGTCAACAAGCGACTCAACAAGAGACTCTCTGCAGCTGCTGCTGAAGAGATATTTGAGATCGTTGGAAGAATCATAGCAGAGTACGAGGACGAAGCTGTGTCAAACAGGAAATTGACAGGCAACGCAGACTACTGGATATGGTTTTAAAACCACACATCAAATTACACAGATCAGGTTGGTAATCCACTACATTTCAAACTGTTACAACTGAGTTTATTATATAACATGTGTTTCTCATACATTTACATTGATTGCGTAAATGCATTGAGGTTGAAAGTCAAAAGTATTGTACGTCTGTCCATACTAGTGGCCAGCATTCAGGTTAGGGGGACTGAAACTGGATGATTTGAAGATACAAACACTTGCCATACTCTCATAACATCTTTTGTCTAGATTTCTTGAACCTCTCTGTGGTAAAACAAGAGGTTTCCCCTGAACAACAAGACTGGAGTTCCAGTGTGGTGCAGGAGGTACCAGAGCCTCCACAGATTAAAGAGGAACGGGAGGACGTACACCAAAGACCAGAGGATGCTGATGGGTCACCACAGACATTACTAGCAGTGAAAAGTGAATATGAAGATGAAAACATCTCCAAAGAAACAGTGCCCCTAGCCAGCACTTCGATTGAACACATGAAAAGACAAGCTGATGTAGAGAACAGTGGAGTATTACAGCCATCTATTAATGTAAACTTCCTCTCTTCACATTGTTCTGAATCTGACACTGAAGACAGGGACGAGTGGGAGGAGAATAGGGAAGACCAGCCCGATTTAAACACACTGCAATCAAACAAAACACACGTAGAAGAGGACATATTGCCTTTGAGCCACAAATTGTCAAATACACTGTCAAAACAAACAACATCCATGAGGAGTCACACTGGGGAGGATCCCTTTAGTTGTAAAGAGTGTGGCAAGGGCTTTAATAGGCCGGCCTGACGTCGGTTGCAACGCCGATCTGCTAGCTGGGTAGGTTGAAGCGACACATGCTTATTCATACAGGGGAAAAGCCATATAGCTGCACAATTTGCAGCAGAGGCTTTGTTCAAAAGTGTGATCTGAAGAAACACATTATGACGCATACAGGGGAAAAGCCATATAGTTGCACAGTTTGCAGCAAAGGCTATGCTCAAAAGTGTGATCTGAAGAAACACATGATGAGTCATACAGGGGAAAAGCCATATAGCTGCACAGTTTGCAGCAAAGGCTATGCTCAAAAGTGTGATCTGAAGAAACACATTATGATTCATACAGAGGAAAAGCCATATGGTTGCACAGTTTGTGGCAAATGTTTTATTCGAACAGGTCACCTGAAAAGCCACATGAGGATTCATTTAAGGGATACCCCTTTAGTTGTGCAGACTGTGGGAAAGGTTTTGGTCAAATGAACAATTTGGTCAAATGAATAATCTTTAAAACATGAAGATCAGTGTTCATTTTGACAGCAAATTATGATTTAGTCTTAGTTTTTTGAATAACACACCATTTAGTTTTAGTCCCATTTTAGTCTTTAGTTTAGTTTAGTCTTTGTCCAGTCTTAGTCGACTAAATGTAAAAACCTTAGTATTTTAGTCTTAGTCAAAACAATTACACTGCAGGACATTCTGATGTAGTCGTAGTCCTTTGAATAACACACCGTATAGTTTTAGTCCTATTGTAGTCTTCTGAAATGGTTTAGTCTACTCTTAGTCGACTAAATATAAAAAACGTTACTTTTAGTCTAAAGGTCCTTACATACCGGCGAATATAGCGAATATACGCAAAATTCGGACTCGTTCCGAATAATTAAAAGACGCTTATTCGCCTTTTCGCTCCATGTATGGAGCCATTGACTTTCTAAGTTTTTTTTTTTAAAAACGCATTATTCGCACGAAAAAATCGCCCGGGTGTGTAAGGACCTTTAGTCTTAGTCGTCAAAATTAACACTAACAAAAAACAGATTGTGCTAAATACTTCAGTAAAAATGAACTGCTTAAGAAACATGACAAAACGTGCAGGGAGAAAGTTGTTAATTGAACAGTAATTCCCTCCTCAATCCTCCTGCCCTCCTGTAGTGTAAGTGTCTGTGACACTTGTTCCTTTTAACTTTAATTGTTTTCTTTAGTTTGCTTAAGTTAATTAGTTATTTACTTTGCTTATTTTGGTTTACTTTATTTTGACACTTCCTGTGTGTTTTGGGCTACCTTTATTCTGACACTTCCGGTTACTCCTGCGGTCTTATTGAGACATGCTAGCTTCACACACAGACAGACCCATTCATAGCTCCGTTCCGTGAGCAGAAATTGGACTTCCGGTTTTCGAGCTAGCAGAAATAAGGTTTCCGGCTGCCTTCAAAATAAGACCGTGAATTTTTTACGTTTTTTAAAAGACACAAATCTATTTTAAAAATACATTTATGATGTATGCCTTTTAAATGGCTCATACTAAAACACTTCTAAGTGGCAAGTTTTTTTTTTAAAAAGACACAATTGTATTTAAAAAATACATTTATGATGTACAGTATGTCTTTTTAAATGGCTTATACTAGATCACTTCTAAGTGCCAGGTTGTTCCAGTTTGAAATTGGCTATTGACCCCCATTAAATGTGCACTTAGCACTGTTTTGCACTTTAACTGGATATTGATTTGTGTGTGTTACATATATGTATTGTTTTTGTTTTGTTTGTCCATTGTTGTAATAATGCTGACTCTAGGCCAGGTCACTCTTGGAAAATGATGATGATATAATATTGTTTATTGCAGAAGCAAATAAACAATGATAAAAGAGACCACAAAATATGCTACAAATCATAATAGTAGATAGTGCAGGTGAGATTTAAAAAAAAAATAAGGATTTGGGGTTTATAAAGTTGATCTCACCTATTTAAAAACTAAAATACAATACAAATACAAATGTAATCAGAAAAAAATCATTAAAAATGTATATTATTTAACAACATATATACAACATGGAAACACAGCATAAAAAAAGATAGAGGACAGAAATATTAGTAGATTTGTAGTGTGTGTGTGTGTGTGTGTGTGTGTGTGTGTGTGTGTGTGTGTGTGTGTGTGTGTGTGTGTGTGTGTGTGTGTGTGTGTGTGTGTGTGTGTGTGTGTGTGTGTGTGTGTGTGAACTTCTCCATAACTGAGCGCCCCTAAACTTGATAGAAAATGGATACAGACCAGTACAGAATGTTGGTGAACATTTGAGAGATAATTTGTAAAAAAAGGAAAGTTGCAGGCCGCCCAGTGCGGCCTGAGGTAAGAAAAGTGCCATTTTCAGACAATACTGGACACTGGACAGGAGACGGCTGTTGGTGCCAGCATTTTTGACATACGCACACGTTCAGGGAGACCCCCTCTACAACGCCACACTCTCCGCTAAGCCAGACAGGTGTATTTGGAAAAGTGGCGGGCCGTCCAGTGAGGTCAGGGGTCAGAAAAGGGCCTTTTTCAGTGCATAGACTTCACAAATTGGGCACTGGACCGGAGACGGACACGTGTGCCAACACTTGTGACATACTCACGCGTTCAGGGAGACCCCCTCTACAACGCCACACTCTCCGCTAAGCGGCACAGGTTTAGAAAAAAGTGTGGCGGACCGTCCAGTGAGGTCAGAGGTCAGAAAAGTGCCGTTTTCAGACAATAGTGGACACTGGACTGGAGACGGACACGTGTGCCAACACTTGTGACATGCGTTCAGGGAGACCCCCTCTACAACATCACACTCTCCGCTAAGCGGGAGAGGTGTATTTTGAAAAGTGGCGGGCCGTCCAGTGAGGTCAGGGGTCAGAAAACAGTCATTTTCAGACCCCCTCTAAAACATTTTTGAAATAGTGAAAATAGACGATTTGCATACAGATATACGTCAGAATCACTTGTCAGTGCACATTGTGCAAATAAGTGTCAATTGGTCACCTGGTAGTACCAGGTGACACTTTGCCGACTGGGACTGTACGTGTGGGACTGGGACTATTTTAAAATAGTTAAAATAGGCGATACAAGCTCACAATGCGATTTACAATTTAGGCATTTAGGCATTTAGCAGACGCTCTTAATCCAGAGCGATTTACAGTAAGCAAGGTAATACATCAAATGCATAGAAATAGTAATCTAGGATCATATGTAAACCAAGAATCATCAGTCGAACAGCTTCCTATCCCCCCAAAAAATCTATAATCTCTACATTGAAACTATTCAAACTATAGGATGGCAGGTCAACAATGGCCTGGCATCTGTCTACATAACATGGTATCTAATTACATTTTAGCCTTTGCATAAGCCTGCAAGCCTGCAATGCGTTGCTGTCTTCTATTTTTGCACATTTGGCACTGCTGCTACAGATTATCATACATGTTTTAAGAGGTTTATCATACATACCATTCCATCTGTACTTTAATTTTATTTCTGTTATCTATAATTTTAAAAAGACATTGGTTGTGTTAGCACAATCTCTGTAGAAACAGGTCCCAACATTTCACTGCTTGTACCTGTATTGAGTAAGTGACAAATAAATACCTCTTGAGTTCTCTTTGAAAATGTCACACATTTTGAAATGGCTCCACATCCATTACCTGATTGATATTAAGCTGGTACACATGTAATAGACATGTCACTAAAAGTATGCACTTAAAAAGTTTATTTTCATTCATTATTTATATTCTTTATAATTGTGAATGTTAAAAATTGTGGGGTTCTGCTATAGTCACTTACCTAACGTCACTACATAGTCACTTACAAAACGTATACACTATTGTAAAGGGATAGGTCACCCAAAAAATGACTTATTTTCTATCAATTACACACCCCATAAAGCCTTGAATTCATGTAGATTTTTTTGTTTTTGTTGCATTCCTAAGCCAATAATTTGATAACCGGCGTAAAGATGCTAATGGTAGGAGACGCCATTAGCTGCCGCCGGTCATCATATTATTGGCTTAGGAATGCAACAAAAACTAAAAAAATCTCCATGAATTCAAGTCACCATGGGGTGTATAATCAATAGAAAAAAAGTCATTTTGGGGGTGAACTATCCCTTTAATGTTAAATGACAGTGTTGTTTACTGGAGTCAAATTGGGGTTGTGTTAAATATACTGCAGTTCTCGCATTAGTTTATATAGTAATACCTATCACCGTCATTTGACTTTGACTCTGAGTGAGCAAGACTGTTACTTGAGTCAGCGTTTAATAGCCTATACAGCCAGCAATTGTTTCTAATTATGACAAGCACAATAACACAAAATAATAGTGTAGAAGAGAGTTGCAGATTTTCATGGAACTTGGTAGAAATGATCTCTAGGCTGCCCTAAAAAAAAAAAATGGCTCAAGTTCACAATCATGGTCACAGTCAATGTTACATCAGTCATATCTCAGGAACGGAGAGAGACACAGAACGAGATGTTGGTGTGTGCCTTTATTAATGGTATTGAAATTTTATACTGATGTCAAACTGGGAAACTGAAGTAGAAGCAAGGCTTGTCCATAGCCATGTCTGTTTTGTGGGAGTATCCACACATATCTATCAATAACTCCAGTGTCCAATTTGTATAGGCTATGCACTGTAAACGGCACTTTTCTGACCTCTGACCTCACTGGACGGTCCGCCACACTTTTTTCTACACCTGTGCCGCTTAGCGGAGAGTGTGGCGTTGTAGAGGGGGTCTCCCCGAACGCGTGAGTATGTCACAAGTGTTGGCACACGTGTCCGTCTCCGGTCCAGTGTCCAATTTGTATAGGCTATGCACTGAAAACGGCACTTTTCTGACCTCTGACCTCACTGGACGGTCCGCCACACTTTTTTTTACACCTGTGCCGCTTAGCGGAGAGTGTGGCGTTGTAGAGGGGTCTCCCCGAACGCGTGAGTATGTCACAAGTGTTGGCACACGTGTCCGTCTCCGGTCCAGTGTCCAATTTGTATAGGCTATGCACTGTAAACGGCACTTTTCTGACCTCTGACCTCACTGGACGGTCCGCCACACTTTTTTCTACGCCTGTGCCGCTTAGCGGAGAGTGTGGCGTTGTAGAGGGGGTCTCCCCGAACGCGTGAGTATGTCACAAGTGTTGGCACACGTGTCCGTCTCCGGTCCAGTGTCCAATTTGTATAGGCTATGCACTGAAAACGGCACTTTTCTGACCTCTGACCTCACTGGACGGTCCGCCACACTTTTTTTTACACCTGTGCCGCTTAGCGGAGAGTGTGGCGTTGTAGAGGGGGTCTCCCCGAACGCGTGAGTATGTCACAAGTGTTGGCACACGCGTCCGTCTCCGGTCCAGTGTTCAATTTGTATAGGCTATGTACTGTAAACGGCACTTTTCCGACCTCTGACCTCACTGGACGGTCCGCCACACTTTTTTTTACACCTGTGCCGCTTAGCGGAGAGTGTGGCGTTGTAGAGGGGGTCTCCCCGAACGCGTGAATATGTCACAAGTGTTGGCACACGTGTCCGTCTCCGGTCCAGTGTCCAATTTCTATAGGCTATGCACTCCTTTGAACAGCATTTATCCATTTAGATACATTTTTTATATTTTAAAAAACGTTTTTGTTACACAGAAACATAATATGTGTTGTATAGCTTCGTTTAAATGCTTAATTTATAGTTTTAATGTGCAAATGAACCGTTTTTCAATGGTTTTCAATAGTTTATTTTTACTCTAGAGGGTACTCTTATTCTGAAGAGATCGTCAACCGGAAGTCTTATTTCTGCTCCGTTATTTCTGCTCACGGAACACAGCTCCCATTCATTCAGAGACGCACAGTAGCACGCACCAACGTGTTCTAACCAGCGCGACACGGTACGAATTGTTTGTTTGTTTATCTGCTTTAACGTTCTGTAGTCCTGTATTATGCACTTTAATTGTGCAGTTTGAGTAAGGTTGTTTTATTGTTCACAGTGCCCGTTGTGACATTTGGTGCAACGATTGAACATCAAACAAATGATTGTTTGATGTCACCTGAAGTCAAGGTGGCTTTGTAAGCAGCCCAGCCCAGTATAGCACCCCTGGATAGCGGAGTGAGGTACAGGAGTGTTCTTTTGTTTGTTGTTTGTTTGGATTTTCTTTCTGATTTAGTATGGGTTCTTTCTTTGTTTGTTTGGTGTTTTGATTTGGTTATGGTACTTTTTCGTTTGACTTTGCATTTGAAATGGGTTATTAATTCACTGAATTATATCAACTATAAATGAACTATTTTATTGTCGAATTGTACTTTGAAAGTGATGCTTTGAAATGCACTGATTTTATTGTTGAGTGAAACTATGAAAATTATTTGATATGATAATGACAGTATTTATTTCTTTTTTATAGTTTTCACGGTGTTCGAACCAGAGCTTCACCATTGTTGAAGAAAATAAATACACCTGTTGAAACCATCCATCATCGTCATTATTCAGTATCCAAGGGCGGCTACATGTAGTATTTTACATAATACTTTTGTAAAATGTAACCATTGCTATTTGTTTTAAAGCACATGATTTTCCCCACTTTAAGTTGCATAAATGTACAATCTAAAAAGGTACTCAGTCATTATAGTCCACCAAGACGAGGCCAGTTATTTGATTTGTGTTGACAGTAAGCACAACTGACTCTTTAATATGTAACACTATACAACACTATACAACATTCCTTATGTGAACAATGTCAGTACTTTCCTGAACATGACTGACATATTAAGCAGGATGGCCTCCACCCAAACCTAGCAGGTTCACATGTTTTATTCACTTAGAACTAACTCTATGCTCCTGCTAGACTGAAATAGACAGATATAACACATGGATATGGGCACACGAGATGACTGGGCACATGGACATCTGGGCACACGAGATGACTGGGCACATGGACATCTGGGCACACCGTATGACTACCAAGGACTTTTGTGTTTCTTTGATATTTAAGTACCCCCCGCCCCCCCACTGTGAGAGAGAGACGGTGGGAGACATTGTGTAATGTCTGTTACTGAGATAGTGTATTGCAGTGTGTCCTTGCAGTTCTGACAGCATCCTCATCCATTTGTTGTGAGCTGTGTATTGCCTCTCCCATGTGTGTGTGTGTGTGTGTGTGTGTGTGTGTGTGTGTGTGTGTGTGTGTGTGTGTGTGTGTGTGTGTGTGTGTGTGTGTGTGTGTGTGTGTGTGTGTGTGTGTGTGTGCGTGCACATGCGTGGAAAAAAAATAACTTCATATAATGACTGGATTAAAAGCTTAGTTAAAGGGGGAAAACCACCCATTTTCAACATTTTCAACGCTTTTCTGTTGACTAGAACTGGAGGTCTAGAAAATCAACAACGCAGTGGTGTGACACCGCTGCATTTTACCATGTTTTCATGTCAATGGGGAAATTCATACTTTTAGGTAGAAACTCCGTTCCAACTAAAAAACGTTCGGCCTAGGACATCTCGGCTACCATTGGAATTCTTTAAAAATACTTCTAGAGATATTTCACTTTGAATTGCTTAAAAACTCCCATCACACCAGTGCGTTTTACCATGTTAACTGATTTTCTAGACTTCCAGTTCTGGCCAACAGAAAAGCAGGAGCATTTTTATTATTTCCACTCAACAACTCAAAGGTATATTAATGACATAGTAAAATGTTGAAAATGAGTGGTTTTCCCCTGTAAGAAAATAAGAAAAAACCTACCTTGTAATTATTTATTTTTACAAAAACATCAACAGCAAATGTGACTGTGTGTGTGTGTGTGTGTGTGTGTGTGTGTGTGTGTGTGTGTGTGTGTGTGTGTGTGTGTGTGTGTGTGTGTGTGCGTGCGCGTGCGCGCCACCCCCCACTGCCCCATTAGCACCTTCCCTTATCAACACCTTCCTTGATGGTTGTTGAATGGAAGTGGAACATTTATGGCAACCTTTTAAGAGAGGGAAGGACATAATTGACATTTTTAAAGACATACTTTTAAAATGTCTTTTGTTTGTTACCAGTTAGTTACCAGTCTTATCTACTATACCCTCATCATTGGTCTTAGCCTTTTTCCTTATTCATACTTTATTCTAAACTATTGAAATGTTTTGAAATCTATCTCATACTCATAAGGACTATTTGGAATAAGACACTTGCAACACTGATTTACTTACTGATTTACTTTTTAGCCCGGGGGGTGCTTTTCATGCAAAACAAACTTAATTGATCGCTTAATGGATTCAGAATCATGAAAAAAAACTTTTTTAACTTTTTTTTCCCTGCATATAGGTTGTTAATGGGTATTATATGGTTATTTTATCTTGGCACCTAGCAGAATCTTAAAATATACCCTTTGAGGATTAAGAAAATAAATCCGCCCGATGCACGTGGACACCACTTTTCATTTGTAGACTTGTGAATGTCCCATCAATAAGCCAAACCCAAATAGGGCTTGTTGGTAGGATTATTAAAAAATATCAATAAAATACTATACTGTGTGTGTGTGTGTGTGTGTGTGTGTGTGTGTGTGTGTGTGTGTGTGTGTGTGTGTGTGTGTGTGTGTGTGTGTGTGTGTGTGAGAGTGAGTGAATCATGCTAGTCTGTGTCTGATGTGAGTTTAAACCTTTTATGAGTGGAATGAATGTGACTCCTATTGGGACATTTTGTTTTGTTTGACAATCCATAAATCTGTTTTGTTTAGTATTTTATTGATATTTTTTTAATAATCCTACCAACAAGCCCTATTTGGGTTTGGCTTATTGATGGGACATTCACAAGTCTACAAATGAAAAGCAAAGCACTTTGTCAAGGAAAAAAAATGAACATACAGGTAGGTTTTCATGCTCACAAATTTTCTGTAAAACATTCTTCTTCTTTTTTGCATTTGTGGCTAATCATCCTAAAATAACCAACTTCAAGGCAACACAGCCAAGACAAAACCTGAGATTTTAATGTTCATAGCAGTGTTGCTTTAAATAAAAATGGACTTCCATTCAACAACCATCAAGGAAGGTGTTGATGATGGGTCACTAATAGGGAAGGTGCTAATGGGGCAGTGGGGGGTGGCGCGCGCGCACACACACACACACACACACACACACACACACACACACACACACACACACACACACACACACACACACACACACACACACACACACACATTTGCCATTGTTGATGTTTTTGTAAAAAGAAATAATTACAAGGTAGGTTTTTTCTTATTTTCTTACAGGGGAAAACCACTTATTTTCAACATTTTACTAAGTCATTAATATACCTTTGAGTTGTTGAGTGGAAATAATAAAAATGCTCCTGCTTTTCTGTTGGCCAGAACTGGAAGTCTAGAAAATCAGTTAACATGGTAAAACGCACCGGTGTGATGGGAGTTTTTAAACAATTAAAAGTGAAATATCTCTAAAAGTAAAAATTATTTAAAGAATTCCAATGGTAGCCGAGATGTCCTACATAGGCCGAATGTTTTTTAGTTGGAACGGAGTTTCTACCTAAAAGTATGAATTTCCCCATTGACATGAAAACATGGTAAAATGCAGCGGTGTCACACAGCAAAGTGCCTTGACAATTGCTTTTGTTTGTTTCTCCTATTTTGTTTTATGTATTCTTTATTTTTGTTGTTGTTGCTTTTCTCTCTATCTTGACTTTCATATTGTTTGTTTTTTTGTTTTTGTTTTTTTCATAAAGTGTAGGTGTAATAAGCTATGCTTCAGCCTAAACCCTTTTGTGAGTGTAATGTATGTGACTCCTATGGGAACGTTTCATCTTTATGTTTGAAAATCTATAGGAAATCTGTTTACCACCTCAGAAAATATTTGTCTCTCCAAGTACCATTAATGTGGGCCTATTTGTCACCCTATTTGGCTATGCAGTTCACACAGGAACCAAATATGTCCTAATAATATAAGAATATAAGAACAGACCTTATTTTATCATACTTTATTGTCTTCTTTAGTTGTTGGTTTTGTTAATTGTGTTAGTGTCCTTTCTGAACAACACATATGAATATAAAAAAGAATATAGGGCTAAAACTGTCACTTTAACCCTTCAGGAAAGCAAAACTTTGATTTTAATTTAATTTCTATACCATGTATGGTATTTCAATAGCAGCCAACTATGTTTTTATATTACTTCATTCTATGAGTTGACTTTTTATTTTTTGGAGATTCCTTAAGTACCACTGGTGGTACTTGAACCCTAGTTTGAGAACAACTGCACTGACTCTTTGGCCATACGACGGCCATCAACTTTGTGGGGTTTTCCACCACTAGGGCCATCAACTCTGTGGGTGTGGCCAACAACAAGGCCATTCTGTAGATGTGTATAAAAAGTGTCATGTAGAAACAGTTTGGTTAACTTTGGTTTGGAGTCAACATGTCTCACCAGCTGAGTGAAGCCTCCGAACCCTGCTGCTACATGAACCAAAGAGAGCATATTCCAGCCCTTACTGCTGACTCCATTTCCATGATAGCTGAAGCTATAATGGAAAACAATGACATATCATTGGTTGAAGAGGCCCATATGGACCAGTTTGAAATGCCAACACTGCAAATAGATGCAAGTGATAGCGAAGAGTCAGATGAGAGTGTCACCGAAGAGGCAGATGCAGTTTCTTACAGCATTATCCAGGGTGGCACACAGCGTGGCGGGCAGCTTTTGGTTGACAACCGTGGCTACACCTACACCAAGAAAAGCTTGCGGAAGAATGCTGCATACACCGTGTGGCGTTGCTCTGTACGTGTGCGTGGCCAGAAAGGTACAGCTTGCAGAGCCACAGTTAAGCAAGTTGGGGAGACCTTCGTTGAAGGCACAATTGACCACAGTCACGGGGGAACGCCTGGCATTGCCACTAAGGTAAATTAACTAGTGATTTTGTGTGTGTATAATGTGTAGACAAACCAAACTGACCAACTGATATTGCTAATATAATCACACGCACCATGTATATTTATATTAATTTGTACTTCTATTTTACAGGTGCGGGTCACCAAAAAGGTTCACTCACTGGCCAAGGACAACGTCTTCAAGTCAGCTCAATGCATAGTGGAAGATGTGGTCAGAACTGAATTGGCTGCAGACACACCATCGATTGTTAACCCTGCCAACCTAATCAGATCTGCTAACCGCCTGCGGCAGAATGAAAGACCTGAAGACCCCAAGGACTTGAACTTTGTGCTTGACGAGGGATATATAGCAGAGAGATTCTTCAAGGATGATGTCAGGGTGGATAAGTCTCGCCTATGTCCACAAATGCAAAAAAAAAGAGGAAGAATGTTTTACAGAAAATGTGTGAACATGAAAAATCCATGTAGTCACTGTAAACTGTAGGTAGACTGATAGAGGCTATTAAATAAACTTTATTGTGGCAGTAACAGTGTAATGACACAAACTTATAGATTTGCTATTTTTAAATGTTATAAAACCAAGGAAAATTGAGCATCCTCTGTGTGTGTGTGTGTGTGTGTGTGTGTGTGTGTGTGTGTGTGTGTGTGTGTGTGTGTGTGTGTGTGTGTGTGTGTCCACACTAGGCCTGGGTGAGTACTGCTGACGCTGTCTGAGGGGGGGAACTCAGGAGCGTCTGCTCAGGAACTCAGGAGCAGACAATTCACAGCAGGGGTTCACTAATCTCTGGGTTTCATAGAAAGGGGGGGGGCACATCAAAGCAGAGTGCCCAGCTGTCTTGTGTGCCCACTTGACTGTGTGCCCAGTTGTCTTGTGTGCCCAGTTGTCTTGTGTGCCCAGTTGACAGTGTTCCCAGTTGACTGTGTGCCCAGCTGTCTTGTGTGCCCAGTTGACTGTGTGCCCAGTTGACCTGTGTGCCCAGACGGCTGTGTGCCCAGTTGTCCGGTGTGCCCAGTTGTTTTTTTGTGCCCACCTGACCGGTTACCGCAGAAGCGTGTTTTTTAAATATATATTTTGTGAACAGTACAGTATGTTATAATTGAATAGGACCACAATGGAAACATGTCCCCAGGACTTTTTTGTGTAAGTATACGCCTACCATTTCACCATTGCTTGACCCAAGTTACCCCTATTCATTGTTAGGGGTTGTGACACCTTATCATTGATTGGGTATAGAGTTGCATTTCTGACTAATGAAGTATTAAATCAACAACCAATCACCCAAAGGTGCTGTTCCCTCATTCCCATACATGAAAGGGTTTTTGATTCAGCTGGTATTTCATCAAATCACCAAGGAATATTGTGATGACTCGAAGACATCACAGCAGAGGTAACAAGGAATTTAGATTGACAAATTACATTTGTATTTGCAGTGCACAATAATTAAAACAATATGTTTAATGTAAATATAGTATCCCTGCTAATAGTCTATTGTTAGGGGGTTGTGACACCTTATTCATTGGTCTATAGCTTTGCTATTCAGATGTAATTCAGTCAATCGGCACAAATTTGGTTGATGACTCATAGTAATTGTAGGTGCGTTTTACATGGGTTTGTCTGTATGGAGCGTGGTCACCTGAAAAAAACACACATGAGGATTCATACAAGGGATACACCCTTTAGTTGTGCAAACTGTGGCAAAGGTTTTGGTCAAATGAAAAATCTGTAAAACATGATGATTGATACGAGAGAGAAAAAAAACATGACAATAAATGCAGGAAGAAATGTATTAATTGAACAGAACAATTGATTTCTTAAGAGAACATATTTGCTTGACAGATGATATCACAATGTGTTATTTATGTTCTGTGCACAGTGCCTTAAAAAATTAACTTGAAGATTATGTAGTCTACCAGAGGGAAACTACTTCCTTCAACACTCATGAGTGGACAGGAAATATACCCTTTCACACATGTATGTGGCAGTGTCACAGTTGTCACAGTCAACGCTGGCAGTAACATGTAAATGATGATGATATGTTGCTGATGATGACGATGTTGAAAGAACAAGCACGTTATGCCGGCACTTTATATCCTAGCACTTTTTTCTGAATTTCTGAGCCTTTTTTAATATTTTTTTCTATTCCATATTTGCACTAGATGTGTCCAGGTTTCTGTTTATGCTATGGTGTTTCATGTCTGTTGTTGTCCTGTACTGTTTGTATGTTTTAAACCACTAACTCTTGATGTAAACCTAATTGCCCTCTTGGGACATTAATAAAGACCTTGAACCTTGATAGCTTTGCAATTCAGATGTAATTCAGTCAATCGGCGCAAAGGGTTGATGCCTCATAGTAATTGTAGGTGTGTATTACATGGGTTTGTCTGTATGGAACAGTAGTGATGATGGATCATTGTTATGGTGCAGTACCAATCATTACAATAATACTCCACAGCATGTTGCACAAAAAAAACACATAGACCCTAGATATTTTCTTTGTCTAAATACAATATTATGTTCAGAAAAAACTATTACATTGGTATACAACTATACTACATTCAGAACCATATGTTATGTACAGATTTGTTGTAAACAATTATGTCAAGGTACATTAGAAATAAACGTGAAGATTCTGTAGTATACCAGAAGGGGTTCAAATATTGTATGTGCCTCTGGAAAGACTGAAAACAAGACAAATGTTGTGTTTTATTCTTCCTTATATTATGACATGAGTATATTGTTTCATAAAATATTTTCTTTCCCTCCTCAATCCTCCTGCCCTCCTATAGTATTTTACATAATACTTTTGTAGTTTTCAAAATGTAACCATTGCTATTTGTTTTAAAACGCATGATTGACCCCACTTTAAGTTGCATAAATGTCAAATCTAAAAAGATACTCAGTCATTATAATCCACCAAGACAAGGCCAGTTATGTGATTGGTGTCGACTGTAAGCACAACTGACTTTTTATGTAATACTATACTACATTCCCTATGTGAACAATGTCAGTACTTTCCTGAACATGACTGACATATTAAGCAGGATGGCCTCCACCCAAACCTAGCAGGTTCACATGTTTTATTCACTTAGAACTAACACTATGCTCCTGCTAGACTGAAATAGACAGATATAATAAATAATAATATAAATAGAACATTCTAAAAAGAAAATCCAGAACCATGTGTTTTGTGAACAGTATGTTATAATTGAACAGGACCACAATGGAAACACGTCCCCAGGACTTTTTTTGTGTTATAAGTATACGCCTACCATTTCACCATTGCTTGACCCAAGTTACCCCTATTCATTGTTAGGGGTTGTGACACCTCATCATTGATTGGTATAGCGTTGCTATGTTATACTTAATGTCTGACTGTACCTTGTGCTGTTTAATTTCTGAATAATAAAGTATTAAATCAACAACCAATCACCCAAAGGTGCTGTTCCCTCATTCCCATACATGAAAGGGTTTGTGATTCAGCTGGTATTTCATCGAATCACCAAGGAATATTGAGATGACTCTAAGACATCACAGCAGAGGTCAAAATAAAATTAGATTGACAAATTGCATTTCTATTTGCAGGTACAATAATTCAAACAATATATATGTTTAATGTAAATATAGTATGCCTGCTAGGTGTGCCAGATGTAATTCAGTCAATCGGCACAAAGGGTTGATGACTCATAGTAATTGTAGTTGTGTTTACATGGGTTTGTCTGTATGGAACAGCAGTGTGTAATGAATGCTTGGTCTATAGACGAATCCACAGACGCGCGGACACCGCAGCTATGGCTGCCTACAGGCAGCGCGTCTGTGGAATCGTGTATAGGTTTACTTGAGATGCAATTCAGTTAGTAAGTACTACAACTTAGTACAGAATGATGGATTACTGTTGTGTTGCAGTACCAGTCATTACAATAATGCTCTACAACATGTTGCACAAACAACGTACACAAATACTCTATATATTTATTTTTTCTAAATACAATATTATGTTCAGAAAAAAACTATTACATTGGTATACAACTATATTCAGGGGTGCAATGCTCAGTGGACGGGGTTGCACGCCGAGCAACCACTTATTTGGCCAGGGGGACGAGCAGGCACACGCATAGATTTAAAACTACTTTAAATTCACACTTCATCAAAGTTTACAAAGGCTCCCGACTCACGCCAGGTACATTAACATAGGAATTAGCCTATATGCATATCAATTGTCCATTGTGTGACCTGTACTGTAGGTGTTAAGCGACGTGCACGTCACGTCATTAAAATAGAGAGCAACCACTTCTCAAATGAGCATAGCATCACTGACTATATTACATTCAGAACCATATGTTTTGTACAGATTTTGAGTAACATATTGTTTCATAAAATGTCTTAATTCCCTCAATTCTCCTGCCCTCCTATAATATTTTACATAATACTTTTGCAGTTTTCAAAATGTAACCATTACTATTTGTTTTTAAAAGCGCATGATTGACCCCACTTTAAGTTGCATAAATGTAAAATCTAAAAAGGTACTCAGTCATTATAGTCCACCAAGACAAGGCCAGTTATGTGATTGGTGTCGACTGGAAGCACAACTGACTCTTTATGTAATACTATACTACATTCTCTATGTGAACAATGTCAGTACTTTCCTGAACATGACTCACATATTAAGCAGGATGGCCTCCACCCAAACCAAGCAGGTTCACATGTTTTATTCACTTACTGCAGAACTAACAATATGCTCCTAAATGCTCATAAGTGTAATCTGAAGAAACACATTATGAGTCATACGGGGGAAATCCATATGGTTGCACAGTTTGCAGCAAAGGCTTTGTTCAAACGTGTGATCTGATGAAACCCATTATCATTCATACAGGGGAAAAGCCCTATGGTTGCATAGTTTGTGGCAAATGTTTTATTCGAACAGGTCACCTGAAAAGCCACATGAGGATTAATTTAAGGGATGCCCCTTTAGTTGTGCAGACTTTGGGGAAGGTTTTGGTCAAATGAACAATTTGGTCAATAATCTGTAAAACATGATGATTCATACAATAGAAAAAAAGCATTTACAGTTTGTGCTAAATACTTCAGTAAAACTGAACTGCTTGAGAAACATGACAATACGTGCAGGGAGAAAGTTGTTGATTGAACAGTAACAAATGTTTTTTTTTGCTGACCGGTGTTATCGCACAGAATGATCATTTCTTCTAGCCATTCTTTGACAATCAATGTTGCAATTTCAAATGACTAAATAACATCAACATCTTGTATTCATCTGTTTAACATTATGGCCCATACCTCTATTAAAGCCATGAGCCGTAACTATTTGAACTAGTCTCAATATTTCATTAATGGTACTGCATAAGTCTATGTAAGTACTGCATAAGTCTATGTATATACACAAGTGTGGTTGTTCAGTGTGTGTTTATGCTGTTGTCGGAGAGACTTAAAAAACAAAATGTTGATCATTGTAACAGTGATCATCCACAGTGATCCAGTGCTCCAATGATTGTTCATAATTGAAGCAGATTTTATTTATTTTTTAGAAGACCCAAAGAAGTATAGGGAAGACCGGGGACAAAAGTAACACTTTTTGTATTTGCCTTCATAATTCACAGACTACTTGAAATATCCTAGTCATCTTTTGCTATAAGAAACATATATATGTGCCCTAATTAATAATACATTTTTTTATAATTTAACATTTTTACTTACGAATGTTTTATATACATAATTACAATTATGTTGTATTTTATTCGAATTATTTTATTTTTAAATTTAGTTTTTACAAATGTATGTCTATTTCTTATTTAAATGTATTTTGACTTGAAATGTAGTGACATTTAGTGAAATGTGTTCATTTACTAACATAAAAGTATGTAATCCCAGACAAAAAAATCTGCTTGCATTGAAAACATATTGTTACAACAATTGACCCCGGTCACTGTGTTACAATTGCCCGATGGGGCAACCATGATAAAATCCCATATTCTAGCTAGAAACACCTATACTAGCATAGGCTGATGACGTTAATTTGTGACCAATAACATAGAGATACAACATAAATACAAAAAAATACCGCACACTCCAAAAATTACGTTTACACCTGAAAAATCTGTTTTTTTGTTGAAAACTTCTGCTGAGATGAAATGATCATTCTATCCTTCCATAGGCAGAGAGGATCCTACTGAGCATGTGCACAAGAAGTCTCACCCCTCTAGCTTATTTCTAATTGGAATTATTGAGTTACTTTTGCCCCCTGTTACTTTTGTCCCCTACTATACACATTACTATTGTTTAGCATTTTAATAGTTCATATCTAATATCCAAGTAATATTACATAATAGATTGATGTGTTGGTTCCAGCCAATCAGTAACCAGTTAACAGCAGGAAGTTCCACCCATCTGTGCCAGTCAAGTAGGTGTGTGAGTTTTTCTTAACATGTGGAGGTGATTGGTTAGCGCCAATGGAGTTCCACAACATAATCGCATAATATCTTGTTTAGCCTTTCTTTTTTATCTACACTGTCGGGAGTAGTAAGAGTAATGACAGACAAGCAAATTTGGACATTAGAACAGCGATCGCACACCAAATGACAGACTTTTTCGCCGGTTTACTAGTTACATCACTACATTTAGTCACTACATTAGAGGGGCGGCAGTGGCTCAGGGGTAGTAGAGTGGGTAGAGTAGAGTGAACTGGAAGCCGCAAGGTTTCTGAGTTCGATCCCGGGCTGGGGGGGCTCACCCAGAGTTAGTGTCGAAGTGATGAGCAGGTCGGTGCCTTGCATGGTTTCCTCCGCCATCGGTGTATGAATGTGTGTGTCAATGGGTGAATGTAATGCACAATCTATGTAAAGCGCTTTGGATAAAAGCGCTATATAAATGCACCATTTACAAGACCCAAACATAAGTGTCATATTGCTTTAATCCAGGTGGTTGTGTTTGATGCTGTGCAGTTTTCCCACATACTTTTCCCATAGAACCCAGGGAACATAGGGATGACCCCTAACAGATTATTGATACTTTAGTAGAAAATGTGTACTTTTCCCACCACTGCCTAATTCTAATTTCCTAAAAAAATTCATTCAATTAATTTCAAACTTCATAAAAATGACTAAGTAGGTGTCCACTCTTCCTTAGTAGGCGGCTGCAGTTATGATTTGACCCAAAAAAAAATGCAACAAAAGGTTTCTCAATGGTTTATTGTAGTATCAGGTGTACTTAATAACATATCAAAAGTTTACCAAAATCGGACCACTAGAAAGCTGATTTTCAAAATGGCCGCCGCCAGATCCTTAAAATACCATTACTCCTTCATTATTCATCCTAGACAAGTATTTTTTATTGCCTAACCCCATGTTTTGGTGATCTTGGATCTAATTAGCATAATATAAATTATAGTCAAGTAATTACAAGTATACAATTATAAAGCAATTGGTTATAAGCATGGTTATAAGCATATTTAACAATGTAATTGGACATTTCTCCCTTTTCTACGTGCCATAATGCCCAGGATTGGTGAATTCATCACCTATACATGTAATTCACATTCTGTTGAAGCTTTCAGGAGGTTTCTTTTGATAACAATAAGGAATACATTCATTATTATTGGGTGGTACTGTGACATTTGTAAAAACATGGCTGCAACTGACAGACTGGGAATGTTACACAAATCTTGGAAGAAATTCCTTACAGAGAAGTTTCTTCACTATTTTGTTTGTTTGTCTGCCAAAAAAATAATAATACTCCTAGTTCCCTAGGGCAATGGTTCCCAAACTGGGGGTCAGCACCCCCCCTCCCCCCAGATGATTAGCTTAATGTGCATCATTGTTTTCCCACTCAACAGTAAACAATCCAACATACAGTACAGTATAAGTGTATACAGTGTATCTGCACATTTCTAAAGTGACAACTTAATCACTCTTAAGACCTTTTTAATAGCAAATTGGCCAAATTCTCAAATATTACAGTGGAGAGAAATGGCCCCTTATGGGCCTGGAGAGGATGTGCAAGACAGTACAGAGCTATCACAACATGTATCTAGTGTCTGCTGTCTTGGGTGTCTAGGCAGGGGTGGTGGAGGAGTGTGGTGCGGAGAGGGTTCAGATTTGCTTTTCACACACATCTTCTTATTCCTGAGATTGTACTAGTTGTGTGGGGTTTTTGTGCAAAATTCATTTCATATGTCTTTTATTTTGTGATTGGTACTGCTATAGCAATAACCTTGAACCTTGATCTTTTTTTTTCTGGATACTTTTAACATCAAGAAGGCATAGGAGACAGCCCATGACGCCCTGGGCTCCAGTCTCCCATAGAATCCCGATCTAACCGGCCTCCACGCTGTGTCCCTGCTGCTATCCAACAAACAAGCATTGCTTTCTGTATACACCTAATGGTCAGACAATTTTTTTTGTTCTGGAGAGGGGAAAGGACGCTCTGAGCCATAATGATAAGTCACTGGGGGCCCCTGGGAATATTAATGGTCAGCCACCAACCAGACACCGACTCTCCTGTGAGCCAGTCCGACATAGGGACACCCCTGTCTGCCTGACACACAGTCATGCACCACATGGTCTTACAACCACCGCTATGGGGGGTCCCTCCTCACTAACTATGGCCACTCACGAGTGCCCATCTCGGGCATAGGAGCCAGCATGGATGTCCACTTGGGACCAGTGGGACTATCCAGTGAGCCAGGCGACATACTGTAGGGACACTCCTCTCAGCCTAACACATAAGCTTAATTTCTGCCTCCTCCTCACTCCGTCCTCCAGCGTGACTTAGAAATTGTTTGCATCCCAAATGCTAATTTGCTTTTGGAGTTGCTGAGAACCAGGTGAGCGCAGGCTCCCTAAGCCACTTGGAGTGAAATATGGCAAGATACAAGTATATCTTTCATGTATCGTTTGCAGAACTGTCTTTGTTGAAATGCGTGGTGGCGTATAATTTCTCCTCCTCCACATGACAACCCTCCGAGCTCCGAAATAGTCCAGCAATCCAACTGTGTGACACGTTATGATTGCTGTCACTTAAAAATTACGCTCCTTGCCTCCTCACCTCCTCCCTCGGAGGCAGGGCTAAGGCGGGAGTGGAGGACTTGATGATGGACACTTGAATATTGGAATTGCGATGTACAACGTGGAGGTCTTAGAACTACCACCACAGGGGCCGACAAGCCCCATTCTCTTTAACTGCCTATGAGCACTCGTCCTGAGCTCCCAAGTGCCCCACTATTCGGTTATTCAGACGTGACGTATGCAGCCGCGTCAGAACTACTTCCGGGTCCCGGTGCTGTTTTGCTAAGATGCCACAGTGCTGTGTCCCTCGGTGTTTGAACAGATCTGAGACTAAAATAACAACTAAAGTCTCATTCTACCGCTTTCCATGCAACGACAAAAAGAAGAGGAAATGGTTGCAGTTAATAAGGTAAGTTTCAATTTGAAGAAATACTTAGAAAAACTAAGTTTAGCGCTGACTAGCGCAGACTAGCTAACCGGTATCAACGTTATACAGTACATACTAGCCAGATATTTCTTTTTTTTTGTTAAGTCAACCGGCTACAAAAGTACCATCTGCCTCAAGGATAGATGTATTGTGCATTTTAGGTGCTTTTTCTGCTCAACACAGTTGCAATCAGGGCGTGTGGAGGGGTAAACGTCACGTATTTAACACTACAACCATGGCTGTAAAGCGTTGGTTCTCAAAGTGGGGTCCTTGGGGGGATTCCAGGGGGTCCCCAGCTAAATGATGGTTAGGAACCAAATGAACCCTTTAGGGTCTGTAACTCTGAGAGTGTACAAATGGACCCTTACGGGTCCATTTGGTTCCATTTGTACACTCTCAGAGTTAAATTAACATTGATTTTAGAATATAAATTGGGGTCCAAGATATATAAATGCCATAAAATCTTATCTCTTATGGGGGTCCCCTATCTTTTCAAATGGGGGTCCGTGGGCTAATAAGTGTCAATTTGGGGGTCCTTGACATGAAAAAGTTTGAGAACCACTGCTGTAAAGGGATGATATGAGTTACTGAAGGCTTTATGTCAGCTACACAACCAGACAATTTGCATTATCTCATGCATTGCTAGCCAATGGTTATCTAAAGCAGTGGTTCTCAAAGTCCAGGGACCCCAGGGGTCCTTGAGGTGGTTCCAGGGGGTCCCAGCCAAATGACTGATAGTTAGGAATATGAACAAAAATGGACCCTTATGTTATGTAGCTGTAACTCAGAGTGTACAAACGGGTCCATTTGGTTCCATTTGTACACTCACAGTTTCATTAACACTGATGATATGGTATCATGGGGTCCTTGAAATTAAAATGTTTGAAAATCACAAATCACTGCTGTACTTCCATAAAGATCGTCTCTGGGGGTCCCTGGCATAACTTTTCAAATGGGGTTCCACGGGCTAATGAGTGTCAATTTGAGGGTCCTTGACATGAAAAAGTTTGAGAACCACTGATCTAAAGCAGTGGTTCTCAAACTTTTTCATGTCAAGGACCCCCAAATTGACACTTATTAGCCCGCGGACCCCCATTTGAAAAGATAAGCCAGGGACCCCAATAAGAGAAGGTTTATACGGCTTTCTAGCAGTGATTCTCAACCATTTTAATGTCAAGGACCCCCAGTTTGACATGTATTAAGCTACGGACCCCCATTTAATGGCATTTATACCTCTGGGACCCGAATTTATATTATAAAATCAATGTTAATTTAACTCTGAGTGTACAAATGGAACCAAATGGACAGAACCATAAGGGTCCATTTGGTTCCTATCCATCATTTAGCTGGGGACCCCCTGGAACCGCCTCAAGTACCCCTGGGGGTCCCCGTACCCCACTTTGAGAACCAATGATCTAAATGTAACACAGCGGTAGATAAGACTACGCCACCCTTTAGTTAGGCTGAGTTAAAGGGAACTCAATAAACACCATATAAGGTTTCCCCAGTCAGGCTGTCAAATGAATGACAAACACAGTGTATAAAATCATAGTACAGAGTACTGATCTTTATTTAATAAAAGCTATGAGGTTAGAAGAGCAATAGATAAAATAGCAAGACAATTATTGAGCAACACTAGGAACCTGGGCAGTCCAGCGAACCCTTTAGATAAAGTTTATACACAGAACTCAGTTGGGTCACAGCAAGCTGCATATAGTAGTACAGTATACATTGGCTACTGATGTAATATAACGGAATGCTCTGTTATGATGAAACAGTGCTCAGGTGGGAAGCAGCCAAATTAAACAATAAACAAAAAATCAAACAAACACAAAACCATATTAAACTAAAAGGGACAATAAACCATAGGGCAGCGGCAGACAACGCCTCGGCAATCTGTAAAGTATCATAATATCAGTTTCAATAACATACCATAATTATTAAGAAGAATTAGAATATTGCCATGGCGTGTGCCTACCTACTACTATGGTCCACTGATCATAACCACAGCAGCTCAGCTCACAGCCTTTGCCTTTGCCAAGTCCTATATAAGAATAATGCAATTTAAAATACACCACTATAAAATCAATAACTGTTACAAAATCGCACATATGTAAATGTTTGCCTACCACAGTTCCTCCCCAGCTCAGCGTGACGGCAGGTGATTTCGACACTCATTACCGCACTGCTCAGCTCCCTACCCTATACCTTTATACTAATCATTTAGGCATTGGTTGCAGCTGTGAAGTGACGCCGCTGGGAGGTCCCACAGGCTACATTACACCCCCTCCAAGTGCATCGGCGACCCGACGATGGACTGAAAAAGAAAAAGAAATCAAATTTAAAACAACTGCACTTACTTAACCCAGTATTACACATAGCTCACCTCCTAACTCATCTCCTGTACTGGTGCCTCTTGAGGCATTATGGGCTGGGGTAGATTGTGTGGATTACTGGCCCTCATTTATCAACGCGGTGCAGCCCAAATAATGGGCGTACGGCGTTTTCACCGCAATTTTCGGCATTTATCAATATATCCTGACGTGGGCTTTATCCTACGGTACGCTGAGATCTCACGTCTGGTCGAGACCAGTTGTTGACGTTGGCTGCACCCGTTTATTTCATCCTAGACCTGCGGAGCAGCATTGTCTGACGGTCTGACAGGCATCTGGACACATATATCCACTCCAAAATGTATATCTACACTAATAAATAATCCCTGTGAAAATATAACATTATAAATTAATTTAAACAAACTGCTTTAGCAGTCATTCAGATAAGATTGTAGATCTGGCTGCATTGAAAATAGCAAATCTACAAGCTCACAAGCCAGCATCGCATCGTGACGCGTTGTGAGCTTGTAGATCTGCTATTTTCAAAACAACGAGCGCTTTTGCGTCGGGAGTCGCGCGGTCGGGACAGTGAGGTCTACTAACTTACAGTAGCTTGTCCTATGGTATGGAGTTATGTCATAGGGAGTTATAGGCTACAACCTGGCTGGGTTAAGGATATAAACCTGACGCTCCAATCTCTTATAACGTGGGCGGCGCGGGATCACTGCAGTCTGCAGACCGCCCGAGTCTCATGGGGAATATAGCCTACTACATGACTGCTTTAGTGTAACTTGGAACGCGCACTGCTCGGTATGGGGTAAATAAATACATATACAAACGTATTCCATTCATGGCGATGTAATTGGTTTCATAATATGTCATTCATGTAGGCTACAAGCCTACGTGACAATTAGATTGTACCGCTACAGTACGGAGTGTGTGTGTGTGTGTGTGTGTGTGTGTGTGTGTGAGAGTGTGAGAGAGAGAGAGAGAGAGGGGCGTGTGCGTGTGCGGCGAGATGAAGCGAAGCGATCGGGGGAAAGTATTTCTTATTGGCTTTTCATGTCTTTGGTCGTATTCTGGTTCGTCTTCATGTCGTAAAATCGGGGCGTTTTGAGAATATTTAAGGGCGTGTTATTTAAATGACGCTCGGTTTCAGCCGTGACATTTATCAACGCTGGGACCAAATGTACGCTCGGATCAGCTGTGTAGGATCCTTTGATAAATGTGACTTCGACGTTGGTGTACGGCCGAATATATGGAAAAATATATGGCGGTTTATACGCTGCGTTGATAAATGAGGGCCACTGTGTTGTCCCGCCGTCTTCCTTGAAGATCTTCGAAGCCCCCTATTTTCCGGGGACTCACATTCCTCTGCTTCCTCCATGGCATCAAAGGCTACATCCACTTCTGGGGCATCCACTCCTACCCCACTGGAGGCCTCATCTTCACTTCCATCCATCTCCAAAAGGAGCAGCTCTGGATCCTCATCCTCCTCCTCATCCTCCTCCAGCTCCTCACTACTGTCATGGTTTGGGCCTTGTTGATCTTGGGTTCCCTCCTCACCTGGAATCCCCCTCAGCTCCGTCCGATACACCCGGCGTACGGGTCCATCATGGCTGGCCGGAACAATGGAATAAACCGCCCCCCTGATGGTCTGGCTGTTGCACTACCCGATATGGAGTGGAGTCCCAAGTGTCCTGAATCTTGTTTCGCCCCTTCACCGAATGATTTCTAGTGTAGACCAGTTGGCCTTCTTTCAACAAAACTTCAGAAATGGTCCAATCACTGCATCCTTTTTCTGCAAAACAATTAGGTCTGCTTGCGAACAGCCAGGGAGGACATTTGCTTCATCTGAGTGGACATTAAAGAATCTCACCGGATCTTCCTCCCCACTGGATGGCTCGTCCTCTGATTGATTGATTGAATATTTTATTAGGCAAAAGAATGTAAAACAACACATTTACATTTAAAATACTTTGTCTAACAGGTCCGTTCATAAAAGTCCTTGCGGACTTGTTTCCAATGAGGGCCTTGGTATTCAATTCATAGACATATATAGTGGCACCACAGTTCGAATATCATTACACAAAGAAATAAAAAATAAAACAGCAAACATATATATATATATGTATATATATATATATATATATATATATATATATATATATATATATATATATATATATATATATATATATATATATATATATATATATATATATAACACTATGTACAACCAAAGGAATAAAAAAAAGGGGGGAAAGATATGTACAAGAACAGGGGGGGGGGGGGGGGGTCGGCTGTCTAACGGGAAAATGGTACTACCTCCTCTTTTGGCCTCCTGAAAGGTGAGTTTTTTAAGGCTCTTTTAAATGAGCCCAGCGAACTGCATTTTTTGAGGGATGGGGTTAGACCATTCCAAACCTGGGTGGCAGTGCTGTAGTAGGAGAATTTGCCCATGTTTGTTTTATGGGTGGGTGGTACCAAATTGTTGTTAGCGCTCCCTCTGGTATTGTGACTGGGTGCAATACGTTAGTCCGACAGCGCATTCCTCCGACAGTGCAGTGCTCCGACATTAAACAGTAAACCCGAACCAAACCCGCACCCTAACCCTAACCGCACGCGGATGCCACATAGTCGGAGAAAAGGTCTGTCGGATTAACGCATGCCTCCCATTGTGACTGTGGGTGTCACTAACCTTTTGGAGGTATTTACTCAGATATGCGGGAATAGGGGGCATATCGGGCAAATTTTCATTTACAATTTTGAAGGCCAGTCCCATTTTTAGTTGTTTAACCCTGTCTTCCACCCTGAGCCAGCCTAGGCTGGCAAAATGGGTGGGAGAAAGGTGGGTCATGGGCCCCAATCCGAGGAGTAGTCGAATCAGTTTGTTTTGGGAGGTTTGAAGCTTAGTCTTCAGTGACACTGAGGTGTTGGAGTACCAGGAGGTGCTAGCATAATCAAAATGTGGTTGAATCAGGGCCCCTGAGAGGGTCCTGAGGGCCTGAGGGTTGACAAAAGAGGAAACTCTGCCCATAAATTTGGTTCTCTGGCTCACTTGGCACAGCATACAGGCGGGATAGAGAATCTGCATTTCCATTCCTAGACCCAGGGCGATACTTGTACTCAAGGTTAAAGGCAGCCAACTGGGAAGCCCAGCGCTGTTCAATTGCACCTAATTTCGCGGTGTCTAAATGACACAAGGGGTTGTTATCTGTAAATACTGTGCATTGAGATCCCAACAAGTATTCCCTAAATTTTTCCGTCACTGCCCACTTTAGCCCCACAAATTCGAGCTTCATGGAGCTATAATTTTCCATATTCCTTTCAGTCCGTCTGAGACCTCGGCTAGCAAATGCTATTGGCCTAACCCTTCCCCCTTGTTCCTGGGACAGTACTGCCCCCAGTCCTAAATGGCTAGCATCTATTTCAAGTATGAAGGGTTTTTGGAAATCAGCATATGCTAGAACAGGGGCAGAAATCAATGATTCTCTGAGCTGATGGAAACTCTGTTCACAGTTCTGATCCCATGCCGACGACAGTGGTGTTTTTGGTGTCTTAACCTTTTTCCCTGGAGGGCTTAGTTGTGCCACCAGGCTATGTAGGGGCGCGGCCATCTTTGCAAATCCCCTCACAAAACGGCGATAATAGGAGGCAAAACCCAGGAATGAACGGAGATCAGCAAGGTTCTCTGGACATTTCCATTCCCTTACAGCAGCCACCTTCTCTGGATCAGTGCCGACACCTTGGGCAGAGATTATGTGGCCCAGGTACTTCACTTCTTTCTGAAAGAAATGACACTTGGAACGCTTTATCTTTAACCCTTGCTGTTTCAGTCGGGAGAAGACTTCCTTCAGCCGTTGGAGATGTTGCTGAACTGAGGACGAAAACACCACCACATCGTCAAGGTATAACAACACAGATTGATAGCGGCAATCTCCAAACATGCGCTCCATCAGTCTTTGGAATGTACCGGGTGCATTGCAGAGCCCAAAGGGCATGCGATTAAACTCATATAAGCCAAATGGAGTACAGAACGCCGTCTTGTGCCGGTCCTGCTCAGCTACGGCTACCTGACTATACCCACTGGCTAAATCCAAGGTTGAAAACCATTTAGATCCAGTGAGGGCATCCAATGATTCCTCAATCCTGTGAAGAGGAAAAGCATCTTTACGTGTCTTTGTGTTTAGTTGCCGATAATCGACACACATCCTGATCCCTCCATCTTTCTTCTGCACCAGTACAATAGGAGATGAGTAGGGGCTGCTACTTTCCCTGATGATCTGTGCGTCTAACAGCTGTTTAATATGGGCCCTAACCACTTCATATTGAGAGGGAGGAATACGACGGTAGGGTTGGCGCATGGGGGCATTGTCTAGTACGGGAATTTCATGGGTTATCAAGTTAGTACAACCAACATCAGTGTCATTTTTTGCAAAAAGTGTACAGTAATCTTTTAAAAGAGTGTTTGCCTGTGCATTCTCTGTGGTGCTAAGACCAGAAAACAAAGTACTCTCAAAATCACCATCTTCAGCCTGGCATACTTCCTGAGAGGAGATATATGCTGTGCATTCCTGTGTAAGGGCATTAACAGAAAGCTCTACATGTGAAGCGGGGCTACTTGATAGTTTAACTGTCTGTACAGTGCCAACCACTCGTCGAGGGATCAACCACACATCAGAGATGCCTACATTAGTGATGGGAACAGAAACCAACCCCCTATCAGCCGTCACCAATGATGGAGAAATAAGCAATCCATCTGGAAGGCAACCCCTATCAGGCTCAAGAGCTTCAAGCAGAAATTCTACCCGTTCTTGTGAGGGAATTTTGGGGCAAGTAACAGGAACATATGCTATACTACCAGCTGGGACACAGAAGGGGACCTTACCCTGAACTCTGATCTTATGAGCTTCAGTTGAGTTCACCACTGCCTCCATTGTCTGACAGTGTCGGAGGGCTTGTCGCAGGGCTGGGGCCGCCGATTGCACATGTGGGGCTTGGAACAGACTGGGACCATACTGTGCAAACAATGCATAATAATACTCATTAAGTACATTCATTCCCAAGACCCCAGGGGTAGTTCTCTTTTTATCTCTCATTTGCAAATATACTGGATCTTTGACAACCAAAATACCCATACCAGGCATGCATGTACCTAAGATTATGACATCAAGCTCCACATATCCTAGGTAGGGGATCTCTAATCCATTAGCAGCTTTAAGACCCAACCATTCACATTTTTGAATGCCAGCGTCTCTCAGCGGTGCAAAATGTGCATTGAAATAACTCTCTGTAATGGTTGTCACCATAGACCCGGTATCAATTAATGACTGGACTGAAACACCTCCCATGGAAACCTCCATAGTATGACAGTTACCAATAAGGCGTTTAAGTTTACTTACATTTGGCATGTTACTTGAAAGAGAACCCAGGGGCCCGTCTCCCAGTGTGTGGCTCTGCACACTGGGGGGCTCTAGTTTTCCGACTGTTCGGCTGGCCTAGGTGCAGGGGCAGTAGCCGGACAATAACGAGCAATATGGCCAGGAGCATTACACCTTATGCAAATAGGTTTACAATCTGAAGTTCTTCTAAATCGAGGGGCCCGGCTAGTTGATCTGTCAACATTAGACATGGTCCTCGGTGACACTAAAGCTTTTGTAATTGTGTCTAGTTGACTTTGTTGTGCAGCAATCAATGCTTTAAGCTCTGACAATTCTGAATGTGACCCACTTGCTGTTTCACATACCACCCCCACTTTGGCTTCACTAGACACAGGTAGTTGTTTAAGCCTGGATTTAAACGAGGGACTGTCACCCTCGGCTACCCACCGCATGGCCTCTTTACGTACATCAAGCAATGACCAGTCTACATGTTGACGTACCAACCCCTTTAACTCTCTGCTCAATAAGCGGTCCCGTTAGAGACTGCATTCACATTACTCTTTTTCACTTGGCCCATGAGAATCATTAAGGCATGTGAATACTCCAAAAGAGACTCTCCCTCAAGTTGTTTACGTTAAAAAACTTTCTTTGTAAAGAAATGTGAGAATGAGATGAACCATACAATTCTCTTAAAACACAAAAAATCTCATCAGCATCGTCACGCACTACAGAGGATTGGAATTTGATCTCAATACGTGCCTCACCATCTAACTGGTTAAACACAAAGGGCCTTTTCTTTTCCAACTAACTTTTTTATTTGGACCTGATTTTCAACTTCTTCTATCCACTCATCTATAGGGAGGGAATCAGCACTGTCCAAGTTGCCATAAAACTTGTGGCACTTACGGTCCTGCTGAAGGTATACAACCCGCTCCCTTTCTAGAGCCATAGTGTTAGATACCGGACCGGGCTCAGATAGTGCTGCTGTACCCTGCGAACTGCCTGCTCGCACCTCCTGGAGATACTTGAGCTGGATCTCCAACTCCTGAATGCGCTCCTCCATTTCCCAAGCCTGTGGATAATCTTCAGCAGAAGAGATTTGAAAGGCCCTAGATCCTCCTGATGGCTGGGGTGGTAGTCCACCGCTGCCCCCTACTGTCCCTTATTTACACCAAACAAATTATAACAAAAACGAAATCTGGCCACTTCCCAATTCTATTGCTCTCCACACCAATCAAGCATCGTCCTGCCGACTACGCCAAATGTAACACAGCGGTAGATAAGACTACGCCACCCTTTAGTTAGGCTGAGTTAAAGGGAACTCAATAAACACCATATAAGGTTTCCCCAGTCAGGCTGTCAAATGAATGACAAACACAGTGTATAAAATCATAGTACAGAGTACTGATCTTTATTTAATAAAAGCTATGAGGTTAGAAGAGCAATAGATAAAATAGCAAGACAATTATTGAGCAACACTAGGAACCTGGGCAGTCCAGCGAACCCTTTAGATAAAGTTTATACACAGAACTCAGTTGGGTCACAGCAAGCTGCATATAGTAGTACAGTATACATTGGCTACTGATGTAATATAACTGAATGCTCTGTTATGATGAAACGGTGCTCAGGTGGGAAGCAGCCAAATTAAACAATAAACAAAAAATCAAACAAACACAAAACCATATTAAACTAAAAGGGACAATAAACCATAGGGCAGCGGCAGACAACGCCTCGGCAATCTGTAAAGTATCATAATATCAGTTTCAATAACATACCATAATTATTAAGAAGAATTAGAATATTGCCATGGCGTGTGCCTACCTACTACTATGGTCCACTGATCATAACCACAGCAGCTCAGCTCACAGCCTTTGCCAAGACCTATATAAAAATAATGCAATTTAAAATACACCACTATAAAATCAATAACTGTTACAAAATCGCACATATGTAAATGTTTGCCTACCACAGTTCCTCCCCAGCTCAGCGTGACGGCAGGTGATTTCGACACTCATTACCGCACTGCTCAGCTCCCTACCCTATACCTTTATACTAATCATTTAGGCATTGGTTGCAGCTGTGAAGTGACGCCGCTGGGAGGTCCCACAGGCTACATAAAGGACCCCCTCGAAAACGAGATGATGCATCTCAAGGGGCTTATCCTTCTAATAAAGGTACTATACAGTTTATACATGGGTAATTGCATGAATTTGTTTCTCTTTCCCATACATACTGTATCAAACAAAGAAATTACATATCTCAAACAAATGATATTGTTTGGATGGAGTCAGACATTTCAGTTTGTCATTGTAATTGTTGTGCACATGACTAATAAAACATTTAAATTGAGTAATGATGATCTCTCATCCCCCCTTCTTTTTACAGGCGTGACAACTTCACCCCAAACTGCAACTCCAGGGTGTGCAGTTGGCATTTCCCGAATGGCAAAGCTGCTGGGCCATCAAGATTTGCATGGAACGAGGGGAAGACTTTCCCACACCAATCACCCAAAAAGAAGAAACGGATGGTCCCACTCCCTACCAGTGGTGAAGATGAAGCAACAGATGAACTTGAAGTACACAATGCTGACATTGCGACTGCAGAGATCCCTAGTACTTCAACAGTGACCCCTAGTACTAAAACAGTCTTGTGGTGATGGAGATAGAGAATGACATGTTGAGAAGAGAGAATGAAAATTTGAAAAAGCAATTGGAGAAACAAAAGCAAACGTTTTCCTTCAGTCAAATGTCCTCCAATTCTGACAAAGTACAATATTTCACTGGCTTACCTGATGCTGCTACCGTCCTGTTTTTGGAAGCGCTTCTATCTAAGTTTGAGCTACAGTATCATTCTAATTGGACAGTCCAATTCATGCCCCTAGTCGATCAGTTGCTCCTGACCTTAATGAAGCTTAAACTTAATTGCGGCCACGTAGACCTTGCAACCAGATTTAATTGTAGCACAGGCACAGTAACCAACATCTTTATCACCATTGTTTGTGTGCTGTATGACATTTTGTATGTAAATATGCTTGAGAACAAAATCCCCTCCACAGCCAAGAATCAGACATCGCTGCCAGAGTGTTTCCGGCCCTTTCCTAACTGTAGAATTGTGCTGGATTGCACAGAGGTTGCCGTCTCCAAGACAGAGAAGCTTGATACACAGTGTCATTTATACAGCCAGTACAAAGGACGGACCACAATGAAAACTCTAATTGGTGTGGCTCCTAATGGCGTGATAACATGTGCCAGTGACCTGTATGGTGGAAGTGCCTCAGATAAGGCAATAACGGCAGATTCTGGAATTCTCCAACAACTACAACCAGGTGATATGGTAATGGCAGACAAGGGCTTCACAATTAGGGACATTTTGCCAGAAGGGGTTTTGCTCAACATCCCGTCTTTCCTGGTCAATGGACAGTTCACACAGGAAGAAGTCAACAAAAACAAACTAATCTCCAGTGCTAGGATCCACGTGGAGCGTTCCATTCAGAGGCTGAAATTGTTTAGCATTTTGGACCATATCCCATATCAGTTCAGATGCAACATCAACAAGATACTGAAAGTATGTGTGTGTCTTACAAACCTCCAAACACCCATTCTTCGTGAAATTGCATGAACATGATTTGAAAAAGAAATGAACGCAAAAACCTGTTTGAACCTTTAATAAAGTAACATTGAATTAAAGTGCTTCTCTTCTTTATATAAAGAAACATTGGTAGAAAAACTGTAGTATAAAGTGCAAAAACTTCATACAGTATATCACAACAACGGTATAAAATACAATGTGTTTAGCAGCTTATTATACTTTTTAACTCTTTTCAATTTAATAGTGCAGATGTGTGCATTCATGTAAGTGCAGTGGTAGGAAAAATATTCAAATGTTTTACTTTAGTAAAATGTATCAATACTGCAATGTAGAAGTACTCCGTTACAAGTGAAAGTCTGGAATTCAAAAGTATTGGTTGCAGAATGTCCCATTACAGTTTTGAAATGTATACAATTATTTTGAAAATAGCAGTTCTACAAGCTAAACGCATTGTGAGCTTGTAAATCGGCTTTCTTCAAATGGCCGAAATGGGTAATGTATGTTTTGGAATAGTAATCAAAGTTTTCAAATAATTGTAGTGGAGTAGAAGTAAAAGTATTGGAAATTGGAAATACTCCAATTGTACTTAGTAAATGTACTTAGTTACTTTTCACCACTGTAAGTGCAGTGTTGATTTACAACTCTGACAGAATCTTTGGTAGGAAACAATCTTTGTAGAATGTTTCCAGAGTGTCAATGTTTCTAGCCCATGTTGGGTCTTTCAGCACTGGCAGGATGACGAGGTCTCCAAGGGTCCAAACTACCAGGTGACAAATGTTGGCCCCGGTCAGGTGTAGGTTGCCCTGTATCTGATGCCAGTAGGGATGATTTTCTTTTAGTGTCAGGGAACCAGTCACTGCATCCAATTGCAGAAAGAAGTCTCTTCTCTCTGCTGCCTGCTGGACAGTCTTGGTTTTGGCTGACCAGGGACATTTCACCTAGAGGTGGGTGATATGGCAAACATATCACCATTTCGTGGGTAAAGGCAAGTAATAGACAAGCTAGAATAGTGTGTTAAGTTCAGCAAATGTCGCAATTTTATTGTAATGCTGCCTTAAGACAACACTTATGCCACATATTGACATCCAGAATCTAAGATATCTAGTCTCATATCACGATTTTGATATATTGCTGCTGTATACTGAAGGGCTGGGCCATATGACTAAATCAATATAGATTGAAAATAGCAGATCTACAAGCTCACAACACAATGCGACACGTGAGAAAAATGTCACGTTGATTCGTGGATATAAGAAAAAAGAAATGAAATCAATTTTTCAATTATTTGAGATTAGGGTCAGTTATTGGTTCCTAATTTCCGTTTCAGTGTATTTTCGATGAATTGCTAGTATATTGTATATTAACCAAATATAACTTTACCTCGATAATGCAATCGTCCGACACTGTGCCATCTGGAGATCCACCAAGCAGGCCACTGTCAGACAGGAACACTCCCCTCTCCTGGATAACAACACCTGTTTGCTCTGTGTATTGCTGCTTTGCCTTTGGCTCGTGGGTGATTCCCCAATCACATGCCTTGAGAAGGGTAGGGGGGAAGAACATACCACTCACTTAGTCTTAATAAGTTACCTTTAGAGAATGAAACCTTCAGTTTAAATCATTATTGCAGCATAACTTACTTTAGACCCTTCTTTGAGGTTGTACTGGCCAAGCAGGGTTTTGAATAAGGAAGGAGGGTATGACTTCCGCTTGACTGCTGCCAAGACCAAACCAAAGTTGCTAGCTGTGATACGTTTCTTGCGATAAGCCATCCTGTTATGAAGACACCCAAAATAAGATACAGTTCACCTACACAAGCAAAGCATCCTATGTCTATGATGTATTTATAAACATACGCATGAAGCATTATTATGTGCTTATAAGACAGTATAATTATAAGCATTCATAAATACTCAATGTTTTAACAATAATCATAATGCTACTCAAAAATAGCAGATATACAAGCTTGTATATGTACTATTTTTGAACCATTTTTGAAAAATCTCCATGCTTGGTAAATTTTAATTTTTAAAATCCCCTCTTCTGGGGGTCCCTGGTACAAAACATTTTCAGATTGGGGGTCCATGGCCAAATACAATTTGGGGGTTCTTGACACAAATCAAATTACACCGATTATTTCCCGGATTGAAGGGAAAGAACATACAGGCTTTCCAGGTCCATGAGCCAGGACCCCAAATACAGGGTAATGTGTATCAACTGGGGGGATTAATTCTCATAGTGATTTTTGGGTAGGTATACACCCCTAGTGCTAGGAAAAATGTGATAGCATTGCATCTGTGGTAGCTTTCTGTGTGTGATCAGTCTTTTTATAACCACATGCCAAAACACAGTTTTCAAAATCCGAATGAAGCAGTCTACTTCGAAATGATGGTTCTCTCTTATTAATGACCCTCTCTCTTTGAAAAATGGTTGGGATAAAGCTCCGACTATATATTGTTCAAAAGGGTTAAAATTAAAATCTCTACATTTTGTTTTCTATTACAGGCAGTGACAACATAGTGACTACATACAGTATGACATAAGATGTACTTCGGTTTTCATGAAATAAATAATTTACTGATGGTAATTCCACTAATTCAACCACATTTCTTGAACCCTAAAACCTAGGATTAGACACCAAAACCACCTTTCTAGGTTGAACAGGGTCATAAATCCATTTAAGCTCCTGGCAACCTTATTGGACGCTATCTTGAAAATTATGGCTTTACGATACATATAATTTCCTAGATTTTTTTGTATGTTTTTAAGCATGCCTAGGAGGTACCGGAATCAATTGAAAAACTTTTTGTATAATTTTTTTGGGGGGCTAAGTAGTATGTTTTGATATATTGACCCATGTAATTTTCGCCTAGTGTTATAAAATAAAAGGCATGATAGCACCCATAAAGCTACCATTGGTGCAATGCTATCACATATTTTCTAACTCTAGACATGCATACCTTGACAAAAATCACTATGAGCATTAATCCCCTCAGATGATAATGACCAACCCCCCTGGCTCACGGACTTTAAATGGGTTAACTTAAAGTACCCAACAATCATTTATAGTGACTAGTACTACCACACTATAATGCATTGTCATAGTGATTATAATGCAATATCCAAAAATGTTAATGTATTACAACTATGAGCATTATGATACACTATGATCCTGGTCATATTACTGGTGAGTGACCAGTAATTATGAAGTATTATGATATGTGTCATTATAAAAGGCTTTATAATACATTATGATTACATTATGCGTATTTATGAGTGTTATACGTTTCTTTTATTTTGCTTCATAAGTACAATGGTGTGGTTTGTCTTGGACCTCCTGGGCCAGGCAGAACCATCATGAGGGCCGATTCTGGCCTCTGGGCCACAAAATGCCCATGTCTGTCTTGTTTAACAATAGACAGCGTCACATGTAAACCTGACTGACCTTATAGTTTCTATACAAAGTTTAAGAAAATTTGAGGAGTTTAGTTTAGTATTGTATTGTTACCATAAGTTGTTCTTTGATTGGAAAACTGTGGCTCTCTCAATCTGCTGCTTCTCCTCCTCAGTGACAGCTAGTGATGAGACCACATGCAGAGCCTTGTCCACAGCTTCGGCATACCCTGCACTGGTCACCAGCCAGTCCCATGTCTTCATAGGGAGTGTCTAGATTAAAGTTAAGCACACAGTGTCAGAGATATATTATCTGAATGGCAAGGGATTACATACTGTACCTGTGTCATTTACATCATGTCAAACCCAATTGGGTTTATTTGTCTTTGTACGTTGTCTGGTTCAGATATGAAAACGCCACTCCTGTGGATATCAATTCAAAATGATATAGAAAAATGTGTTCATTTGTCGCTGTATGTTCTTTACTTCAAGAGTTATAGTATTCTCTGTTATCTCCATGTTATGGTTTGGGTTGGGGGTAGGTGTAAGAAAGTGTTAAAAATAAACCCCATGGGACATTAGTTGACCAGGCCTTGGAGGTGTTGTGATACCATGAAGTGCATGCATAATCATAATAACCTTGTAGAAGGGCCCCTGCAAGAATCTTCAGAGTATTCTTACTGACTAGACGATCAATCCTACACAAAAAGCGTGTTCTTTGGTTGACATTTTTGATCCCTTTTTGATTTGAGCTGGATTGTCACTGTAGTCCAGGTGCCAAGCCAGATTTTGGTACCACCTAAGGTGGCCGTACATTTTTTGTATTTTTGTATTCCTATATGTCTCTAGTTTATATTTTGGTATGATACATCTTCCAATTCAGTAGCTTAATGACAGTAATCACTCTAAACAAGCCATATGAAACCGTGATGTGTGTGAATCATTTATATGGCTTCTAGACAATACTTTTTGGAAACCAATGGTCTTATAAACAGTTTACCCTGAGGGAATTCTACTGAGGAAATTCTGGTATTGTGCATATTTAATTAGATAATTTGCATATTTGAACACATTTGTGGAAATTACATGATACATAGAATTACAGTTAGATATTTCAAAAAGTGTAAAACATATGTATTCATCCATGCTGTGACTGGTTGTGACAACTTCTCAGATTTTTGGTGTTTGCAAAAAGACTGCTTTGCTTAACATAAGCTTGTAAAAGTTGACCTTCCTTCGGTCTAGTGGGTGGTCATAGCTGAATGGGTAGAGAGGCCGCATGGGAAAATTAAAGTCCCAGGTTTGATTCCTGGCCCCAGCTATGTGTCGAGGTGTCCATGAGCAAGACACTTCACACCTAACTGCTCCCCAGAGCCATGCAGTCACGGCAGCCATTGGCTGGGTGAAGCTGAAATCCAAATTTCTTCCCCTTTCCCCTTGGCCAATGCATTCACTGTACCAAATCAGATCAGAGTTGATTGATGACATTAGGTGTCAAGTAATGGCTGTCCTGTTTGGTGGAAAGTGCACAGATTCCCTCACAACAACGCAATCTAACACCTTCAGCAAGGAGGTTGTCTCAGCTTCATCACTTGTAACGCCTGAACGTCTACCTTAGCTGAATCTGCCACCAAACTTCACTGTCGTAGAAGACACTGGTCTATCATATACATGGTTTTGATGGGGGAAAAGAGGGTGTGGGTGCCATGAACTAGGGGTGCAAGCTGCATGATGATCAATCTGTTTTACTGTATGTCAATAATGCATGCTGCTCCAGAAGCATTCATTTTTGGAGTTCATTCATTGTAACTTCTCCACTGCCTACAAGACACTCCGCTGATCTGGTAGAAGATATGGACAACCATGTACTACTGTCTGTGGACTGTGTCAACTTGAGGAATGTCTCAATTCCACATAAAAAATCTTCCAGAGGAGTCAGAGTATGACGATGAATAGTGACTGTATAACAGCACCTGTTAATAACACAACAAGTGCCTATAATGGGCTATGGCTTACTGGATTACTGGACAACCCCATTGGGGTTATTCAAGTAATTTCGTGAGTAAGCAATAGATTTATGCTTGCTTCCCCCTTTATAGATTGAATAGTAATCGAACCATCTTGAAAATTAGACTTTCTGCCTTTCAGGAAGTTACATTTTCCTGGATTATTTTTGTACGCTTATTTAGCATGCCCAATAGTAACATACTTCATAATTTGTATGAATTTATGGGGTGTTCAACCATATACTGAGCCATCTAATATTGGAGTTTCTGCATACCGGCCACTAGTGGGCCAGCCCAAGTTGTATGCAGGGCTTTTGAAAACCTTACACCCACACCTAACTCCATGTCAAAAATCTAAAACCTGTCACTAAGTGCAGAATCTTTATGAGTGTTGACATATTCCCTCACAGCTATTACAACTACAGCTTGTAGCAGTTTGTCCGAGCTAATCTCGCAAACCGTTCCGCTGATCAGCACCAAATTGCTTGTGCACATTGCCAGTAGTCACAGACATATCTCCACTATTTTGATGAGTCATCACAGTGTAATTTGCAATGTTAAACCCACAATCAATCCTCCAGTTCAAGGCAACACAGAAAGGGGGGAACTTTTTTCTTATTTCCACACAACTCCTTTATGCTATATTAATGACATAGTTAAATATTGAAAATGGGTGGATTTCCCCTTTAAGCTGTGACAAGGATGCCACTGTCCAGTCCATGACCTCCTGGGTTACAGGTCCTTTGATTCCAGCTGAAATAATAGTATAAAAAGCATAGTGAAATTAATAATAAAGTAATTGAGACCGTATCAAGTGAAAATACTAAATCAAAATAGTCCCTCATTAATGGTACACCTTTAAGCTTAACATCAATGTTTTAATGCTTCATAAAATCACTGACTGGCCAACTAAGAAAGGAACCTGTGTACACTACAAAAATGATGCAAATTAACGTTAATTACTTACCTAGTGATGTGGAGGGTGTCATCACAGACACTCTCTTGGCAACAATCTCGTCAGATTTCGGTGTCTTTGCCCTCTTCCACACACATTCCACGTCTGTCCGGGACACATTTTTCTCCACCCAAATCAGCAATGCTGCCATATGATGGCATTTGTCTTTGCCGATTGGGCACTGGCAGGTGCTGTACTCACTTTCTGACTTTCTACATGCACCTGTATTCAAAACAACTTAGACCAGGGGTCTTCAACAGGGGGTCCTCAGAGTTACTACAGGGGGTCCGCCAAATCTTTGTGTGATATGATTTTTTTTTTACCTTAACCACTTGAACCCTACCATCCCTTTTCTGAGGAGAACTTAAGCCAAAAATAGCAGATCTACAAGCTCAGACGGGTCCCTGCTTCATCTCTCTCTCAGCTAGGGGGTCCCTGCTTCATCTCTCTCTCAGCTAAGGGGTCCCTGCTTCATCTCTCTCTCAGCTAGGGGGTCCCTGCTTCATCTCTCTCAGCTAAGGGGTCCCTGCTTCATCTCTCTCTCAGCTAGGGGGTCCCTGCTTCATCTCTCTCTCAGCTAAGGGGTCCCTGCTTCATCTCTCTCTCAGCTAGGGGGTCCCTGCTTCATCTCTCTCTCAGCTAAGGGGTCCCTGCTTCATCTCTCTCAGCTAAGGGGTCCCTGCTTCATCTCTCTCTCAGCTAGGGGGTCCTTGGCCTGAAAACGTTGAAGACCCCTGACTTAGACCTCACACCAACCCTAACATGTCTAAGACATCGCAGTGCTGTTTATATTAACCTACCATACATCTGCAACTAGCTAACATTAGCTAACAGCCCAGGGGGTGGCTTTTTCGTTTTATCCAGAACATGTGTTCCCTGGCTTTTCATGTGGCATATATATATATATGGCACATGAAAAGCCAGCGAACGTGGCATATAATGTTATAAACCTGATGATCATGATATGAAAATTGAACGTGGCATATAACGTTAAAATCCAGATCATGGCACATTGGATCAAGACTGTCATAGATTTCTTTTATCGAGCCAACCGTCAGATAAAATTAATCTATAGATAAAATAAATCTATGACAGTCTTCATTCAAGGCTAATATAAAGCCAGGGAACGAGGCATATAACATTAAAAGCCAGAATGCCTGAACATTACCTAGCTATGCTTACCAACTCACCTCGACCTCGTATATTTTCTTTTTCATGGACGCTTGGACTTTACCTTTTATTATACCCCCTGGGAGAACACTTACGTTGATAACTCTATCAGAGTTAAACGCATTAAGACCCTTTTTAACCCTCAATGGATCCTCTCTAAAAAAGGAGGTTATCGTAAAAAGATTCACGCGCTCCGACATGTCTGTTTACAATGAGCAGTGGATGCGCGCCTGGTGCCAAGGGACCCGGATGTGACGTTGGACTACAAAATGACGTCAGACTTTACAACCGAATAGCTTTAACATGTCTGAGCCAACTGTTGGAGGTTTTGCACCTCGGACATGGGGGAGAGGAGAAGGTCAGGGTCTCCTTGGCTCCTATAACTTTGCTCTTCTGTGCTCCAAGTGCCCAGGGAGCAATCCAGTGACCCCCCCACTCCCCATACTCCCACTCCACCTGAGGGGAACCCTAGGCCCTCTAAACTCTACACCAGACCCCCTTTTACCTCCTCACACAACCCTACCCCGCATACTCCCCTCTGTCTAGGCCCCCAGTAGAGACATGGGTTTTGACAGCTTTTCACTAACCTCCGTAGCCACCCCCACCCCTCTTTACTCACTCACACTGATTGCCTTCCTAATAAGTTCTTCAAAAATCAATTTATTGTTTTTCAAAATCTTGTGTCTACAAGATGACACTTTGATTCACATTTGATCCACAGAGCTATCCAAAACCTTTCAATATTGCATGCAATATTATCTGACAATATATCAACTGACAATATTCTATTTCTCTGCCATGCACCTTCTGAATGACAAAATTGATAAAAATGGAAATTGTGACTTGTGTTTTAAGGATATCTTGAAGCCTTGTTCCAGTAAAAAAATATATAACTAGTTGCATAATTAGTTTAGTAAACTTGAAACGGGTGCAGTACGTTAGTCCGACAGCGCATTCCTCCGACAGCGCAGTGCTCCGACATTAAACAGTAAACCCGAACCAAACCCGCACCCTAACCCTAACCGCACGCGGATGCCACATAGTCGGAGAAAAGGTCTGTCGGATTAACGCATGCCTCCCACTTGAAACGGGTGACCATTTCAGAGGGTTTTAATAGTCACAAACAAAATATTGGATTTCACAATTATCTAATTGTATCTCTGCAATTTGGACAACTGGACAATTCCAGTGGATTTCTAGGCCCCCAAAACATAGGGTAAGACACAAAAAGTACTTGTCTAGGATAAATAATGAAGGAGTTAGGTTATTTTAAAGATGTTTTGGCCATCTTGGACGCCATCTTGAAAATAACACCTTTCCAGTGCTCAAACTTTGGTAAACTTTTAGTATGTTATTAAGGACACCTAATACTGTAAGAAACAGTTGAAAAACGTTTTGTTGCAATTTGTTTTGGATTAGGTGTTTTTTTTCATAACTGCAGCCGCCTATAGTGCCCACTTTGTTACCACATAGGCTTATAATAATAATAATAATAATAATCATTATTATTAGCTTAAAGCCCATACATCTCGGACGCTACTTTATGAAATGGCAACCAATAAAGCTGAGCTGCTTTGCGTTAGAACTGCGGACTCACACTCGATTTTCCGCCGTATTCTGAAAAAAGGTTATTTACAGATGGTTGCTTCGTTGTTTACCTGGTATCCCATAGTTTCCATGTACAGGTTATTTTGATAGTAGATGTTTTAGACTGATGCTATGTTCATGGTTTAGCTCTTATCCTAGTCTACTTGAGGCACACAACACTGTCTCTGCATTTCACATGGTTGCCTTGCCCTTGCTTATTGTGAATCGCTCTGGTTAACCCATGAGACACACCATGAATTTCACTTTTTTTTTTTTTTTTTAATTGTATTTTTTGGGCCCCCCAGTGTCTCTTGTACCCCAAAAAATATTTTTTTTTAACATTCAGTCATTCATTCTCATTTCAGAGATTTTCAGAATGGGCGTGTCTGAACAGGCCATCTCAGAAATGACATGTTTGCTTACATCCCGAAACTTTCTGCCCATGTATTTTGACAGACAGAATTCCTCAGTAGCACCCCTCTGCCCAACAGGACGTTTTGGTATTGCAGCTGAAAGTGCTTTATAAGCCTGAGAGAATTGACTTGGGATGAGTATATCTGAGTGTTGATTTAGGCTCAAACCTTTTGAAAATGGTTTGAGGGACATACTGTACAGTACACCATATGATATTAAATATCAAATATTTTTTTTAAATTCATGGTGTGTCTCCTTTAAGACTGGGAACGCAGCAGTGTCATTTTAAGATTTCTTTGGCTATTCAAAAATGGCTATTCAAAAATAGCAGATATACAAGCAATGAAAATTTGCGCCAATCTTTGAATATATATTTTTAAAGTGAACATTTCTAACTCAAATCTTATTGCTTCTGGGGATTCTACAAATGTCTTCTGATCTTTTATTTAAAATAGCAGTTTTATTACATTGCTCTCTCTGTTTCAATATTTTTATTAGACAAAAAGGAAAGTAGACAATCCACCACGAAAATGACATGACAGAGGGCGCAACATAGCCCAACATAACAATACAATAAGACAAAAACAAAAACACAGGAGAGAAAAGCAAATCCTAAAAGACTTCACACCAAATACATTATATAATAATCATCACATTATTGCTGCCAACACCCTCTCTACCATTTAGAGCTCTACCATTTGTGTCCATCAGCTGCCTCCCAATTAATATGGCAACTAACTGACATCCTCCATCACTCCAATACACAGGACATTGCGCCACTCATCCCCTATATGTGGTGCCAAGGGCAGCCATGCTTCTACAAATTCGGACAAGGTACCCCGTAGAACATATGATAGTCTCTCCAAGGGCATTAACCGTAGCACTTTTTCAAACCATAATAAGACACTTGGAGGACTGTCATCGATCCATTTATTAAGAATTGACAACCGAGCAGCATAGAGCAAAGCTCGTACTAGATGTCGATTTCCTTTTGTTACTATGATATTTGTGTCTGCCAGCTAGAACATAATGGAGTGGATTTAAGGGTATTTTGATTCCAATCAGTTTAAGAATTTCATTTTGAATGGATACCCAGAAGGGTCTGATTTGTGGGCAAGTCCAGATCATATGGCTATAAGTACCTTGTCCACTTTTGCACCTAGGACATAGGGGAGAGCATTGGGGATCATATTTTCTCCTTATTACTGGGGAGACATTGCTCTCTCACTGTTCACGTATGGGAATCAGCGCCCTCTGGCGATGATACAGAAGCTTCACATTAACTCCCTCGGGCCAATTCCTATTTGTCCGGTGGGCCGTCAGTCGCTTTCCGGAAATCCCTACAACCAGAGGGGGGACAGACCCCCACTTAGAAACACCCCCACTTAGAAGCACCCCCACTTAGAAACACCCCCACTTAGAAACATCCCCACTTAGAAGCACCCCCACTTAGAAACACCCCCACTTAGAAACATCCCCACTTAGAAACATCCCCACTTAGAAACATCCCCACTTAGAAAAACGAACCCCCCCATCATCCTATTTTATTATCGTCTCCGCCAGGCCGAAAGGCATGGCGAGAGAGTATGTTTTTTAATATATATTATTAATATTAATTATTATTATTATTATTATTATTACCCTTAATATTATTATTACCCTTATCATTGTTGTTATTATTATGCCATTATTATTATTGATAATAATATTATGCTATTTAATGATAACAATAATATTAACAATAATATTAATAATGATAATAATAACAATAAAGACAGCTGGAATTTAACTCATTTACTTAAGTAATGTACTTAAGTGCGCTTTTGAGGTATTTGTACTTTACTTGAGTATTTCCAATACTTTTACTTCTACTCCACTACATCAGAGGCAAATATAGTACCACTACAATTATTTGAAAACTTTAGTTACTAGTTACTTGTCAGATATATATTATTATATTATGAAACATATCTCTCTCTCTCTCTCTCTCTCCATATATATATATGTCTTTTTTTTTACGTGGTCTGCTCTTTTTTCTCTCTACACTCTATGCCAAAAATAGCCGATCTACAACCGCACAATGCCTAGCACTATGAGGCGTTGTGAGTAGGCTAAATCCTCTAATAGTGACCTCTATTCAATGAAAAACCTCCCTTCTAATAGAAGTCTGAAGACTCTCGCCTCTATGGCTACTATATACGCCTGCCGTCGGTTCAAATCACTGTCTGTGACACAGAGTAATATATAAGACAACATTTAAGTAAAGTACTTGAGTAAATGTAGGCTACTTAACGCTGCTCAGCGCGTCTGCAGAGGTGTAAAGTAACTACCCTACTTTACACCTTATTTCACACAGTATAGGGCAGGCTACTTGATTTCAATAAATGAACCCAGTACATTTTACTGGGGTCCAACTGACACAAAATGTTGATTTATTCATTCTGATCTGTTTGAAAAAAGAAGTATAGGTCTCTATCTTATACATGCCTCCTTTGTCATCATGATTTGTGTGCATGGGGATCTCATCTTAAACAAGCTCAGTGCTTAATGAGTCTTCCAGTTTAGTAGACCTTGTATTGCGAATTTGTACTTCCATGTACTGCTGTTCTCATGTCTTACTAAATAAAGTAAAGTCCTTGTCATGCCAAGGACCCCCAAATTTTGATGTAGGCTACTTGTCTGCAGAACACACTACACAGCATTCCATATGCGCTTTCTCTCTCTCCTTCCTCTCTGGGGTCCACGGCCAAATACACATAATTTGTGATTTGTGGGGTTCCTGACATGAAGGTGCCCCCCCCTCCTCTGAGTGGAACAACTACCGTAACAGCGGAATTTTACACGTGCGTAATTACGCACATAAGTGCATGTAACATAATAATACACAACGTGTGCTGTACATATAGCTCACTGTAGGCTAACATTCTTGGGGATCTTCTTAGCTTTGTGAGCTTGTAGATCGGCTATTTTTGGCAAAGAGCTTGACCGGACCTCTAGTTAGTTATAAATTAAGAATGTATTATTAATGATTTAAAAGGGGGGGGGGTGATCTTTCCACCTATACCAGAATAAACCATGGGCCTATTTAGCGCGTGCTGCACATCCCTGCCTGCATGGGTGCACAGTATACTATAGGCAAAGTTCACAGCTCTCCTTCTCTCCTAATTCCCCACAAATAGTCCCCAGCAGCTGGCTGGGACCGGAGAGCAAGCTGCCATTCAGTCATGATTGATTGAGGTGATTGAGATGACATCATGATTTCTCCATGAGTCTTCTAACTTTCGAGGAAAAAAACAACAACAATTAAATAGGTGTGGATGGCTTCAGTCAATGAATCAACAGCGGTCGTTAGCTCCCCACTGGGAGATCAGAAAAACTTGATGGCCCATTCGGCGCACACATCAAAGGTGGTTAGGATCAAAGGCACTTAGTTTGTAGACAGACGCACACGAGAGAGAGAGAGAGAGAGAGAGAGAGAGAGAGAGAGAGAGAGAGAGAGAGAGAGAGAGAGAGAGAGAGAGAGAGCTTGCGTGTTACGGCCGCGGACCTTTGACAGACAGACATCCGTCGGAGCACAGTCAGCACACTCACTCGCACCAAAAGTAGCCGATCTACAAGCTCACAACACCTCGCAGCACCAGGCGTTGTGAGCTTGTAGATCGGCTATTTTTGGCAAAGAGCTTGACAGATAGATAGATAGACTGATAGATACAGACAGACAGACCCATGCAGGGCGTCCGTGGGAGCGCACTCACGCCAATGTGCTAAATTATAATATAAGAATAATAATAATAATAATAATAAGGGTAATAATAATAATAGCATCAATTTGTTTATTGCACTGCACATCATTTACGCACAGCCTCGTTTGGTTTGAGACACATGCAGTGTCCACTGTCCAGTCTGGTCTAATATCAAACCAAACCAGGCTGTCGGTGGACAGCTGTGCGCAATCTCATCTCATGGACGCCTCTTGAAGACTTCATTTATGGGCATATGAAGTGGACTATTATAGTAAGTGGACAGATTAAGGTGAAAGATTAATTTGATCATACTTCTGGTGGTTAGAATTCACGACAGTTGTTGTGAATTAGGTGAGAAAAATCCTTCAATCTGAATGTGGCAATTTGGAGAGCTCCAAGTTGCGCAGGGATGCTTAATTTATTTTTCCTAGTTTCTTAAATGCTACAGTTTCTTCGAAAATATGTAATCTCCTATAGTTCACAAGGCGTGGCGCTGTGATGCATCCAAGTTCATGTTCATGTTACCAAGCCATATTGTAGTACAGTCAATAGTAGGCTAATACTAGGCTGCTTTTAAATCTACAATGAAATGACAACGGATCTCCCTCCCATGCGCGTGTCGTTCTGCAATGATTTTTAATTCATTAGAGGCAGCAAATAAGCAACACATTTAACATATTAAGCTCAGATGATTCCAACCAGGAGGAAAGAGACGGGAAGACAGGAGAGAGGAGAGGGAGAGAGACGGTATAATGCTTTTTATTTTATTTTTGTTGCGTGTCGACCTGCGCAGCGCGCCCCATCCCGCACCGCAATAATGGACTCTGAAAGCTTGGCTCATGTGTAGCCTATCATAATTATTCACAAAAGTAACATGGATATATACACTTAGGATTTAGAGAGAACCCTGAACTATTGCGCTTGAGATTTGGGTTCATTCTGGGTTAAAACTGAATCTCTCCATTGTCTCCAAACTAAAGGCCCAGAATTAATTGGAGATGACAAAAAGAAAGCAGTGCTGTTCACAAAAATGACATATGCCTATGGTTGTGGCAGGTGTAAACTTTAATATTATTTAATAAAGGAGGATTAATGAAGCATTAATACACACATGGTGTTTTGATGTTGGGCTGATTTGACAATAGATCAGATGCAAGTGTCTCATTAATGCGCATGAGATGCTTTACCAAGTATGCCTACATTAATTCACATTCATTGTGATTATGTAGTCGGAATGGCGGTGTTTATAAATAGCAATGCGTCACAGTCGGAATAGCGATGTCTTTAAAACAAATGGGAAACATCTCCACTCCGAAGAATGGAAGTCAATCTTCTAAGTGGCGATGTGGTGGAATAGCGATGTGTAACCCCCCAGAGGGTATAAAGGACCCGGAAAGCGGAAGTTACGTTCTCTTTCGCTGCCTCGATGAAACAACAGAGCTACACAAAATCATCACTACTACAGTACGAGCCTGCGGGAATTCGACGATCTCGACAGCGACGAGTCGGTTCTCAGTCCACGAGAGTCCCCGGAGCTCGCTACTCTCCCTCTTCTACACTGTCCTCTTCCCGGCGTGGAAGACGCAGTTTTTCTTTTCTTCAAACAGACGGACGGACGCTACAGCTAGCCTAGCTAGCTCCTCCAGGTTCGCTAAACAGCCTAGCTTCAACTCGCTAGCCTTAGCCCGCTGCTGCTGATCGCCACGACCGGGGTGCCAGCATGGATCTCCCCTCCGGCGCCGATGCAGCACCCATCCCTGCGCCCAGCTACTGGATGAGTGGGACACTCACGAGTACTGCATCATCTGCCTGGGTTTCGCCCACGCAGATGCCGCAACTTACGAGCAGCCTCCAAGGTGCGCCGACTGAGGTTCTACCTTCCCTCTCGTGCCATGTACGAGGAACCGGAGGAGTTCAACGCGGCTTCCGCTACTACTCCTCCCGCAGGCAGCCCGCCGCTTACGCAACCGGAGAGGAGGCCCTCGCTCGCCGGGCTCACCCTTCCGCAGCAGCCGGCTCCGCTCGGGCCCTGGATCCACCGGATCGGCTTCGCCCTCTTCACGGAGGGGAAGGACGCAGACCTGCACTAAAAGAGCTAGATCCTCGCTCCCGCTCTCCTGCGAGGGGGAACCACGACAGAATTGATCGTGGCTCCCACCGACTCCCCACCAGCGGAACACAGCAGCGGCCCCAGGACCCAAGCGCCCTCCCACAACTCTTCCCCGGCGGGGAGTGTCTTCTCGGTCGGAGACGAGGGTGAGGACGATACCCTCACCTCCTACCAGGTCCACCGCTACGACGACGTCGATTACCAGGTCGTCGACGAGATCGAGGGGGACGGGGAGGTCGTCCTCCGTGAGACCACCACTGACCACAGCCCTCCACACCCGGCCCTAGGCCCACCGCTAACTGTGACCCCCCTCACCGACGCTGTACCTGTGGCAAGGGAGAAGACGGCTACAGCCCAGTATAGTAGCTCTTCTAGCCCCAATAACTCACAACTGGCCATCAAAGACCACAGGACCTTTTTTATTGTGTAAGAAAATACATATTTAGCCACCTGCCCTAATGCCCCCGCCCACTGTAAAAAAAAGTATGTAACACCAAGCACGGTTGCCAGGCCAACGAGTACAGCCAAGATGGCGGCTCTCAAAATGGCCACGCACACTTACCCAGAGGTAACAACAAACATGGTTGCCGGGCCAGGCTACAGTTTTCCAGGAAACCACCCATGTCCAACAAAGTATTGTTTTCACACGCGAGTGGCCAAGCGGCGGTGACGTTGTGAAAGGATGCATTCGTTCAGAAATAGTGTTTGTTCACAAGCTGGTCCAGCTGGCTGCCATAGACTTCAATGTATTTCACCAAACTTCCTGGTTCCAGTTGACTCCCAATGTGCGTCAATGGCGTCTGCCCGGCCGAAAGGCTGAATGTACCTTCTTCTATCATAGCCTTGGGGAAACTGAGGAACACATGCTGTAAACCAGTGGTTCTCACACTTGTTCATGTCAATGTCAAAATGATATGATTTGGCTGTGGACCCAAATCTCAATTTTTTTTTTGGCAGAGATTTTTTCAAGTGACACGCTATGAGCTTGTAGATCTGCAATTTTTAGCGGCGCTGGCGCCGCTCTATACATAGTATAGAGACCAATCAGAACTGATTGGTTCTGATTGGTCAGGCCCGTCATATACATAGTATAGAGCGGTCCTGCTCTATACCTGGCTTTTCCGTCAACGTTCTGATTGGTCAGGTCTGTCAACGTTCTGATTGGTCAGGCCCGCCAAGTTTCTGATTGGTCAGGTCCGTCAACGTTCTGATTGGTCAGGCCCGTCGAGGTTCTGATTGGTCAGGTCCGTCAACGTTCTGATTGGTCAGGCCCGTCGAGGTTCTGATTGGTCAGGTCCGTCAACGTTCTGATTGGTCAGGCCCATCAAGGTTCTGATTGGTCAGGCCCGTCAAGGTTCTGATTGGTCAGGCCCGTCAAGGTTCTGATTGGTCAGGCCCGTCAAGGTTCTGATTTGTCAGGCAAGTGGACTATTCATGACATCACTATGATGTCATGAATATAGAATTAGATGTCTATATAAACAATGACTAAATAAACAATGAGTAATATCTAGAAATATTTAGTAATTTCATTTTATTATTCATTTGGCTAAAGTCTCCTTCTAGGTAAGTTTTTAGCGGCGCTAGCCGCTCTATACCTTTAGGTATAGAGCGGCTACTGCTCTATACCTGACTTTGTCCGTGTTCACCGTCAACGCTCTGATTGGTCAGACCCGTCAACAAAGTGATTGGTCAAGCTTCACGTGACACATGGCTATAAACACATTATAAACACATATCGATGACAAAATGTATCAAAGGCGCCGCTACCTTCACACAGGGTGTGATTTTTTAATAGCCAAATTATAAAACATGGTTAAAGTTGTTAAAATGATTGTGACGCTATATTAACTAATTTTGCACATACATCTAGTATACATTGGAGAGATCGGCTCTCTTCCGGTGGTGCCACTGAAGCCACTCTCCATACGGTGGCGCAGTCGGTAGCGCTGTCGCCTCACAGCTAGAAGGTCCTGGGTTCGATTCCCGCAGGGGACGCTGTGGGCGCTGGGGGCGTGTTCTCTCCTCCGCGTCATCAGTGCCCACACCCTAGGTGGGGTTGGCGAAAGGGCCTTTCTGTGTGGAGTTTGCATGTTCTCCCCGTGTCTCCTAGGGTAGGTACCCTCACAAAAACATGTAGTAATCCTGGTCACTATACTGCCTCCCCCTGGCCAGCCGGGGCGCCTGATGGAGGGGAAGGGAACTGGTTGGACTAACGTGTTCCTTCCACGCGCTACGTCCAACCAGGGAAACTCCCCCCTGTCAGGTGATAAGAAGGTCAGTTGGCTCTCATGCATTGAAGGAGGCATGAGCTCGGCCCTGGCCTCCCTAGGTTGGCAGAGGGAAGGTAGTGCCCAGGATTACACGCAAGAAGATGGATATCTACCTACCTGCTCATGCAATTGTGGATGCCCTGGCAGTGAAGTATGATGTTGAAGCTTCCGATCTTTCATCCATACTCCTCAGCACCTACATACTGACTGGATGTGACACAGTGAGCTATCTTTACAGAAGAGGAAAAAGACGTGCCTACAAAGCTGCCGTTGATCACCTGAAAGACCTTCTGCCTCTGTGCCAATACGGTGACTCTGGGGAAAGTCTGGATGTTACACAAGATGTCGTGACAGCGGCTAGAGTGACGACACATGGCTTCACTATATGAGAGGAGTGACTTCAGTGGTAACTTGGATGCACTGCGAGCCCATCTTTTTGGCAACATCAAAGGAGACATGCGTTTCCTTCCACCTACTGAAGATGCCTTCCAATTACACCTTCTCAGAGCCCTGCATCAGTTGGTTGTATGTAAGAGGGCACACATGTCTCAGCCAACCAACCCTGTGGCAACCAACTTTGGCAGAGAGCTTGTCAATGGTAAGCTGGTGGCAACAATGATGCTGAAGGATGCAAAACCTGCACAATACAAGCGCACCAAATATTGCCACTGCAAGAAAAGCAAGTGTGCCAGAGGATGCTCCTGTGCAAGAGCCGGTGTCAAGTGTGTCATTGCCTGTCTCTGCACTGGGGACCCCAAAAAATGTTCACGAGTTGAACTCACACTCGAAGACAGTGACAGTGAGTGAGTTGATTAGTTAGTTGTTTTCATTTTCCTGATCATTTTCCTTTTCCTTTTTTGAGCTGTGCTCCTGGAAGGAGTATACTGTAGCTCCAAGCGGCATGGGACGTTTAGCATGTATGTACGCCAATCAAGATCAAGGATAGCAATTTCATCACTATGACATCACAACAGAGACAATATATATTAGTATTCATAAATAGCACAGCTCACTTCACACTAGGTGTGATTTTTCAACTAACATAAAGAATCAGCTGTGCACATCTGTTTATTTTATAATAAAAATTCACACCCTGTGTGAAGAGAGTGGTGCCTTTGATGAGCCCCGTATTGATGTTGTCATCAATGTTTGTTTATTGGACATACATACATACGGACGGACACACGGACAAAGTCAGATATAGGAGTGGTTGGCACCACTCAAAAAATACTTGTGTTGTTTTGAATTTGTTGTGTTACATGTTTCTTTTGTGGGGGTACAGGTGTTTTCAAGAAAAAAAGGCTCTGGGAATTTTTAGCATAAGGGTAATAAAGTCACCACAGTTCCTTTAATTTAGGGTTGATTTTAATATTTTTTTTGTGGAATGACTATAAAGATTGATGAAAAGAATGAGACATTGGCTGATGTCATAACCCATGGCAAAGTTGATAACTAAAGATGAAAGTATTGGGGAAAATGCAAAAAACGGGTGCATTTTTGGTACCGAAAATGGCTATAAATAATTTGGAAAGGCTTTGCGGGTGTATTTTTGGACTTGGTGTTGTTCACATATGTGTTCTGTGTATCTGGGAATCATTTATTGACAGCCTACACAACCTTTTGAGGACTTTAAGAAAATAAACCTAAATCACACGGTCAAAAAATAAAGGCTTCATTATACAAAAATGTCCACAACTTGTTTTCGCGATGTTTCCGGCAGAGCAGGCCTCTCATTAGGAAGGGTAGTGTTTCCTATGCCAAGTTTTAAACCTGTCAGAGCTTCCATTGTGAATCTACATGAGTTTTTATGCCTCAACCCCCAGACGGCCAGGCTTTATTATTTGTTTGGGGTGTATAACTTTATATATCAATTTCACCACTTTTGCAGTAAAACATTTTTACACAACAATCCATTTCATGTATGGGAGGCCTTAGAGATGAAGAAAAACTATGTTGTGTTTGGTTCTACCTCTGGTAGGGGTACCTCGAAAACTAAAGCCCTTTTTGGCTGTTTGTCACAGCCCCCTCGAAAACTAAAGCCCTTTTTGGCTGTTTGTCACAGGCCTATTAATGTACCATGTTAGACTCATTGAAAACACAAGTCCCGCTTCTAGTGACTGATTGTCTTTCTTTCTAATGCAGTGGTTCTCAAAGTGGGGTCCAGGGACCCTCAGGGTTCCTTGGAGGTGGTTCAAAATGGACCCTTACAAATCTGTAACTCGAGAGTGTATAATTGGATCCATTGGTTCCATTTGTACGCTCTCAGAGCTATGGGGGACCTTGAAATTGAAACGTTTGGGAACCACTGTTCTAATGAATGGTGATACCTTACTTTTTGTTATTTTGTGCATGAACGTCATAGATTCCATGCTTGGACTAACAGGACTCCTTGAAGCAACATTACATTACATAATGTAATGCAGGCATTCTTCTGGGAGTTCCCATTCATTACAGGAAGAATATCAGTCTCTAGAAACAGTGTTTTCAATGAGTGTTTAATGTGGATTTTGAAGTTGAACAGAGTGTTTAATGCGGATTTTGAAGTTGAATAGGCTTATATGTGTGATCAAATGAAAGTTAAGTTTCAATTTTAATTCCCCTTTTAAAGTTTTCCCCCACTCTCTGGCACCTGGCCACAGTAATTTTGCTATGCAACATACTGTACAAATCTTCACAGTTTCTATGCAATCATGACAATTATTGTTTAATCTAATTTATACTATGTTGTACTTTCCAGAGTACAACAATGGATGCTGAGCTCAGGACCTTTTTAATGGACTGAAAGCTTATACAAAAGCTGGACAATTCATGTCACGTCTACTCCATATACGTACATGAATATTGTTTCTTTATCCAAAAAACAAGCCCGCCACACACATGATTTGTGAGAATGAGATTGACAGCTTGAATATCAATATTGTTTCTCTTCCATTGACAATTAATTTTAGCCGCAGGATAAAATAATTGGTCTGTCTCTTTGCCAAAGTTAAATACTAATAATAACAATGTAGTACTTTGACATTGCACTCTGAGTTAGCAAAAGCATATTACTGTAACCTTAGAACTCAAGTTATTAAGCAATGTTCAATTAACTAGCAGACTACATCCACACATCATTATTCTGGCTCAAACGTCTTGGACATGGTCCACTAAGAATAAACAAGGGCGTGTGACTACCAGGCTTAACTTGAAATAGCTGTCATGAAAGTTGTTTAAATGTCATGAAAGTCGTTTAAATCTAATCATATTTCCTGTTGTTTTTTGTTTTGATTTTTTCCCCAGATTGATGCGTCTGTAATCCCAGTCATGACACATGGTGACCTGGCAAAGTACATCCCTAAAGCTGGAGATAGAATTGCTACGGCCAGTGTAGTACGATGGTCTTCTGCCGGCAAGGCAACAGATCGCTTGACACCAAGAGAACACTAAAACTCAACACTGTCACGGTGCGGGGTTTCTGCCCCGCCCCCCTCCTCCTCTCCGACTCTGTTGTTGGCCTTGAGTGCTGAGCCTGGACCCGCAGCGTGCCCGGCTGCAAGCCCTCGGGCTAATTACTTGTGTTGCCTATTTAAGACTTTCCAGCCGGTAGCCTTTTGCTGGATTATAATTATTGTTCACGGCGGACCTGCCTGTCCTCGTTCTGTACTTGTCCGTGTTCCCTCCTGTGCGAGGTGGTTTCTGTTCTGTCTTTTACAAGTAAAGTATTATTTATCCTCCTACATCTGTGTTGCGTCCTGCGCTTGGATCCTCCCTTTCCCTCCGTGGCCGATTTGTGACAGTATAATCCAGCCAACAATGGATCCAGCGGGGCGCATGTCGGCGCCTGGAGACGCGGTGGATGGCGTGATCGTCATGGGGTGTTTGGACGCCATCTTTGACACCCTGCGCCGTATAGAGGACCGCCTGCTGCGCCTCGAGACGAGCCTCTCGGGCGGTCAGTCCGCGATCTTGTTCCGCGTCTCCAACATGTGGGAACGTATGCTCCAGGCGGACGGGGCGCCCGCCCCCGCGCGCACGGCGGCGGCGACGGTCAGCTCTCACGCCGTGGAGGTGGGAGTTCCCGACGCGGGGAGCGGCTCCTCCGGAGCTTCTGACTCCAGTTCCACCCCGCAGCCCGCGGCTACGACCTCCTCTTCATCGGACCTGCGGGTGAGGGCCCGTACCCGGCCTCCGGCCCGCGGGAGAACCCGCCGCCGGGGGGTGCCTCGGGTCCGTCACCACTCTCCCTCCCCCGAGGGAGCGCGAGCCCGGCGTTGGAGATCCTCGTCGGGGAGCCGTCCTGGTCTGTCCTGCGAGAGGGAGAGGGGCTGTCCCCGCCGGGCAGTGTCTTCCGATCCCCTCCTCTCTCGCCGACCGGATCCTGTTCCGGAGACCGAAACGGAGAAGCAGCGGTGGGCCCGGCTCGGGCTGTGCTTCTACTGTGTCGACGGGGACCACCAGATCAACAACTGTCTCGTGAGGCCCCCGCATCCTAAGTAGAGAAGTTAAGTTTCTGTTCTGTTCTGTTGCTACCCTATTGTGTTAGTTCTGTGGTCCTGTTTTTGTGCTCACCGTTCTTGCCTTGGTTTTTCCCCTCTGTCTCTCTTTCTGACCTGTCCTGTCTCCAGCTCCTATTTCGCCAACGACGGGCGGCCTGCCGGGGGGTCCGAACCTGGATGGGCGGCGCCAGTATCCAGGTGCGCCGTCCGGTCCTCCTGATTGGTCCGCGGCCCCAGCAGGGCCGCTCGTGTCCCGTTTTCCGGTCGTCGCTGTCGGGGGTCTCTCCTCTTTCTGCCTTGGTTCTCGACCCCCCCCCCCCCCCCCCTGATCGTCGCCTGTCGTCCGGGCTGGACCCCGGCAGACCTCCTGGCCTCGACCCGAGACTCTGTTCCTACCTGCCTGCGCCCTCTGCGCCGACGCCCTCCGCGCAGAGCCCCCCCCCCCCCGGTTCTGGGACGCCTGGGAGTCGTCCCGTGGAGGGGAGGTACTGTCATGGTGCGGGGTTTTTTGGCCCCGCCCCCCTCCTCCTCTCCGACTCTGTTGTTGGCCTTGAGTGCTGTGCCTGGACTCGCAGCGTGCCCGGCTGCAAGCCCTCGGGCTAATTACTTGTGTTGCCTATTTAAGACTTTCCAGCCGGTAGCCTTTTGCTGGATTATAATTATTGTTCACGGCAGACCTGCCTGTCCTCCTACATCTGTGTTGCGTCCTGCGCTTGGATCCTCCCTTTCCCTCTGTGGCCGATTCGTGACAAACACTAAATTGTTGTCTCAAGAGGTAGCGGGACCTGTAAAGAAACGTACATGCACAGGGCTAGTAGGAAATATAAATGCAACAACAACAGTGAGAAGGCTTCGGCTTGGATGGATGGATTTTGATTAAAAGGATGATCGGGTCATTCTCACGAACCAATAAAATACCATGGCAGTGAACATTGCAATATAAAAGTCACAATTTGATAATACAATTAAATGATAATTTTAAAGATAATAGTTGTCTCTTTCTTGTACAGAGGTTTATTTAGATGTGAAAGTTCATTATTGTTGAATTTTTATGCATTTTTAGCTGAAAATCCCATTACCGCAATGCGTCCACATTAATTTCAGAGGTGTTCGGACAGTATTTTAGATAGGATAAGCTATATGGATTTTACAAAAACTGAATTCATATTGTTAATTATGTTTTGTAAAAATATAAAATGTATTAATTAAAAAAGAAAACATTTCAATAAAATATTTTTTGGGGAAAAACGTGCTGTCCATGGCCACGGTTCTCATCCTCCGCTACATAGTTTGTGCGCCTGTTGCCAGGCAGAAATTAAGTTGAGTGCAGTTTTTTCTCCCATGATGCATCACAGAGAAGAAGACTCAAAGATGGACACAAGGTACAGCTATTCTCTCACAAAGTTTAAAGGTTTCATGACGTTCAGTTTTACCACACATTAAAAGTCTTTGTCATGGTCCTTCAAACGTGTATAGAAAGTTTTAACCAAAAATTCCACTCCATTGCAGGTGTTTTTCTCTCACATTTCTAAAGCCTTTTCAACTGCAATGAAAAAGGAAATCTTTGCCTGCGGGTGTCGCTGGTGAGGGATTTTGCCTGTCAATCATCACCTTTGCTCCGCCCCCCCAAAGGAAAGGATAGGGGAGGGGAGGGGCGAGGAGGAGAGTGGGCGGGATTAATCGACAGTGACCTCACTGTCAAAGGGCCAAGCTCAGATTACTTTTCAGCCTAATTATTCAGAAAACTCCAGACCACAGAAAATCCACTGAATGTTCAAAGTTCAGATTTTTTGGGTGTAATTGAGGTCATAAAACCCCCCAAAAAAACATAACAAATAAAAAAAGTGAAAATGAATGTCATAGAACCTTTAAACTATTATATGGAAAATGGTTCCACTGAGGAGGTTCAGGTGAAGAAGACTTTTTTAGAGAAGAAGCACACTTCTGTTGAGAAGTTAGTTGACCTCACAAAAGATCACATGGCTAGGTTTCTCATACATGTGTTCAACATAAGGCACCAGTATGAGAGCCTGAAAGCCCTCCGAGAGAATCTGACACAGAAGGATGTCATTGTGCACATTGATTATAGTGAAAACTACAGCTGCAAGTACAGCACGGAAGTGAAAGAGACTCACTTTGGTGGGGGTAACTCCCAAGTGACATTGCACACACTGGTGTGAAGTACCTGATTGGAGGAGGAGTGGAGTCTTTTGCCTCAATATCGGAGTGCCTAAAACACGATGCTGTAGCAACATGGGCTCATCTTGACCCAGTGCTTTTGTCCATCCGTATAGAACATCCAGAAGTAAAAAACATCCACTTCATTTCAGATGGACCCACATCCCAGTACCGCAATAAAACTGCGTTCTACCTGGCTTCGACTGTGCCCTTCATGAAAGGGTTTGATTACGTCACATGGAATTTCACTGAAGCATCCCATGGTAAGGGCACCCCTGATGGGGTGGGAGGTGCTCTGAAGAACCTGGCAGACAGGATTGTTGCATATGGAACCAACATCTCAGACGTTGATACACTACATGAGCAACTGGCAACACATTCATCAGTGAGGTTGTACAGGGTCACGGAGGAAGAAATCAGCACAGGCCAGGAATTGATCCCGCCTTCATTAAAAACAGTGCCTGGGACCATGAAGATTCATCAGGTAACATCAGCCTGCAAGTTATTTAGTGGACCATTGTGGTCCAATTTTTTACAACAGTATGAAATGTATGTTCAATCTTACCCCAAATTAACATTTATTTTCTTCCCATTAATAGCTGACATCAACAAAGCCAGGAACCATCCAGACCCGGGAAGTGTCCTGTTTTTGTGGCGTGGCATGCCAATGCTTTCACCCAACTGATTTTGACTTCAGAGAAAACATGGAGTCAGAGGACGACCAGGCTGACCCAGAGCCAGTTTTAGAAGTGGGAACGTGGGTCCTCGTCAAATATGATGGAAAACTGTTCCCTGGCACCATTACCCAGGTATCTAGGCCTAATGGAAGATAATATACACTCTTGAACCCTAGTGTCCCTATTCAAGGTCTAAAATTTGACAAAAATTGCCACACTGTACCATAAAACAATAAACCACCTAAAAAGCCTAATAAAAAGACAAAATATAAACCACAACATAGACCAACATTTAATGTATGATGTGCAATTCATCTGAGAGTTACTAACACAATAAATAAATATCTAAAATAAAACAAATATAATATAGTAAATACATGTATAAAGTGTCATGGTGCAATCGTTTGAAAAGTTACCAGAACAGCACAGCATAATAAAGTGCTGTTCTGCATTTCAAAAGTGCGTAACTTTACATCATGTCCAGTCAAGCTATGGGGGCCTAGTATAGAGCCCCTAGGACTCCAGTCAACTATAGGGTTTAAATAGTTAATGAAAATGCTGATAATGAGTCCTGGATGCTTGTGTTGTCCCTATTTTCCACAGGCCATGGCTGGTCAATACGAGGTGGACACCATGAACCGAGCGGGGGAAAACAAATTCTACATTCCGTCCATCAAATTCGATGGAGATAAAGTGTGGTATTATGGAGAAGACATCAAGTCTGTTATCCCAGAGCCACTGCCTGCCTCATCCTCAGCCCGGCATTTCAGTGTTGATCCTGAAATCTGGGCAAAACATTCAAAGAAACGGGTTTGAAATACACTGGTGTGTTCTTTGAATGAAAGTGACAACTGTGCCAAATGACAAGAGTGCATTTGAAACAAACACACACACACACACACACACACACACACACACACACACACACACACACACACACACACACGTTGATTCATGTTCATTGGTGGTTGCCATGTAGCTCGGACCTTGAGAATGTTATCGCCACAGTATTTTTGTGAATGATGTTACAATTTACGGGTGCATTTCTCCTTTCCGACATGTCGCCTTTCCGACGTTGACGAACCCTATACCTAACCCTAACCCTAACCTTAACCGCACGCGGAAGCCACTAGTCGGAGTGGTGAGATGTCGGAATGGAAGGAGCACCCCACAATTTACAGCCAACAAAGGCGTAGCAAGATGGTGGCCACAATACAACCTTTTCAGTACAATCAGAGTCTTCTACTGATGGTCACTGGTAGCGGGAGGCATGCGATAATCCGACAGACCTTTTCTCCGAATATGTGGCATCCGCGTGCGGTTAGGGTTAGGGTGCGGGTTTGGTTCGGGTTTAGTATTGAAACGTCGGAGCGCTGCGCTGTCGGAGGAATGCGCTGTCGGACTAACGTACTGCACCCACTGGTAGCTGCAAAGCTCTATATGTTTGTGTCTGGTACCACAATGTTATAATGGTCTAATGGTGGATTATTGTTCTAATCTATTATTCTGTTATTTCCCCCAGTAGTAAATTAACTGAAGTGGGTTTGTTCTTTGCTTGCTCTTCTGGTTGGTTTATTTTAAGCTTGCTCTTCTGGTTGGTGGTGGGGCTAAATTAACTGAAGTAGGTTTGTTTTAAGCTTGCTCTTCTGGTTGGTGGGGCTAAATTAACTGAACTGGGTTTGTTTTAAGCTTGCTCTTCTGGTTGGTGGGGCTAAATTAACTGAACAGATTCAACAGCTTATGGCAGTATCTGTCTAACTTAGGCCTTGGCTACACGTACATGGATCTTTTTCTAAACGCACATTTTTGTGTGCGTTTGGGCCTTTCAGCCACACGCAAACGGTGTTTTTGGCCGCTAAAACGGATATTTTTGTAAACGGATGAATAAGTGAAGGTTTTCCAAAACATGCGTTTCAGTGGATCTGTGTGGACATGTAATCCGGAGATTTTGAGAAACGATGACGTCATCGCGCATTCGCACATGGTCATTATAATAATAAATGAAGAGAGAGAGAGAGAGCAACGCTTACAGTCTATGAAACAAGGCACGCTCATTTATGGCTAAATAATGTCATACTTAATAATAAGACAGTGGTGGAAAAAGTAGCTCATTCACTGTGTGACGAAAACCCTCTTTCTCTGCGCCAAGTAGAACACACGGCGCGCACACAGATTGAATGTGGGGTCTGTCGTCTTAAAACACAATCGCCCCGGTGCCGAGAGTCCCTGCTTTATAGTGGTGTTCGATGTTTTTACATTGCCAACTCTCACATGTACATAAACGTTCAGATTTCAAATATAAAGTGCTTACCCCTGAGCCACGGACGTTACAAGGCGATCCGGACCGCGATAAGTACCCGTATCTCCCGTATTGTTCAATAAAAAGCATTTTAATCCGATCGTCGGCCATTTTTAAATTACCAAAATAAAACAACAGAAAAAGAAAATGGCCGGCGATGGGATTAAAATGCTTTTCATTGAGCAATACGGTAGATACGGGTACTTATCACGGTCCAGATTGCCTTGTAACATCCGTGGCTCAGGGGTAAGCACTTTATATTTGAAATCTGAACGTTTATGTACATGTGAGAGTTGGCAATGTAAAAAAAAAACGAACACCACTATAAACCAGAGACTCGACAGCGTCATGTGAACCATGGCTACTGTTTGCGCTTCAGCTGCGCCCTAATAATGTTGTTTTCGTTTATGTTCACGTATGCTGTTCACGTATGCTATTAAAATAATGCAGCTATTGCAGTATTAGGCCTTAACATGTGATTACAAATGTATTTGTATTTGGCCCCTCACATATATAATTATAAAATAAATGTAAATATAAAATCTGATATAAAATTGAAACATGCAGCTGATCGATGCGTTTCTGCGTCTACGTGTGGACAGGGATTTTTGTTTATCTTTGTCATGTGGCCAGGGATTCTTTTTAAAAACGGAGGACTAAAATATCCGTTTAGTAAAAGATCCATGTACGTGTAGCCAAGGCCTTAATTTTAGTAATGTTCTCTTGGCTCACCTGGCACTTGTTGATGGACACTTGCACCCTGCATTGACTGATGTCTGGAAAAGCTTTCCAGGACAAGGGAGCTAGTTTTAAAGTGCTTAAATAGACTTATACTTTCCAGGGGCTGTGTAATGTTAGTTTGTTAAAGCAAACTTGTGTTTTTTCTATACCTTTTAAATATTGTTCCTCATGTTGAGGTGTCTATGTTAAGAAGACAAAGTCTTTAAATGTACCATTATCTGTTAAACCAAATGTTATAAAAAATAAATAAAGTGAAATTAACATTCTCAGCAACCTCAGACCTTGTTTTTATGCTTCCAAAAATATATGCCTTTTGAAAGATTTAACATTGTAAATCTTTGCAACAAGGACTTAGTGAGAATCACCCACAGTCTATCATTACCAAAATCATCAACCTCATTTCCGAAACATATGTATCATTACCGCAACATGTGTCCATTTAATGTTAATTTCATAGCTTGAAAAATAGTTGATTGTTTTTTAATGCACGTGCAGAATCTATATGTTAGGGTCTTTCAGGTTTGCCATATCATTTTGAAAATGATGTCAGGTTTCAAGTAAATATCTAAAAGATTAGGCTGTAGATTGTGAATGGTGTTGCGGTAATGAGAGAAATCAGTAAAAATCTAATAAAAATGTTAATTTAAAGATAAATATATTTTTTTCGTTTCAAGTAAATGTGCATGACTATTAATAATCCAAAAAAACAAAACAAAAAAAGTATTAACTTCCCTAATACCGCGACGTTTTCAGACCGTTGCGGTAATGAGATTTCTATGGACATGTTTTGGAAAATATGTTAAAAAAAGGTGTTAAAAGGTCATTAAATGTTTTAAAATTAATATTCACAAACAGTTCAGACCTTGTTCATAATGCTCAAAAAAAAAAATCTTGATAAAAGTCTTTTAAAAATTCCATGCTTGAAATCTTTGAAACCAAGTTTTGTGAGAATGACCCGATCGGTACAAACAAATGAAGTCAATCAATGGTGGAGGAACAAGACACCTAACCATCGAAAAGGAGAAAACGGTAGAGGAAATCAAGCACATGGTTGAAAATCTGTTCTTCCCAAATGGCTTGTCAAACAAACGGAAAAATCTCTCTTATAATAGTATTAAGATTGATTGCAGTCAGGTAGAAATAGTCAGTTAAAATACTCAGACTACAGGGGTCGGGCATAGCGACGTCACAGGGTTGAGACGCCGTTAAATCAGCCCACTTTCACCGACATCTTGAGGGAGTAGATTGACAGCTACCACAAGTGTAGAGTAGTTTAGTGTAGTCTGTAGTCCTGTGTTTGTTGTCCAGCAAGTAGACGGTGTACATTATTATCTATCTCTAACTTGTCTGTTGCTCTAATTTAGCAATGGTACGACAGTGCTGCATTATCGACAGTGCTGCATTATCGGATGCAATGCCAAGGTTTCAGACGTTAAATTAAAAAAGTTAAATTGCACACATTTCCAACCTGGAGGAAAAGCTGTTGGAGATCAGATGTCGAGATATCAAAGAAACGGCTTGGCATGGGTATCTTAAATACAATGAGATTGAGCTAACAGCTAAATTGTGTTTCTCTATGTGTCCAGTCTGAGAAACGTTGTCTAACGTGGGTGGCTCACGGTCACGGTGGCTGAGTAAACAGCCAGGGACTATTGTATGTCTGTCAGGAAGTGTTCAGACGTCGGAGATATCAAATAAATGTAGTATGGCTTGGGTGTCAGCTGACGAAATAACATAACCTTCAACAACATTCCCAAACACATATAAGCTCAAACGAGCATGACAGCACACAATCAAACCTATAAACATCTGTTGGAGGCGAGGCGAGCATCAGCGTTGCCATGTCGGCTTATTATAAGCGACTTTGGGCTTCTTTTTCTGTAAAGTTGCTTGTAAAATTTGTAGTTTTGTGTGGCTTATTTATAAAGTGTACTTGCTTATTTAGGCTTATTTAGGTACTTGCTTATTTAGGCTTAAAAAAAATATATATATATAATAATTAAAGCAGTGGTTCTCAAATCTTTTCATGAAAATGTTTTGTGCCAGGGAGCATTTGTGTTGTTAGAATGTTTAAAAAAATATTCCAAATATTCTTTATTTTATTGCAAGAGTTTTTTTAAATAACCTATTTACAAGCTCACGTGAGCTTGTAGATCGGCTATTTTCAAGTAGTCGATGTCACTAAGCCACTTCTTTTGGGCTTGTTTTCATAGACCTGGTTGCTTATTTCTCTCGCAAAATATGGCAACACTGATCGCAACAGGTCCGTTATGCACTTTCTCAATGATCAACAATGAACAATATAAAATGAATAATAATACTTCGCTATAATAATATTATAAATATAGCCTATCAGTACTCAAGATGACTATTTTATTTCGGTTACACAACTAAGCAACAAAACGTTGTTCTTTTCAGGTAAAATGAATGATTGTGACTGACTGGTCACTGTCATTACATCTGGTCTAGCCGTCTAGGGCACAGATGTAATGACTTTTTTCCAGGTAGCGTGCCTTTGCGTCTGCATTCAGCTTCCCTCTGTATGGTAACTCTCTGTCATGCATTGCCAGGTCCATCTTCTGTCCTTTACCAATAAATTCGCTGTAGTTCAGGACACGTCGTGACTCGTGGGTAACTGTCAATGTTGTTGATACGAGCTGTTGTTATGGAGCTCCCCTAATATGGCCACCGGAACTACTTCAGCCTAAGCTTGGCCACGCCTTTTGCCCGTTCCCTATATCTTTGCACAAACAGAGAAAAGAGGAGCTTTCCACAGAGGAAGAAGAAGAGGAGATGCAGTTAACTTCAACCCCAGTTTTTGATCTCACAGGAAGGGAGCCAGGTTCTTCCAATCCGGTACAATGGCTGGATGACGAAGATGACTTGGAGATTAAAATTGGGCCTGGGGCAAGTGAAGCTGTGGACTTGGATGACACATTGACATGGGTTGTATTACAGCCATAACCGCCAGTTGCTCCTTGGTATAATGAGCCACACCTGTGACCAGTTGAACCCCAACCTTCTTCTCGAAATGACCAGTCACAACCGAGACTAGTGGAACCTCAGCCTGCTCCCTGGAATGAGCAGCCACAACAGGGATTGGACGAACCACAACCTGCTCCTGTTCCAGAGCCATGGAGTGACCAGGTACTGGGTCAACCTGAACCTCCTTCTGTTACACTAATTGTTAGGAGGGGCCATTGTCTCAATGACCTGATCAAAGATTAAAAAAAAACTCCTGAAATTGTAAGCGCTGGGGTGTTCATTAAGATGCGTCTCCCTGATGGAAAACTTGGAAGAAGGAAAGGGAAGCGGTGTGACTCGGGACTGCTCAACTGAGTTTTGGACAGACTTCTATGAGAGTGCACCTTGGGAGGGGATGTGAAAGTTCCCTTTATTAGGCACGATTATCACTGTGATGAGTGGCAGGCCATTGCCAGAATCTTAGTAGTAGGGTGGAGGACTGACCGCTACTTCCCAGTGAAACTTGCAGTGCCATTCCTTGAAGAAGCACTGTATGTCACGATCACCAATAGCTTTAAGGATACCTTCTTGCAGTACGTGTCTGATCAGGAGAGCGAGGTCTTTCAGAAGGCCTTAGAGGACTTCAACTCTGTTGACAGTGACACGCTGTTTGACGCCCTTGAGTCACGACAGTGACACGCTGTTTGACGTGAGTGCCAGCAAATTCCTACAGAGGGAAATCTGATCCCACTGCTGTCACAGATGGGACACAAGGCTCTGATACAGGCACCAATGTATGTAATCAAGTGTTGGCGTCCCATTGTGGTGCACTTGGCAAGTCTCTTGCCACCAGATGACCTGCATCGTGTCATACAGCAGAGTACCCCAACAGCAAAAGGTGTGAAGGGCCTCCTCCAGTTTCCAGATGAGATGAATCCACCGCAGACAGTAGTTGCCCGCTACCTTAAGAGATATCTTGGTGATGTTGATCTGAGCACTCTTCAGCGTTTCTTCCGATTCTGCACAGGTTACAACTTGATGGGAAATCCAATTTAGATAGTCATAGAAACCTCTGATTTCCAACGAAGCACACACATGTGGAAGCCTTTTAAAGCTACCTATAAGGTACCACAATAGGGCTGGCAAAAGTTTGCTTGGGTGGGGGAGTGGTTTGGGGGGCGTGGCCAAGATTCACCATGTTGGTTGGGTCACTACCAGTCTACAGACCCATCCAACAGGGTACACTACTATATAGCTTGTACACACAGCGGCACATCCAATGAATTACATCAACAATGTTAAAAGGAAAAGTTTATTCGAATATTTTCGGGTCGATTTGTGGATATATAGGGCTAACAGCCAAAACAAATGTCGCCCCAAAAGGCGTGTCCGCTCAGATTCTGAGCGTAAGTTACATCCCGCCCACAAATACAGGGGTTTTGGCCCAGAAGTTCCTCGCCCCTCCCCGTTTGTATGCAAGAGCTGTCGAAAACTTCTGGGAACTCAGATTATTCGGTTATAAGTAAGCTATTTTAAGCGAAGATGTTTGACAGAGAGCGAAAACATAAAAGTCACTAGTGTAGAGCCCTCAACCACACAATGGGGTTCAAGTGGTTCATCGCCCGGCCCTTGTGTGATGCGAGTGTGGAGGGAGCGGTACCTTCAGACAGCGGGATGGAGATGATGACGCTGTTGCCTGTCCCCACCCACAGCCGGCTGCAGGACACCATCAGAGCCGTGATCCTCACAAAGGAGAAGCCCAGCTTCCCCGTGCCTGGAGCAACAAGACGTGTAGAAAAAAGGTCAATGACGTGGTTTATGGTCCTTTGTTTTGTGTTTGTTCTTTGTTTGTTTAGATTTTATTGTGTCTTATTTTTATTTAATAGTATGATGGAGGTTTTATATTGTTTCCAGGCTTAACAACTTTAATATTCACTTTGAAAATGTTAAAAATAGTGGAAAAAAGCAGATCTACAAGCTCGCCACTAGATCTGCTATTTTCAAAACTTTTCCGTGACACTAAAAGTTGAAATATGGAGATATGGAGGTTTCTGCAGCGATATACAGAGGTAATGTGGTGTGTTTTAAATTATACCTGAAAGGAAATCTTGGATACATTGTATTTGTCCATAGTACAGTATGAATCTGTTTACTGTACATCATTTGTATTCATTATATTGACAGTATCCCACCAATTAAATACAATCACCAACCTAAATATCAATAGTATACTTCAGGAATACAATAGTAATGAGAAAATCATCATCTTCATTTCTGCTCAGGCCATTAGTATAGCACACTATCTGAAAGTGGGGTCCGCAGACCCCCAGGGGTCTTTGAGGGGGTTCCAGGGGGTCCTCAGCTAAATTAGTTCAACCACTTTAACCATTTATACTGCACATACAAATTCTTGGAAATGACATAATTTGGAATATTATATTATATTGTATACACAAATCTTGCCGCGCTATGAGCTTGTAGATCTGCTATTTTTGAAAAATCATGAAAATGTGGGTCTTTGAACATATATTTTTAAAAGTGAACATTTTTAACTCAAATCTTTGCTTCTGGGGGTCCCTACTCCCTGGAACTAAATATTTTCAGATGGGGGTCCACGGCCAAATCGATATTCATTTGGGGGCCCCCGACATGATAAAAGTTTGAGAACCACCACTGTACAGTGAGCGGTTGGTTACTATCAGTGGTCAGTCAGTAGGGGGGCATACCCAGCATCTTGCTGACGTAGGGCTCAATGTCCACGTCCTGAGGTGCTGGTAGGTGTGGGCGTGGAACAGGCGCAGCGTGGAGTCCAGTCGGATGGACACCCAGATACCGTCTCCCACCCAGGCCAGCTGGCGCACCTGGCTCTCCTTAAGGGGGTGGGCGTCAAACGACTTCTGCTCGGGGGGTGACATGGAAAATGTTAAACAAGACATTTACAGGGTGGCTACCAATATAAAGAAAATTAGTCCATCTGTGTCTGTCTTTTTGTGTGTGTGTGTGTGTGTGTGTGTGTGTGTGTGTGTGTGTGTGTGTGTGTGTGTGTGTGTGTGTGTGTGTGTGTGTGTGTGTGTGTGTGTGTGTGCGTGCGTGTGCACGTGTGTGTAAGTGAAATCTGACACCACTGTGCTGTGCAGTGTGTCTGTCTCTCTCTCTCTCCAGATTCCATAGTCTGAGAGGATGGCCCTCATTGGCTGAGAGGCCAGCCAATGAGGAAAAAGAGTCGCTTTCAGTCACCCTCTAAATTAGAACCCAATGGTCTGATGAAGAACTGAGCCTTTCATGCTTTCTATAGAGACGGTCCCTTAGGTTTCCTGACATTTGTGTGCCCTGTACTCTTGAGAGTGTTTCCCCTTTTCTTTTTTGTGAATTATCTTTTTTGTGAATTACTATTGAGTCAAATTGTTTTTGCATTGGCCTTATTTTGCTTGGCCCCTATTTCTATTTGTAAACTGTTTTTAAACCAACCTTAACAAGGCATTATATGTGTAGACTATTTTCTATATCTTGTAATATGCTAAATGGTCCACATGCCCAGAATTAAGCCTAATCACTACTGATAGGCGCAACCTTGAGACTGTGACATGCAGTACAAGGTAATTACCACTAAACAGAGGGCCATCCACCATTGGTGTATTGAGAGCACAGCCCATGCTCACCTCTGTATATATTTGTCTACCCTGTTGCTGCCACTTATGACTCTGAGGAAGGTCGAAAGACCGAAACGTCAGTCTACTTGTTACCTGCACCGTATTAAATAATAGGCCTAAACTGTCCGTGTTGCTCCAGCGTTGTTCTCTTCTGCTATTATTATCCCTACACTTGTGACGCACCGGACTGGCCGTTTAAGGCTGAGGCGCAGCGGTAGAATCCCTTTGTTTGTCAACATAAAATTATCTCAGACAGTTGGCCAGTTCTGTCTCATTTATCACAATTATTTTGACATGAAATCTTCATATCGTCCCAGTCCTAACCAAGACATAACCTGAAAACCTCTACAGAAACCCATGAAGGTCTGCAATTTGGAAACAAATCCAGAACCTTTGAAATACGTTACCACTACATAGCACGGCACGCTGAGTTCTTGTAGTCGAAAAAAGCCCAAGAATAACTTGGTGTGGTGTGGAAGCAGGGGCAGGAGGGGAGAGATGGGGCTTCAAGGTTCAAGGTCATTTTATTGTTTTAAATGTCTTGGAGACAAGGACCAGCTGCACACAATACAATACAGTACAACACAAAACCAATAAGACACACATTAACACATGTACAACACCTCACATTCAACAAGCATCACCCAAAATGGCCAAATCCAATTAACCACTTAAACCAGGGATATTCTATGGCATTGGTTCTCAAAGTGGGGTCCTTGGGGAGGTTCCAGGGGGACCCAAGAAAAATGTGTTAATATAGCATCACAATAATTTGAACCACTTTATCTGCTATTCAAAAATAGCAGTTATACAAGCTTACAGCAGTCACTTTTTTTTAAATGCTTTGAAGAATCTCAAAAATGTAGAATTTAGATTTTTACCTGAACCTACTCTTTTGGGGGCTAGTGTACAACCACTATAAATCAGGCTTTAGCTGGTAGAATGTGTAGGGTGAATTTTACCTTGAATTGTGTTTTAAAATGTAGCATTTGCGCAGGTCTGTACAAATGTGATGTACAGGTATGCATGGGACCATATCAAACTGCCAGGTTATCCCATGGTGAATAACAATATTATCTCGATAATCATCAAAATATGCTGACAGCTCTTAAGATTGCAATAATACTGGAATCACTTGATCTTTCATGTTGCTAAGAAATATCTATCTTTATGATAATTTTAGTGAAGAGCAAGACAGATTAAGGTGCAGTAAATCATTGGTTCTCATATATTAATAGTATCAACACTCATAGCACTCATTTTAACCAATCTTCATCCATAGTTTATTGGCTCTGCTATTTAAAAATAGCAGACCGTTTGTACACCATAAAAATAACATGCACACTCAGCTCAACAAACATCGCACTGTTTTTCCAAAATACACAATAATATCTCCTCTCCCACCGACGATGGGCTGTGATCGTCTTGAATCTGCCGATGCCTGGCGAATGACCCACTCTGCTGCCCTGACGACCTTCACCGTGCCTTCAGACGGAATCACCAGGCCTCCGTTGTTTCTTAGAGTCAGCAGGTGGTAGCTCTTGTCCTTACTGGCAGATGCAGCGTCCGTCACCAGGCTGTCACGGCAGACATCACCGTCGCACAACAAATCCTGAAATTAGAGGTAGACTGATTAATAATATAATAATTAATAAGCATGGGGATAGAATTTCCGACTGTGAATATTTCTTTTTGTGGACTATCGTCTGATTAATTGGCCATCGTTCTCACCCCAGATTTTGACTATTGGCACAATCGTTTATAAACTAAATCAACTATCGGTCAACCTCTACCTGAAATGTACACGAGAGCGTTGTCCACAAGTGGTGGAAGTAAACGGCACCCAGTCCCTTCCCCTCCCAGTGACTTGTGGTGTTCCTCAAGGAAGTACTAGGTCCTCTACTGTTCCTGATATATGTGAATGATATGTCTTCAGCTTGCGACTGCAAGCTGTTCCTGTTCGCAGATGACTCGGCTCTGCTGGTCTCGGACAGGGACAGGCTGCAGGTTGAGAAAACGCTCAGCACTGAACTCAACAAGATCTGCATCTGGCTCTCTGACAACAAGCTTTCATTACACCTGGGTAAAACGGAATGCATCCTCTTTGGGTCCACTCCTAACCTTAGAAAGGCAGAGAGTTTCACGATCAAAGCGGGTGATGATGTCATCAAAAGAAAAAACGAAATTACCTACCTGGGCTCTATCTTGGAGGCTGACCTCTCTGGTGACAAAAATGCTGAAAAAACGATCAAAACGGCCCACAAAGTAACACACTATTTGTGGAGGATTGATCGTCTAGTCAGTAACAATACTCTGAAGACTCTTGCAGTGGCCCTCATACAAGGTCATTATGATTGGGAGGCATGCGTTAATCCGACAGACCTTTTCTCCGACTATGTGGCATCCGCGTGCGGTTAGGGTTAGGGTGCGGGTTTGGTTCGGGTTTACTGTTTAATGTCGGAGCACTGCGCTGTATGCACTTCATGGTATCACAACACCTCCAAGGCCTTAAAAACAAGGCTCCAAACATCCCAAAACAAACTAGTAAGGCTACTTCTTGGCCTCAATCACAAAACCCATCTAACCCATGCTTGGATGGCTTAGGGTTGAGGACAGAGTACAGCAACTTGCTATGGGCCTGGTCTTCAAGATACATCACAACATTGGGATCCCCCTGTATTTGTCAAAATACTTCCAAAATGTTAATCAAGTCTATGATCATAACACAAGAGGCAGCTCCACAAATCATGTTCAACCCAGATTCGGCTCAACAAAGGGAATGAACTCGTTCTCATGCTATTCATCAAAAATGTGGAATGCCCTACCAAAAGGAGTAAAGGAGTGTAAAACCCTACTCACCTTCAAAAATGCCCTATAGATAGACCTTCAGGGGGCTGCATTTAAAAAATGGCCCCTGTCCAAGTCCTAACCTACCCCATGTCCTAACCTAACCTACCCCCGACCCCCCCCCCTCTCTTTCTTTTTTGTATTTATTTTTCACTCTTCATACCAGTAACCTGTAAACTGATTGTATGACATTCTGTATAGTAGCGTGTATATCTGTCTGTCTCTTATATGTCATCATGATTTGTGTGTGGGGATCTCATCTTAAACAAGCTAAGTGCTTAATGAGCTATCCAGTTTAGTAGACCTTGTATTGTGAATTTGTACTTCCATGTACTGTTATGTACTATTCTCATGTCTTACTAAAGTACATCAATCAATCAATCAATCAATCAAACCATCGAAGCGGGCGGGAAGGTAGCTGTGATCATGTACAAGGGCAGGAATGTCAGCAAACGGGGATGGAAGATCTTCTCCTTCTACAGAGGACATATCTACAGCTGACAGGTTTGTAGATGTGTCGATGTGGTAGGACTGGACTGAGGACATGGCTACAGCTGGTATGGACTCTGTGTCATCCTGTGCCATCACATTGCCTTTGCTGCTTGGTTTCACAACCCCACACCGGGTGTTACGAAAACTCTTTAGGGTCTAGGTTTGGGTTTGTAACAAGGATGGAAAACAGGTTGTTGAACAAAAGGTGTGCAAATAATGGAGACGAAACAATGGTTTGAGCAAAAGGTGCTAGGTGCTTTTAATCTTCAAGCAGTGTTATTTACAAAATGTACATTTCAATATGCACAGGCATAAGGTTAACCAAAACAAAAGTAAGCCACTACCAGGGGACTCGGGTGTTGCCAAAATAACAAACAAAACAGCTAGGGAACAAAAGACAGCTTAACTACCTAACTAAATCATTAGTATAGTAAAACAAAAACCTGCCTACCTAACTACTCTACCAGTGACTAGCGTCAAAAATACATAGGTGGCAAACACCCCTTACCTAGTGTGCTTAACAATGTTCTACCTACGTGATGCAGTGGCGTTCCCAGAAATGACATTTAGGGCAGGCGAGATTTTTTTCTCTACCTAAGCCCCCACCCCCCTCCTCCTCCGAAGGGGGGGGGGGGGGGGGGGCACTACACTGACTACAAAACTACACTACACTACACTGAAAAACCTTTACAAAAAAAATATGCAAGTATAATCAATCAATCAATTATTCAGCGGTGGTCCAGGTGATGGCCCAGACCCCCAAACCTAGCACTCCTGGCACCCCATGAAGATAAAGGCATACATTTGCATAGGCGACGTAGCTCTGCTGAATGGATACGGTAGTGATTGGCTGCCTGCCCGCGTGAATGGACGAGGAGGTCCGACGGCCACTATTCTCTTTGGATTTTTTTCACTGCCTGTTTTTCAGTCTTTTACTTTATTTTCTAGGGGAGGCTAGATTTTAGTTGGGCAGGCGGCCGCCTGCCCTGCCTCTATGGTGGGTACGCCACTGACGTGATGTCTATGTATAGAGGCCTCTGTCTTTCCTGTCCCAAGGCAGCAGCATACACATAGCAGGTTAACTGTAGAACACTTTATAAGCTGTTAAGCTAGCTCTGAGAATGTAAGTGCATTCAGGTGGAAGGTTGGGGAGAGAATGAGCTGAGGTTGAACCCAGCCTTTTATAGGCAGCAGATGTGGTGATTGGATGAGGGTGGGGCCAGGTAACAGGATGATTGACAGCTGATGAGACGTGTAGTGAGTGATAGAGGGAAGGAGAGACAGGGGGAAGAACACACAATCCCAGACAACCAAACCAAAGTACGTGGAACGTAACACGCCCACCAAAAAGAACAAACTTACCCTAAAGTTTGTTAACAATCTCTCAACAAAAAAAAAAAACTAACACTGAGCAAACTAATCAGAGCAACCATTACAAAGAAAAACAGGCTCAACATCTTACATAAAGAACAAAACAAATCACAACAGCCAATAGGCCTACTTCACTCCTACTTTGTTCTGACTACAAAAAGAGCAACCAATACTCTAGACTGCTGGCCTAAAGTTTTCAAATGAAAAAAATACAAACATTTTACCCATGTCCTCATGTGTCACCTAGATCTACCTGGGACGAGTCAGGGGCCAGCTGCGGCTTTCTTTTTAGTATAAAACAGTCAGCCATGACATGACCTCTTTTATGGCAGTAATGACACTCCTTTCTCTCTTTAGAGCCTCCAGGTGAGGTGGTGTCAACTGGGCACACACCAGACGAAGAACCTTGATCACGGGTTGTCACAAATACCTCCTTATGGGTTAGCATGTACTCATCCGCAAACACTGCTGCGTCAACAATCAGAGAGACCTTCTTTTCGTTAAGATGGACAACACAACGTTCCGGAACACATTTCTTGAACTCCTCTAGCAGGACTAACTCTCTGATTGTTGCAAAATCATTAACGTTGGAAGCAGCACACCATTTATCAAACAGGACTCCCTTCTCCCTGGCAAACTCGACAAAAGTATCCGTGGAACTTTTCCTAACGCTTCTAAACTTTTGCCTGTATGCCTCAGGCACCAGTTCGTAGGCACGGAGAACAGCGGCCTTACATAGCTCATAATCGAGGCTGTCGGCAAGCGGCAAGGCTGCCATTACATGTTGTGCTCTACCAGTTAGTTTACACTGCAGTAAGGTGGTCCAATTTTGCTTTGGCCAATTTAGCACGCCAGCAAGACGCTCAAAGGTCGTGAAAAGCTACCTCCGACTCCCGAAAGGGAGGGAGTTCAATGTGTTAGAACAAATTTGATTTACCTGGTGGTGCTGTAGAGGTAGTGGAGGTGGGTGTACCGATATTGGCATTTGAGACAGGCGCTGCCTCGGTTGGAGAAAGAACAGGAGCGGGGGAGATGATTGCTGCCACTGTCTGTGACGGGCTAGACTCCAGGTCCATTTTACGCAGCCTGATGGCCGTCTCAAGCTGGAATTCCAGCGAGCCAGACGCATCTTAACCCTCGCACTATCCAATGACCCTGTCCCTGCCTACCCAACTACTCTACCAGTGACTAGCGTCAAAAATGCATAGGTGGCAAACACCCCTTACCTAGTGTGCTTAACAATGTTTTACCTACGTGATGTCTATGTATAGAGGCCTCTGTCTTTCCTGTTCCAAGGCAGCAGCATACACATAGCAGGTTAACTGTAGAACACTTTATAAGCTGTTAAGTTAGCTCTGAGAATGTAGGTGCATTCAGGTGGAAGGTTGGGGAGAGAATGAGCTGAGGTTGAACCCAGCCTTTTATAGGCAGCAGATGTGGTGATTGGATGAGGGTGGGGCCAGGTAACAGGATGATTGACAGCTGATGAGACGTGTAGTGAGTGATAGAGGGAAGGAGAGACAGGGGGAAGAACACACAGGAATCCCAGACAACCAAACCAAACTACGTGGAACGTAACACCGGGCCATCAGCTTCCGGAAGATGTATTTGAACTGGCTGGCATTAGGGTTGTTATTCCAGCCACCTTAAAATAAACACGATAAATGAGTATATTACACAGATATTTCAATATAGCTTTATGCTTAAAAAGAAAATTCAAATTTGAAATAGCCACGCCTGAATGATATTTTTTTCCCACATAATTAAGTTGAATGACATCATCATACAGTTCAGAGTCAGACTGTATCACAGTGGTGACAAATTCTGCAAACAGATAGATAGACAAACAAACAGACCTTTTTCATATACTCAAAATGGTTTCTGTGACACTTACTGTATGTCTTCAGAACCACATTTTAACAAAAAGAAAAGAAAAAACATTTGGACCAACAAACTGAAAAGAAGCGGCTGGTAAATATGAACCCTACCGGATGCTCTGATGGAGTTAAAGAGAAGCTCCAGGTGGTCCTGGGTGAACCTGTGGGTCAGGACATACCACTGTCCTTCAATCAGCACAGGAACCACCAACATCAACGAGTCTAAGTTGATGATGAAGCCCAGGATAGAAAGGAACCTTCAAAAGCAAATATTGTATTACTATGATGATCCCACCAAAACAGGAGACAAGAAAGCAGGGATGCAAACACATACGGTATAGGGTGAAAATAGTGACTGCTCCCAGACAGTGCAGCACTTCTCAGGGAGAGATTGGATGCATGGCCATTCATTGTCATGCACACCACCCTTATCTGACGTTGATGTAGCTCTTTTAATGCATGCTCTACCAATACTTTCTGTGTTTCTGGTGTGAGGGACCTGGTCAAATAATAAGCAATTGGAGCTTTCCAATAACCTTGAAGCCCAACCACCATAAACACAAGAGCCTCAGAGGCAATGTCAGTTTAACCATTCATGATAATACAGTCTGTAGTGCTTGCTGCTTAATGTAGTTTAAACTTAGACATCATGAAGAATACCTTCAAGTTCTACAATTTCCAACAGAAAACACAACTCAGTGTACTTTTAAGAAATTGATCTTAATTATAAGGCAAAAATGAGAGGACCACCCTCCTGCGTGTCCCCCAAATCCTGTGAGTCAACATTATCCTGTGACTCGGTCATGTCCTCATCACTGTCAAAATCATCTAAAAAGTCAGCTGTCCTAGCGCGTTTTCTCCTCCAATCTTTTAAATAGTTAGACGCCATATTAAATGTTGCTGGAAGGAAAACCCAGGAAGACAATATTAAAATAATTTGCCTAAGGAAAACATTTGTGGATTTTATTAAATAGCAGATCTACACTACCACAACACATAAGCAGTGCCACAGAATAAACGGCCCCATGACACGCGCGACAAGAGCAAAAAAACACAATAAACAGGACAACATTATACACAATGCCTAGAGTAAACAGCAACTTTTCAATCTGAATTGTCAAACGCCAAGTAGTGAGTTTTCAAGCGTGATTTAAACATAGGCAGGGTTTGAGACGCTCTAACAAGGAGTGGAAGCTCGTTCCACACTGTGGGCGTTAAGTGGGAAATTGATGTATCTCCCCGGGTTTTACACTTTGTTGCTAGCACCTTAAGGAGTGACTGGTCAGTCGACCTCAAAGACCCTTGTAGCGTTATTGGGAGGTAGATGCTCCGTTATGTACAATGTTGGCAGCCCATTTAATGACTTACACAAACATTAAAGTCTTAAACGGAATACTGTAACAGGGAGCCGGTAAGAATTGGGGAGATCATACTTCCATGCCCCTGTTAAGAGGCGAGCGGCCCTGTTTTATACTAAATGTAGTCGTGACAAACAGGCTTGACTAACGCCAACAGAGTGCATTACAGTAGTCACGTCTGGTTGAGATAAAAGCATGGATAACACAACACGTTCAAAATCAGAAAGGGTTACAGCAGAGCAGACTTGACTTTGGCTAAGAGCCTCAGCTGATAAAAGCTGGATTTAACAATATAGTTAATCTGTTTGTAAAACTTAAAATCACTGTCCAATTTGACACCAAGGTTTGTGACCACCGGTTTTCAAATGGCTGCAGGGGACCCAGATCCAGAGAGGAGGTGTTGCAGCCAGCGCACGCGCAACGAAACCGAAGAAAATGTGGGTTCTCAAAATGCATATTTATGCTGAAACACGAAGTCTTATATCTTATATAGTACATGTGCACAGTAATAATCTGTATAGTTTACATATCCAGATTTAGGAAAATATACTTTTATTTGACAAAAGCATAGACAAAAGTATACAAATCAGTCAGTCACACATCAACAACTAGTGATGGCACATATAGCATCCTGCCTGAGAGCATTTGAGCCTTATATCAATGCATTTGAGCATTGATATCAATGATATCAAAACAAGAATGACCAAAGTCATAATAAAGCCGCATGCGGCAGGGTTTTCTGGGCCGAATCTGTTCATAGACCTGATTACTTGTTTTTTGGATTGCTTGTTTCTCTCGCCAAACCTGGCAAGATTTAGTGTGGCAGATTAACGCTGTAATGTTGTTTATATAAGTGGTGGCAACATTTTGTGACACCACACGGGTCTTCCCAACAATAGCTAAGATTGAAGTCAGTGTGAACATGGCCAAATAATAACGTAATAGCCAAACTAGGTCTAATGAAGCACGCTAGCATTTGCAGGGGTAGACATTAAGGGAAATTTGGCACTGGCCCTCCAGTGGCTTTTCAATATCACTGGCCCCACCATTGTTACCACTGGCCCAGGACATTCGTCAAGTATCGATCCCATAATAAGGAAAATGAATGAATTTGATCCTTAAAGCCCTAAAGCATGTTCATTATACAAATAATTGTATGATAATCATTCTGAAGGTAACTCATTCTGATTTCCTTATGGGGAAATATGTAGATGTTTTTAAAAATGTTATTATGCACTTTCTGCTTCTCTGTCATTGTTAGGAGGTAGATATATAATATTAGGTATTGGCTACTGTACTGTTAGCCCTGCATTAGGGTTTATGCTGGCATAAATACTGTATAAGCTACATTCCTACTACAGCTAATCATTTCTACAGTACAGGCTGATTAAGACCAGTGGTTCTCAACCTTTTCAGGCCGTGACCCCCCAAAATGATCATAATTGAACTGGGGACCCCGACAGGCTCTTGGAATTATATATATTTTTTACTCTGTTCCACAGATAAATATTGTGAAAATAGCTGATCTACAAGCTTGTAGATCAGCTATTTGTTTTAAATAGTATAGTTTGTTTATTACTTGTGATGCAGTAATGGTCTTTTTTCTTTTCCTTCTTTTGTTTGTAAGGTTTTAAAAGTCCTTAAACTGTCACTTTACTGTCATCTGGGGACCCCCCCAAAAAGCATGTTGGGAGCCCCCTGGGGATCCCGACCCACAGGTTGAGAAGCACTGATTTAGAGCCTGAAGTGTATGATCAGTGTTGCCAGCTTTTGTGAGAGAAATAAGCAACCAGGTCTATGAAAACGGGTCTATGAAAAGCGACTTTAGGCCACATGAGCACTTTAAACCTATAGGGGAGAACGGGGTAAGATGAACCTCTGGGTAAGTTGAACCACCCCCTGTATCTTTAAAACTATACACATGAGTTGTCATGTGACCTTAAAATCAGGACACACCCATCATTTCCACCTGGCCGTGAAGTTGAGAGACACATGGGCAAAGTGATGAGCATATTTCTACACAAAAAAGTGTTTTTTGCTGGTCAAAGTTAATTTTTTACTTTTCTGGTATAATGTTTTTTATTTTAAAGCAAATGTACCCAGGTTGAAACTTATATATCATGGATGTTGGTGATATTCCAATGTGTAAAACCATGTGAATCATTTAGCTAAAGAAAAGCCTGAAGCATTAATTTAGCCAGGTTAGGTCAAAATGGTAGCCCAGACGTTTCGGGCCAGAATCGTGCACTTTACGATACAAGCATGAAATTTGGCACACAGTTAGAGCATGCCATAAGGAACATTTTTGGCTATAGGGCCATCGCAGATTTGTCCTGTGGTAACCATGGCAGCCATTTTCCAAAATGGCCTCCATCTGCTGTTATTTTACCAATACCTCCGGTGCTAGACCACCTAGGATGTTGATTCTGGTGACTAATCCTACATTCTCAAGTATGAGGAATACAGTGGTACTATTTAGAATTGTGCTGTGGTAACCATGGCAGCCATCTTTCAAAATGGCCACCACCTGCTGTCATTTTACCAATAACTCAGGTGCTAGACCACCTAGGATCTTGATTCTGGTGACTAAACCTTACATTCTCAAGGATGAGGAATACAGGGGTACTATTCACAACATGCTAGTAACTACCTAACTAACTACAGTACATGAGGAGGCTGATACTCGCGTCATATTACACCTAGAAGATGCTGTGAAGGAAGGGTATAGCAAGGTGACAATACGCACAGTAGACACGGATGTGCTGGTCCTGGCAGTAACGTCAGCCCAACGCCTCCACTTGACTGAGCTGTGGGTTGCTTTTGGAACAGGGAAAAGTTTCCGTAACTTAGCAGCTCATGAGATGGCAAGGGCATTAGGCCCAGATCGATGCTTAGCCTTACCCATGTTCCATGCCTTTACTGGATGTGACACAGTGTCATCTTTTGGAGGCAGAGGCAAGAAGATGGCATGGAAGACCTGGAAAACCTATGGTGACGTCACACGTGCCTTCAGTTCCTTAGCTGCCATCCCACAGAAAATACATGACTGGATGGAGCCTCTGGAGCGATTTGTGGTATTGCTCTATGACCGCACTAGCGGCCAGGCATCAGTGAACGGGCACGGAAGCAGCTATTCACCCAGATGGGCAGAACAATTGATGGACTCCCCCCAACACGAGCTGCACTGACTCAACATACAAAGAGGGCAGCCTACCAAGCTGGCCACTGTTGGGGACAGGTGATGGTTGCAGCCCCTGAACTCCCATCCCCAGGTGAATGGGGGTGGAAGAGGAAGGAGACGGGTGAATACAAATAATTTAATCCACTTCTTTACACTTGTAAACCTGTGATCTGACAATAAAGCTGATTCTAATTTTGACAGGAGGATGGGAAGTGCACTGGAAAACACAGAAGCGAGCCTGGCCTTTCGGGAACTCCTCCGCTGTGGTTGCAAAAAGGGATGCAGTGGACAATGCAGATGTGTTAAGGCAGCACTTCAGTGTACTGCCCTTTGCTACTGTGGTGGACTGTGCAACTAACATTGTGTAGATTATCTGGCTTTATTGAATAGACCCCTTAACAGACGACGTCACACTGATAAGAACCAGTCTGCACGGAACCAGTATGCGCGCAATGAAACCCATTCTATCAGGTCTCGCTAGGACACGCCTCACTAGCCAACACACAAGAGGGGGTTGGGGTGTGCTGAAATCAGCGCACCCCAAAACAACAGGTTGAGAATTGATTGCAATCACCTGTGCGTCCAGTCTCAATGTTGGTAAACAAATAATTGGTCTATATGCCATTAGGTTATGACTCATGAGTACTCTGCCTTTGTTGTGTCTTATAGTCCATTGAAAATAATTATGCAATACTACTACTAATAAAAGAAACAGTGAAGTACTGCATTCTTGACTCTCACGTGTCAGTTTGAAAACATGTACTGTATAGGCCTACTACACCATTACATATTTTGATGGGTTTACTATTATTTAATTAACTGAATGCCAGATATATGTAGTTAGGTAGTAGCATGTTGTAAATAGTACCGCTGTATTCCTCATCCTTGAAAATGTAGGATTAGTCACCAGAATCAAGATCCTAGTTGGTAGCACCTGAGTTATTGGTAAAATGACAGCAGGTGGTGGCCATTTTGAAAGATGGCTGCCATGGTTACCACAGCACAATTCTAAATAGTACCACTGTATTCCTCATACTTGAAAATGTAGGATTAGTCACCAGAATCAGGATCCTAGGTGGTCTAGCACCGGAGTTATTGGTAAAATAACAGCAGATGGAGGCCATTTTGGAAAATGGTTGCCATGGTTACCACAGGACAAATCTGCGATGGCCCTATAGCCAAAAATGTTCCTTATGGCATGCTCTAACTGTGTGCCAAATTTCATGCTTGTATCGTAAAGTGCACGATTCCATCAAAATATGGCCCGAAACGCCTGGGCTATGGTGGCCATGGGGCAAGATGAACCAAATGCCTTGGGGTAAATTGACCTAATGTTAATCACTATTCATATTTTTTTATTATGTCTTTGCTTCTCAAATGATGCTGTATGACCTTTCATTTGGAGGAATACACTAATTTAAGAGTAAGTTTTCAATATTGTATTAACACTTGCAAATATTAAAAGGTTCTGAATAACAAACATTATTTAATAGGTTTTATATTGTTTAAATACCATTAAGACAATAAATAAGACTATTTGCAAAAGGGAAATGTGTTATTAAATTATTGTTGATACGTGAATACATTATTTGTTCAAGTTCAAAACTTCAAAATGCAAAATATCATATGGGTAAATTTACCCCTTGACTAGGATCAACTTACCCCTTACCTGGGGCAAGTTGAACCACATTACCACTTTTTTTAGAACCCATATTTTTACAACCATTTGTCATAGATGCACACTCATGATTTCAATTGATAGAAAACATCTTGAAGTTTTAGTAGATGTTTAGATTTTACTTCCATCTCATTTTTCCATGCCTAGAGGTCAACATAAGTAAAAAGTGGTTCATCTTACCCCGTTCTCCCCTATGCATCGCCTATTTGAGAAAATAGCAGATGCATCTTTGAGGTCCATTATCTCTGGTCCATAGCGTTATAAGGAGTTGGAGAACTCCTAACACTAGTATGGACCAGAGCTAAGGGGTCCATGACATGAAAATATTTGAGAACCACTGTTGGTTTAAATGAGAATTAAAACATGTGGAAGCAAGCCCAAATACACAACTACACTTTAGAAACAGGCCCAAAAAAGCCCAATATTTACAAGCACTAAACAAAAAAGGAAGCCCAAAGTCGCTTATAATAATCCGACATGGATTTTTATCAACTCTTTTTATCAACTTGAGTATGCTCTCCGTCCCTCTCTCTCTCTCTCTATCTCCCTATTTTCACAACGCATCGCGAGGCGTTGTGAGCTTGTAGATCTGCTATTTTCACAACGCATGGCGACGCGTTGTGAGCTTGTAGATCTGCTATTTTCAAACATTTTAGTACTTGTACTTTTGGAACTTGTAAGTATATTTTGATGGCAATGCTTTTGTACTTTAGGCCTTTTACTTGTGTCAGAGTACTTCTACATTGCAGTATTGATACTTTTACTTAAGTAGAAAATGTGAGGACTTTTTCCACCACTGACCGTTTTTTTGATGTTATAGGGGGGTGTTGTGATTTATTTCATATGAATGTAATTGCAGGAGTAGTGAAAACAGTTAAAAAAGGAATGTATTAATTTACAGTTTAAGAAACGCATATTATTATTTCATTGCATATTGTGTGTATCGCGACGCGTTAAGAGATTGTAGATCGGCTATTTTCAGTTTGTTGCAACCTTTATTGTGAAGGTACGACTGGAAGTGCTAAGCTATTCAGTCGGTGTGACATAACACTCTGAGATGCTACATCGTGACATTGTGTTACAGAAACCCACAAAAGTCACCAAAATAACACTGTTCAACGGGCTAATTAGTTAGCATTGATGACATTGACCAGACTAACGTTCATACAGGTTGTTGATAAGATGTTTAACGTAGCCGTTTGAGTGACGACAGCAGCGTTGGTTAACATTAGCGTTTGTGTTAGGCGCATGCTAACGCTACCCTTGGCTTAGCTTAGCTACACGCTGACGGCCCATGGATGAAATGGATTCACTTATAGGTTCTTGCATCGTCTAGTTCTCACTTCAAATGTGTTGAAGAACATTCTTGAGAGCAACGTTTAGTTGTAAATGACATTGGTTGTTTGTTTACATGGCGCGTGATGTCGCGGGCGGCAGCGCGCCGACATCCGTCGGGCGGCCCGGCGATGTCACTACCAGCCGAGGCTTATTCTTGCGCATTAGGCCGCGATTTCCGCACGGCCGCTGCCTCGTGTCCTTCGTGTCTATTGACATTTGTAATGGTCAGAAATCTAAGTTGGGCTTGTTAGTGTGAGAATATTACCACATTGGTTCGAAATATGTCCTTATTTGAGCATTGAGGAGTTAACTGTGCAGGAGCTGTGTGGAGCGAGCGAGCTGGTGTTTTCAATGGCCGTCGCTTCGTTGTGTTTCGGCTGGGGCCGTAGGCGTTCGGTGAGGGAGGCATACGATAATCCGACATCCCATTTCTACGACTATGTGGCATCCGCGTGCGGTTAGGGCTAGGGTGCGGGTTTGGTATAGGGTTAGTATTGGAAACGTCGGAGGCATGCGCTGTCGGAGGAATGCGCTGTCGGACTAACGTATTGCACCCGTTCGGTGATGGGCGGGGGTTGCCGGGGTTTCCCTCAAAAAGAGTAATTCTGATTGGATCTCTTCTCCATTCGTCCCGCCCTAACATTTTCGTCTCGTCTAATTCATTGACTAACGTGTCCATTACATTTTCGTCTCCCCATTGGCTTAAAAGGGGAGAGAAGTGTGATGGACAGCCAGGACAGCCAATGAGACTCAGGTGTCGACACTTTTTACTCAGGTGTCGACACTTTTGACTCGGGTGGCGGACTAAGACTGGTGCTGTTTACAGAGCCGCTCGCTAGCGCATGCGGCTAAAAATAAAATCATACTGTGGCAGTCTGATTTAAGGGGTGGTGGCCAGCCACTGCTTAATGCATATTGGGAAACACAACACATTATTCACCCTGCAGCAACAGCATCACCGATTCCAGATACCAAGTTACAGCAATGACACTACACTAACACTATAATAACCAAGTATACAGGCCTATACTTGGTTATAGCAAATGCTCCACAACAACACAAGTACCCACAATAAAAGCCTGATGATTCAAAAACCACATGCCTGCAATGTATACTATGGAAGTCCATAGGTCCAAAAATTAAATAATAAATACCTCAATGAAATAAATAATAAACACAATGGTATAAATACAAAATACAATTAAATAAATAAGAAATACAAGGAAATAAATAAATGTATTTATTTATTGTGTATTTTTTTTTATATCATTGGGTTTTCTATTTATTTCTTTGTGGTTCTTATTTATTTCATTGTAACTTTTAAGCTCAAACTATATATATATCATGATGCCACTTTTAGCTATTTAATCAAGTCCATAGGTCCAAAAATTAAAAAATAAATATCGCAATGAAATGAATAAAATCCACAATGAAATTAATAAAAAACACAATGATATAAATAAAAATACAATTAAATAAATAAATCTATTTATTTATTGTGTCATTTATTTAATATCATTGGGTTTTCTATTTATTTCATTGTGACTTTTATTTATTTCATTGTGACTTTTATTTATTTCATTGTGACTTACATGTTGCCACTTTTAGCTATTTCATAAGGTACATTGGTCCAAAAATACAACAAATACCACAATGAAATATATAAAAGACATGATGATATAAATAAAAAATGCAAATACATATATAAGTACATTTATTTATTTTTTAGTGTTTTTCATTTAATTGTGCTTTTTATTTATTTATTTTTGGTATTTATTAAATGTTTTTTTTATTTCATGCTGTCTTTTCAAAAGAATGGCTTCCCATTTACCGAATCATGGTTTGACATCACCGTCTGTCAATCAACAGGAACGGGGCGGGACCATAGGGCGGGACCTATTTTCTGATTGGGTAATCCCTTGCTCTCGATTATTTTGGTCTGTCTGCAAACCACCTCCGCCATTTTTAAATCCCAGTAAATATGTCACTAGTGTTTTTTATATGTAGGTAAAGTATTATAATCTTTAATGAAGTAAAGTTATGGCAGATTTGAATGAGTTAAGGGATGCGATGTTTACTTTAGCAGATCAGATGGAGAATGCCAGTTTATCTGCAGATGCTATTTTAATGCGCATTGAAGATCTCTTGGAAATGCTGGGGAGTATGCGCTCTTGCAAGATATAGATGCTGATAAGCAAATAGTCAATACTCTAAAAGCGATTGAACACCGAGTTGATATGGAGAATGTCAAAGAAGACGTGACTGTGTCATTGGCCGCCACTGGTGTTGGACATCCGACGCTGGAAAGTCCACTGGATATACTCCATATACATCTAGCCAGTGACTGTCAACCCAATAGATCACTGGTGTCTTTGGAGTTTCACCTCGTACTATTCGAAGGAGACTGGCATAAAATGATCAGAGGTGAGTTTACAATAGAATAATCACGTGTGTTATCGCAAATGCAAAAGCTTGCAGCCTGCAATCCATAACGTTAGTGTTTTTTGATCTGAAGATGCAAAAACCTCTTTTCAATCAGTGTTAAGTTAAAGGCTTACCCGGTAGACCTAGTTATATTGTAGTAATACTGTAATAATGCTGTGCTAGGAGGGTGCTTTATAAAGCAGTGCTATAGCACCTCCCAAGAATAGGCTAGGCTAGTATGTACAGTAGCCTAGGGCCTAGGCTATGTGTGTGCGTTTTACAGTTCATTTGTATCGTTCGTCTGATGCGCCATGGTGATGTGTGGATCTGGTGACCAACGGTGAGGTTTCTGTCGCTGACTGACTTTACTATAGCCTAGTGTACAGGACCTGTACACTAGGTACTGTACACTGTACTACAGGTCAGGTGTGCATGTACTGCATTGAGCTATAGACAGTTTGATTAACATTATTGTGTGTGTATACAGCCTGCATGTGAAATTCACTTCCTGACCTTTACTCCATGCGTAATAATACGCGGCTGGAAACCACTGCGGTAACGTGAGCCAGGCGGCTGACGGCTGTCGTTACCGCAGTCAATTGTTTTTCGGCTACATATCAGGCGCCGCGCACGGGTCTCATCTCATCATCATCGTCATATTATTATCAGTCATGACGTTCTTTCACCAGAAATGAGCGCGTTCTTTTGTGTTTTCTTAATTGTGTGAGGCGAGCTCTCTCTGGTGCGTTAGGAAATGCGCACTGGGAGCGCACTCAGGTATTAGTTGTATTGGCCTGTGCGATCAGTGCTATCAGAAGGCTTCCCTAGGCTTAATCTCCCTCTTTAACTCTCGGGTGTTCCAGAGGCAACAGTTACAACCACCCGAACGATAACAATAATATCATGAATGTCGCTGATTCTTTTGATTGATGTGCAATTGCTGGTGTATTGTTATGCACAATAGTATTTTGCATACAAACGTTTTGTTTTTATGCGCGATTGCATTTGGTCACGTAATTAATATTCAAGCTCCCCCACACCCACACAACATACTCGACCCTATACAGATTGTTCAAACGAACGTATTATATTGTGTAATGATCATATTGACACTGTTTTCTTACAGGAATTCTGATCTGTACTCCAGCAACTCCAGAGGGCTTCATATCAAAGTAAGATAATGTACAAGGAAGTGCAATTTTACTGTTGTCTTGTGTTTTACACTGTGCACAATTAGTCTGGATGATGATGTGCTGTAACATGGAGTTGATTAAACAGACTGCTGTATGTAAACATACACAGGACTTCCACCACACTGACTCTGATGACAAACCCTTCAGTACGTGCACCAACCAATCACAATCGATATCAACATATACTAGATGGTGGTAGGTAGAGGAGAGTTAACTGTATGGATCTGATCTGACCTTAACATAACCCTAACTTTGACCTCACTGAGACATAACAATAACATCCCACCTTAACCTGAAATGGAGATGAAAAACGTTACTTGTCATCATCACGTTTTGAAACTGTAAAGAATTCCAAAGACATCTGGATGCCTTTTTTAATATATTCATATCATTTGAAATATTAACTGGTGTGTAGTATACCATAATTGTGGCAAGCGTAGATATTAATATCAAAGGAGATGTTAGTGAACCAAATGATTTGGAATTATTCACTTGGGTAAATATTATGAGGGAGACAGGTTGGGTTGGGGCAATTAAAGAAAGGACTTCAAAACATATTTTATATGTATACAGAATATATATCAAATGATGATCAAAATTCTCAATATTCTATCATTTCAGGTTGATCAAGACTGCTGTGGACTGGGAGGGCATTTACCGTACATCGAGATCCAACTCCCTCACCAATGTAGTGAACAAGAACTTAAATATCTGCCAGACTCTAATGTTCCATATGGCCTTGGCAGTTTATCTTGAACTGTAGACATTCTCTAAATTATACTTGACTGACTTATGTGAGCAGTACCTGAATGACAACGGGTACAAATGAACTTTGCCAGATGAATACCGACACAAAACAGAATAGTAGTAGAATAGTGACATGGCTATTAGATCTTACAGAGAAATCTCATCAGCAATAGACAAGGCATGTGTTGACCCTCGTGTGAGACATATCTTCAGACTGTCAAAATGTTAATCTAGAATAAAGCCTTGACTGGGAGCTTAAGTCAGTGTGTAATTTTTTTTAATTGGGAAAATCGGCCCATTTCTCAACAGAACCTGTCTGCTTATACATTTTCTAGCTTTGTATCAAATTTGGAATGCCCATCTAGTAACTAGCCCATCCCCTTGCACAACAAAATGAGTACCCACGCAATTATTTAACTGGCATCAACGTTGCAGTTGTGCCAGTTTGTTTACATGTAATGCCCATGTGAAAGATGTACCCTTGTGCATATGGATACCCATCTCTTGATGTCACTACTTGAAAGAGCTTGTGGTGGCAGATATGTTTCCGTTTCTGTATTTCACGTTTAAATTCACTGTTGCTAGTGTACTGGGATTGTCACTGGCAGCACAAACAATTGCCCCATCTCCATTTTACTCTATACTTGACTATGAAAAAACTGTAAAATACAGTGTACTTTAATGTCCCATGATTTACTTTGAATACATTTTAGCATGTACAGTCATTTACCCACACTACCTCATGTCTCATCTTTCCCGTTTCACATAACCTTGCAGAAATTGACAGAGCAAAGTTGAGGTAGAATTATTTATTAAATTCCGTTAACATTCAAAGTCAGTGCATTTTTGTAGTGCAAGTTTACTCTGTCGTTCAATAGACCCCTTAACAGATGACGTCACATTGATAAGAACCAGTATGCGCTCAATGAAACCCAGTCTGTCAGGTCTCGCTAGGACGCGCCTCAACAGCAAACACACAAGAGGGGGTTGAGAAAAAACATGTTGAGAATTGACGCAATTACCTGTGCATCCAGTCTCAATGTTGGTAAACAAATAATTGGTCTATAGTGCAAGTTAACAGGAACATGGAAAATAAACAAATTTGACAACGTATAAAAAATAAGTGCAAAGTTTTGAACAGGAGTCCAAACTAACAGTAAAATCGCTTTCTGTAATTAGTGAGGAGTTTCACTAAGGGAAAGTATATGAACAGTGCAATTTTATAGTAGCAGCTTAACCCTGGCTAATAAGCCTCAATACATTATAATTGTATAATGTACTTTTACTCCACTACATCTCAGAGACAAATAGTGTACTTTTACTCTACTACAATTATTTGAAAACTTACTTGCAGATATAAACAATTACATTATAAAACCACGGGTATACAGTATGAATTGGTAAAGACGTTATTTGAAATGTTGAGTTTTATAAATCTGTTTTCACTGGTCTTTATTTGCTATGTATTTAATAATAATAATACATTTTATTTATAACGCACTTTACATTCTCACGAATCTCAGAGTGCTACAGATTAAAAGCAGAGCATAAAAGCAGCATAGGCAACAAAACAAATTTAAAAAGACCCAACCAGGCTAAACTAAGAGGGCCAACATTTAGAATTTAAAACTCATACGAAAAACAGTCTAAGTCAGTGAAAAGTTAGAAAAATGCTTTTTTTAAAAGGTAGGTTTTCAGTCCATTTTTAAAAGCATCAGTGGACTGTGGCGCTCTCAGGTGGTCTGGGAGGGCATTCCACAGACATGGGGCTGTGTGGCAGAAGGCCCGGTCGCCCATGGTGCGGAGGTTGGTGTCAGGCACAACAAGAAGGTTGGTGTTGTTGGAGCGGAGGCTTCGTGTTAGTGGAGCAGATTGCTGAAACGATCTTTCACTTGGTGATACAAGCACCAAATTTGGCACACAAGTGCTTCAGAACCTACTCTCTCAGAAAAGTACGAGATCCACTTGAAAAAACAATATGGCCGCCATTTTTCAAGATGGCTGCCATTCAAAGTGGTTTTAAATGGTGTTTGAACTATATTTTGATTGAATAATCCTATTTTGATGGTCTATACATCCAAATATATGTTTGTTAGTATGTGAAGTCCAATTCTGCATTTACAAAATTTTAATTATTGGATATTATGATGATACAAATGCTGTGCTGTGCTGTGCTGTGCTGTGCTGTACTATACTGTACTGTGCTGTGCTGTACTGTACGGCACTGTATTATACTGTACTGCACTGTACTGTGCTTTACTGGACTGGACTGTACTGTATTGGACTGTAGTACTGTACTGGACTGGACTGGACTGGACTGCACTTTGGTCATATGGAACCAAACCGTAACAGTTTGGTTCTTCTTTTAGTCCTCACATTTGCAGACACACAACTGTGTACACTTAAGCATGAAGTGGTAGCATTTGCATCGTCCTCGGGATTCAGTCTTTTAGACACATTTTGTCAACTGCTCACAAGTCTGAACAATAGGTGGAGGGATTGTCCAGACCTCTCCATCTTTTTGCCAGCCACAGTTGGCAGGGCTTTCAGTTTGCATTTTGCACACTGTTGCCTGACATGCAGTTTTCTTGCCTTTACCATGAAAAGCTGACACAACTGTCTTTCCACTGGCGTGGAAGGACAGCATGCCACTGGATTTCTCTGGGCCAACAATTACTACCATATCATGAATTGGCAATCACCTAATGGACTGACCCTGGCCAAATTATACCCACATAATGTCTAAGCCTGCACTGACTGCAACAACAAGAATATCTGTGTTGCATGCCTCAATCAACACAGACTTCATTTGTTGCTTGGCTGCATGGAGAGCATGTGTGAAGATGCTGGAGTCAGCTTCTTCGTGGTTGCAAGGACTTAAGCCTTCAAGGCTGATGAGTTTGTTTGTCTCCCGCGCTGGCACATCCTGTCAATTCAGGTGCGGCAATCTAACTACAATACTACAACAAACTAAACTTGTAGTTGAGATATATACAGGGGCTTATTAGCATTTGGGACATTAACGTATACTACAGTACAAACTACAATGAGTACACCACTACAACAGTTAGTAAACTACACCTACAGCTAGTACACTACAAGCCGACACTGAACCCCATGCTGAGTCTCACAGCAGTGATGTCACCAGTGTGCCCGGGTTGTGCTTTGACATCACTCTTATAAAAAATTACAAACCAATAGAGCTTGACCACAGCATTTCAATGAATGATCATGGATGTTTCCCTTCAACTTAATGCAATATCTGTGATCAGACAGCTTCCGAAAATGCTCATTTTGAGTCACGTAATAACCGCCATCTTGAAAACTGGCGGCCATATTGGAATTCAATTGACACTATTGAGTTCTTCCAGTCAGAATACATTCATTTTGATGTTTGGATCATTAATACATTTGTGTTCATTCAAGTTTTACTTCAAAAAACATTTATTTTGCATTTGATGAGGCGGCCATCTTGAAAACTGGCGGCCATCTTGGATTGTCAGCTGGATCTCGTACTTTTCTTAGATAGTACATCATGGACATCATTTGTGCCAATTTTGGTGCTTGTATCACCAAGTGAAAGATTCTGATGGAATATTGACTTAATATGCCCCACTATGTGGCAGGTTTTGGGGTGAGGAGTTCTTTGAGGTAGGGGGGGGCGTTGCCGTAAATACACTATTTCTGCATCTACTTAGAGTGGAAGGAAGAACCTGATAGCTGTAGAGCTGCGATGCTCTTTAGGACGTGGTTGCTGTCCGACAATGAAAATGAAAGGTTCCTTGTTCTCAGAATGGACTTGGGAGACAACGTAGAGGAGCAAGAGCCCTCGCTTATGTCAACTTATAAGGCTGTCAAGGAGAACTGGGCACGCCCTATTAAGTGCAGACTGGAAGGTACAGTATGTCAAATGTAAATGTCTTGAGAAATCATAACCTTCTAAAGAAAGTTGCCTGACATTTTGCTTTTCCATATAGGCGATCGAGCATTTGGTGAATTAAAAAAATTATTAAAAGGGTCTATGTTCAATTGTCAAATGGCCATTTTCAGTTAAAGGCATTGTAGGGAAGTCAAACTGTGTTTGACAACAAGCAACTGTTATCAAACAGATTCAAACTTGGCTCCGCCCCTCCAGTCCACCCCCCTTCCCCCCTATCCCTCCCCCCTCCGCTCCTCCTCCTCTCAACGTCACACTGAAGCGTCCGCCCCCCAGCACTCCTCCCACGTGGGTTGTTGTTGTTCTAAACTGCGCATGCGCGCGTGCACACGGGCGCGCATGCACACGGACGCGCATGCACACGGACGCGCACACACGCACTTCATTGCATCATACCTGCAGGCTGCAGCATCTCTTCTCCGAAAAAAAAGGATATAAATATAACAACGATACCCGAAGCTGCTGGACAATGAGTGATGTAGGTATATTATACACTTTGTAATAAAAATGGTGCATTTATCGTGTGTTTACGGCATTGTTCATGTTTATGTACGAACGTCGACATAAAGTAGCCTCGCCTATCATCTATGGCAGTGGTTCTCAACCTGTTGGTCGGGACCCCCAGGTAATCGTCAAACTATACTATAAACCAGGGGTCTTCAACAGGGGGTCCGGGACCCCTAGGGGGTCCTCAGAGGTACTACAGGGGGTCCGCCAAATCTTTGTGTGATATGAACCCTAGCATCCCTTTTCTGAGGAGAACTTTAGACAAAAATAGCCGATCTACAAGCTCACAACGCCTCGCGCTACGAGGCGTTGTGAGCTTGTAGATCGGCTATTTTTGGCAAAGAGGTGTTTGGTGTAGAGGGATTTTTTTTTAAATAATTTATACAATATAGAGGGGGTCCTTGCTTCATCTCTCTCTCAGCCAAGGGTTCCTTGGCCTGAAAACATTGAAGACCCCTGATCTATGACTCAGTAGGCCTATGTCATTATGTTCATACAAATACAAGAAACATAAATTAATTAAAACATAATACTAATGAAATAAAATGCTGATAACGTTTGGTAGGAGCCTTCGTCTCGGATTCATTTATTATCACTCATTATTATTCCCTGTCTATGATAGAATAAAGCAGGGGCCTTAAACAGGGGGTCCTCAGAGTTACTACAGGGGGTCCGCCAATTTTTTGTGTGATATGATTTCTTTTTTCGCATTAACCACTTGAACCCTAGCATCCCTATTCTGAGGGGAACTTTGGCCAAAATAGCAGATCTACAAGCAGTGATCAGCTTGTAGATCTGCTATTTTTGGCAGAGGTATAGGTGTTGAGGGAAAAAAAGAGCTGACCAAGTAAAATAAAAAGGTTAATCTGAAACCCAATTTTATACAATATAGAGGGGAGGGGGTCCCTGCTTCATCTCTCTCTCAGCTAAGGGGTCCTTGGCCCGAAAAGGTTGAAGACCCCTGCTATAAACACTGTTCAAACATTGGCCAAATTGTCAATAATATAAGGAAGAGCCAAAAATTGTGAAATCTACAAGCTCACAACGCCTCGCAAAGCGAGGCGTTGTGACCTTGTAGATCAGCTATTTTCACAATATTTATCTGTGGAACCGAAGATGTAATGCCTCAACTCCTACAATTCCAAGTACTTTTCAGGGTGGGGGGTCCCCAGTTCAAATATGATTATTTTGGGGGGTCACAGCCTGATAAGGTTGAGAACCACTGTTCTATGCTAATAACTTTGTGTAGGCTAATTAAGATGCTTAGTCTGTCGAGTGACAAACGACAGCCCAAATTGAGCCCAAATTGACTTTAGTGTATGTTTTGTCTTTAGTCTGGATCGTCCGACTATGAACCTCCTGAACCACCAGCAGTTCGACGACGGGTAACGCGATCAGGACTTAGGGGAGCAGGCCGAGGAAGAGCTGGAGCATCTGTGGGTGAAGATATAGGCCCCGCTCCTCCAGGGGGAGAGAGAGTTGGAGGGAGAGGAAGAGGCAGAGGAAGAGCTGGAGGAGAAGAGATACCAGGCCCTGCTCCTCCAGCAGGAGAGAGAGTGGGAGGAAGAGGAGGGAGAGGAAGAGGAAGAGCTGGAGGAGAAGACATACCAGGCCCTGCTCCTCCAGCAGGAGAGAGAGTGGGAGGAAGAGGAGGGAGAGGAAGAGCCAGAGGAAGAGCTGGAGGAGAAGAGATACCAGGCCCTGCTCCTCCAGCAGGAGAGAGAGTGGGAGGAAGAGGAGGTGGGAGAGGGAGAGGAAGAGGGAGAAGGCGAGGAGTTGCTGCCTTAGAAGAGCAGGAAAGAATTGCTGCTTTCCAAGAGGAGAGAAGGAACCACACAAAGGTTTGTTTTAGCCAATGTAATGATTGATTGATTTATTGATAGAGAGATATATCACATATCTCTCTATCCATCCCCCTCTTTCTCTGTCTGTCTCTCTAGACTACACTGGATCTATGCATCTGTGTGTGAAATATATATAAATACACACACACACACACACACACACACACACACACACACACACACACACACACACACACATATATATGTGTATGTATGTATGTATGTATGTATCTTCCCTGACAGTCAGCAGTTACATTAGATCTCTTCTCCCGAGCTTACTAGTGATTGATTTATTGATAGATAGATATATCATCTGTCCATCCATCCTCCTCTCTGAGAACCAATGGTCTAGACAGACAAAGTGGGGTCCGAGGACCCCCAGGTGTACTTGAGGGAGTTCCAGGGGGTCCCCAGCTAAATTATAGATTAGGAACCAAATTGACCCTTACGGGTCTGTAACTCAGAGAGTGTACAAATGGAACCAAATGGACCCGTTAGGGTCCATTTGGTTCCATTTGTACACTCTGGGTTAAATTAGCATTGATTTTACGATATAAATTGGGGTCCCAGAGATAGAAATGCCATAAAATGGGGATCCGTAGCCTAATGCATGTCAAACTAGGGGTCCTTGAAATAAAAATGGTTGAGAATCACTGGTAGAGCCATAAAAATCTTCTCTTATGGGGGTCCCTGGCATATCTTTTCAAATGGGGGTCCGTGGGCTAATAAGTGTCAATTTGGGGGTCCTTGACATGAAAAAGTTTGAGAACCACTGGTCTAGACTACACAGGATCTATGTATCTGTGTGTGAGATATATATATACACACACATACATACATACATATATATATGTGTGTGTGTTTATACACATCTTCCATGACTGTAACCTTAGAATTGGATTAGAGCTCTTCTGCTGAGCTGCCAGTGCTAAAGCTTATCTCCCCTGCATCTTCCTTTTGTCTTAAAACAAACAAGCCACTGGCTTGCTTACAGCTCTGACCTTCTGACCTGAACTCCATGCATTCCTGTGTTTTCAGCAGCACTGACCAATGTTCTCATCTTTCAAACTAAAGCTAGCAACACTGACTAAGTAGTAATAATATACATTTGCCTCATCAATGCACAGTAACTTGTGGATCTGTTGTGAAATTCACCCGAATGTAATGTGATCCCTCAGGGTCTACTTCGAAGGTTGACCACGGAGGAGATGTTTAATTTCTCCTTGGAGATGTTTGACAGAGAACCAGGCCTGGTTTTTGACGCGTTGGATGCCTACCAACGAAGACAGCGCCAACAGCCAGCTGCCCAACCACGACCTGCAACCCCGCCAGTCGATATACCTGGAGCTGCAGAGCCCCAAGCAGTGGCTGTGGTTGTACTGGTACCACAGCCAGTGTACCCTCCTGGACCACCAGAACCACCGGCAGCTGAACAAGAACCTGGACCTGCTTCTCCTCCATGGTGCGTCTGTCACAACTGCAGGGACATGCCGACAGACAGAGAGAAGTTGTGCTGTGGGCAGGACCCACACGACTGCACCTCCCTGCTACCACAGTTCAACCTCTACTGCCTTGATGCTGGCAACTTACGGATTCACAGGCGTTACCGGGATGACGTATTAGTTGTCGCACATGACAGGGAGCCAGGGGATGACAACAGGGAGTTCCGCTACGCTGGCTACAGGCAGTACGTCTTCTGGCAACATGGTGCTCTTGGTCCCGGCAACAGGGTGGTTATTCCCAGTTGCATAGTTAATGCGATTAGAAACACATATCCTGACCCATTTCAACGCTACACAGGATATATTCCAGGGCACTAGTTGACAGTTGACAGTTGCAAGTCCTTAGTTTGTGTACCTTTTACACAAGTTCAAATTTACCAATCTGTTTTTTACTTCACAGGTGAAATAACTTTTTTTGTTTGTTTACCGTTGCACAATTTATAATTATATTTTTGAAACGCATTTTCTTTATCGGACAATCTCTTTTTTTTGTTCACCGTTGTCCTTTTTAAAATATGTTTTTTACATGACAAGTGCAATAGATTTTGTTTGTTTAGCTTTGCACAATTTGTAGTGACATATTAATAATAAAAACATTTTGATTGACACATTTCTTTCAAATTTATTTTACCTAAAGCCGCTGTACAGTCAATGAAGCAATCAATATATCAGAAAGACTTTTAATTATGTAACCTTTGGCATAAACACATGTACATTTCTACACATAAATGCTGGTTATGAGAGCAAAATGAAAACATTTTTGAAATATTATATATACAATATATCCACACAGGTCGCCATTAGACTTTTTGGAGCCATATGTTAGCAGGTTTGTTTTAGACAATTCACCGCCTCTATGCAGTTATCCAAGAAAAAAGGCTGTACATTTCTTTTTTTCTGAGGCCATAAAAAAAAAGGTTGAATGATTGGCTACTTGCATTTACTCAATACAACATTTTTTATCAGCCCCGCTTATGGGAAAGTCATTTGTGTTGTGCATTGGGTGCATCGGAGCAGGGCTATAGCAGCAGGTATGCATGGGACAGTAGGATGAAATCAGCACCTACAAGACAAATACATAAGGTCACAAAAAATCCCATTTCCAGGGCATTTGCCCCTGAGTAGCAGCACTCCACTCTAAAGTGAATGATACCTGCATATGTCCTTGAGCACGGATGAAAAACATTTTTGGAATGTATGGTAAACTCATTGTCAATTTGAGCCTTGGGTAATAGATAATATTGATTTATGCCATTTGATGGCAAAGTATTTTTATGTTCTTTATTTTTTCCGTTACATATATTGTCCAGGTAATAACTACAGTGTTGTTTTTCTACAAAAAAAATACAACAAAGACATTATTTTAGCTAGGACAAATAAATAGTATTTAGCAATTTGTTTGATGGTGATTATCATTTTGTCAAATCACATAACAAAGGCATAGGAATAATGGGCCCAACATAAACAAAAGTTAGTGTTCAATATTTCTTACCTCAGCGATTCATCTTGCTATTCCATCTCGTCAACTGATGGGACAGTCAGTGGCACGCCCGGTCCTATTGGAAAAAGATGGATGAAGGGAGAGGGGAGGGATATAGTATAACATTTTTAATTATTTGTGTGCTACAATAAGTAACGTTATAGACCAGAATTAAAAGTAATGGAATTTACATACCGTGGCTATCACCTCTCCGGACATGAGCCTGGAGAAGTTCTTCCATTGGTGGTGCAGGGAGAGCAGCGAGAAGTCCTAATCGGCGTGGATCGTTTGGTCTGAGCTTCATGGTTTTCGGAAGTCCCTTCCCTGATGAAACTCTCTTTTCAAGGATACGCCGTTGTAAGTCAGGAATGTAGGTGTAGGTCTTATCTACCCTCAATGTGTGCACGTTCCATCGATTGGACCTTTTTTTGAAGATTTTGGTCCTACTGTAAAAGAGATAAAATATTAGTTTACCATTACAGTACAATAGGGGGGTGTAGTTGAGGGTTAATGGGGTATTAATAATTAGTGAGTGTCATTGGAGGTCATTAGCCTAGTGACCCTATACCTCCACACAGAGGTCACAAGGTGGAACTGCAGATTTACTGGGACAGGACTGTGGGTCAAACAGTGCAATGCTGCATTCACACAGGCAGATAAAGATAGAGATTACCATCCATTTTCAATGAAAGCCAGCGACATGAAGATGCAAAGCAACATCTGACGTTTGTTGCTGCTACAACAGATACAAATTCAAGTTGAGATGTATTCAACTTCCAGATACAAATATGCTGTGTTTTTTTGTATCTTTGTGTCTGCCTGTGTGAACCTGTGTGTCTTTCTGAATCAGGGTTTATTATACAGAGAGGACACACTAAGCTGGGTCGCCATGGTTATATTATAGCAGATGATAAACACGCAGCTAAGCCTTGCTTCCAACTCTGACATTTCCACCAGAACAAATTATGAGTGTTTGGAAATGAATCCATAAAAGTTTTCATAAAGTTTGGTCAGCAGTCTTAGTACACTGACATTATATATTTATGTAGAGTGTGTGTATGTGTATCTGTGTGTGCGTGTAATATAAGTGAACCAACCTCGTTTCTCCTGCTTTATTGATTCTGGGAGGACGGCCCTTGTTGTGATTGTAGTCCAGCGCAGCCAGGATTGTCCTTGCCTCATAGACCGGGGGGCTGAATGAAAACCTCTTTGAAGCATACATCAGAATGTAATTCTGAAAAGATTCCAGGTCCGATGTAGATCTGTGAAAGCAAGTACCAAAGACACAAACAAAAAAATTGATAGTTTAGTATACCAGAATGCTAGTGCGATGTTCAAATAGTCTCAGCTCCCATACACAATAACTGGAGTGTTACCTGTTGGCTAGACAGACAGGCAGAGTAGGGCGTGAGTTGTCACATGCAACTTTTAAAACTAGTTGGTCCCTCCGCTCAAACGACTGCCGTTTTTTTTTTATGTATCATTTTTTTTATTTTCAGCATTAAAAGCTATGAGAATGTTCTCTGTATCCTTTAGAGTAACACGTACCGAGACTCTGAACTGAGCCTAATATTCCATACAAAGGTAATAACTAGTATCTAAAAACAGATATAGTAATAAGAATAGAATAGAATATATAAAAACGAAAAGATAAATCACCTGAAGTGCAGGTACTTGTGGACGGTGTTCAACCAACGTTTGTTTCTCACTATACTTTTCAGGGCATCGTGAACCTTGGACCCCCTTACAATCCATTCCTTTGGGTGCTTTGGGGGGCAGTCATGCTGGCACTTTCCCATCACCCAATCATGTTCGTCAGCGACATGATGGAGAATAGCCAGCCAAAGTTCCTGACAGATGCAAATAATCATATCATATCAGACCACACACACAAATGTACTATTCTTCAATACTTCAAATCTGAAAGCAGATGGGTGACTTATACTTATGGTGGTTATACTTTTTAACCCCAGGCCCATAGTTTAAAAAACAGAATGAATTCAACAATGTTCATGTAGTGTTCTTACCATGAATTCATCATGAGTTGAGGCTTTATTGCAGCACCACCAAAAGTGACTTACAACATCTTTCATCCAGACGAGAAGAGGTTTCATACCACTGACTTGACCAGCCTGCAAGAACAGCATTATTGTCACAAATGAAATATTGAAATGAGAAGAAAGACATTCTAACCCTGACATGTCATGCGCACATTATTTACTTACGGCAGTAATTCTCTTTGATAACGATTTCGCACCATGCCACATATCGAGAGAGTGGAAGATGCCCGCCTCCTTGTATTTTCCCTTGTCTTTGGCAAAAGAAAAAATAAATTAGTTTATATACATTTGGCAAAGTCACAAAGTATTCTTGCTGCATGTTAGACTTACTCATAAGAGCAGAGATTTGCACATGTGCATCGGTACAGATCTCTTTGAGGTTGACTTCAGCCATCAGAAGATCCATGGTCCGAATGAATGCCTCCTTCTCCATTATGACAGATTTCCTTTCTGTTTCCCGCTTATCAACAGTTATTAGTGCCATGATGTCCTTGCTGTCGTTGTCCATGGTGGTGTATGAGCAATATTGAGCACAGTGACCAGGGCTGTCCATTCTACCATCGGCTGACAAATAATTTATACACAATACAAAATTAGACAAAGTAAAATGTGAATGATAAACATCAAATAAAAACAAACAATTATACAAGTAAGTAAATGGTAAGAGAACACTAGAATGAAGTTCCTTTACCTAGGGCCACTACACCGTCTTGTGTAGCCAGACGCTGAATTACAGCTGCTCTCTGCTCCTCCCAGAACTCCTTGATGGCATCGACACAGTAGGCGTTTTGGATCTGGAAGAATGTCCTGTCTGCAACTATGCCCATGTTCATGTACTTGAACAACAGTTTCACTTTGGAAAAGTTGTTGCCCGACAGCAGAATGTTGGTTGCCATCATAAAATCGCCTGCTTGCATTCCGAATCTCAATTTTGGTTGCGAGTTCCATGACCATACAGTGTGGCCGTGGGAACACATCTGTAAAATAACAAAATATATAGTACAACATAGATTACAATGACACATTACACACATAGTATAACTATATAACAACAAAGAATATGGGGAAAATTACAAGAACGGCATACCCAACATATAATGCCAGCAGAGCCTCTTTGGGAAAAACGAACGGTGCTGAACGGTCCTTTGTCCAGACAGTCTTTGACAGGACAATTCTTTATAGGCAGCTCCAGGACAGAGGTGAGTTCCTTCAGAGAGCTTTCATAGGCTATGTATGCCAGCTGACCTATAAGATCTTCAGTAAGGTCTCTTACTTCGTCCGAAGATTCATTCTCTGTATCATCATCACCTTCGAGGTCAAGGGGGTCGTAGACTATTTCATCCATCCCGACAGTGGGCAATGTATCCAGGTCTATCTGAGCTGTAAGGAGACCACCACCAGTCCTGTTTTACAAACAGTGGAAATGATTAGAAAGATCTCATCAGAAAAAATACTTGAAATTACATGAAATGACATTGTACATACAAACCTCAAAGAAATCTCGGGCACATGGTCCTCATCCGAGTCTGAGTCATCGTCCTCAGCATATAACTGCTCATCGTCTTCGGTCCTGTAATCTGCATCTGACCCGTAATCTACAGATTCTTCCTCGTCAGCCGTGAGTGTGGCATCAACATTGGCTTGTTCACCCTCATCATCTGTGAAGGTGTGTTCAAGATCTTCGTGCTCTCCTTCATCAGCAGTAAGGGTGAGGTCAATATCAGCATCTCCATCGGCAGAGTGGGTCTGGTCATCATCAGCTTCCTCATCGTCTTCCAACAATTCTTCATCTGTCAAACATATCCTACAAACAGAAGGGTTACATTCATATTACTGATTGAATGAATGGGAGAGGTGGAATAATTTGAGCTTGTATTATGCATGTCCAACATCAATGTCACATGAACTATAACCTTTGACTTACACAGTGTTCATGAGGGCATTATATTGATCATCATCCACATCTTCATTGTCCACTTGAATGACCATGGATGTAAAACTAAAATGGATGAAAAAAAAGGTGTTGTTGAATACAATAATACTAGGCAGCAGTTTTCATACAAGCATGCGTGTAGGCCAGTTATTTATTCTAACCTTTGTTGCAGAGACCCCACTACTTCCATTGCTTCAGCACCCAAACATGGAGGCTCTGCGTCACTCAATACAGCTTCTTCCGTTCGCTCTGGTCGGTCCTGTCTGTGTAACAGAATACATACAAAATTACTTTCCAAAGCGAAGATATTTCAACATTAATTTCTCTATCGCTAAACTGTTTCAAATGCTGAACATGTGTTATAAAAGACTCATTCATGCACATAAAATCAATCATGTGCAGTTCTGAGCACGTATCCAACATAGGCATACCTGGAAGGTCCAGCCACAGATTCCGCAATTGGGGACACAGGGCTTGGGAAGACAGAGAGTCGCTTTAGCGGTGTTGAGATTGCGGGACCACCCTCATAGCTATTGGAGACAGACAGAAAATGAACATGTAACTTGTTACAGTATTATGATTTATAAAACTAATTTTACTAATTGATGGCAGTCACTGAATAATTTTGCATTGAATTCAATGTCATCAAATGAGTGAATGGAATAAATGGAGGCCTGTGAAAACACCAACGTGAAAAAGTAAACATCTGGGCCACAATCTTCTTTGTAGACTGGCCACCACAGAAACCAAATGGACCCATAACTAATGTAACATTGCAATCAATCAGCCCAGAGCTTTTAGTGTAATCCTTTTAGCATAGATTTTGTAACTGTACTTTTGTAACTTGTTTGTTTGGACTCTAGATCAGAATTATGAGGTTGCAGTAAGTAGGTATTATCCATCTATCTACAGAATGAGATCTATAAATGCGATACTATAGAGTAGAGCCCAATTTTTAGGTCTGTCTGTATATATACACACACACACACACACACACACAATATCTATACAGAGGTATGTCTGTCTATACACACAGGTCTGTCTGTCTGTCTGTCTGTCTACACACACAGGTCTGTCTGTATGTCTCAAACACACACACACACACACACACACACACACACACACACACACACACACACACACACACACACACACACACACACACACACACACACACACACACACACACACACACACACAGAGGTCTGTCTCTATATCTATATATACACAGATAGATCTGTCTGTCTGTCTCACAACAAAGGGAAAAATATAAATATAACTTCCACAAAAACATTGCATCGTTCAGCAACTGTGTTCTCATGTGCTTATTATTGAAACATACTTTCCATACTGATTCCTTGTTCCTAATAGTCTGTAAAAGGCCAATCTGAGAACCCAACTGAATCTGTTCATGAGAGATTAGTAAAAGGCCAGCCTGTTGCTTTGTTTTTATGTATATTCCCCCCTTCCCCCATTTGAGATTGGTGATTGATTTATTTATCTCTCTCTATATATAGATATTGTCTGTCTCTATATAGTCTGTCTCTCTCTATATATATATATACACAGATAGGTCTGTCTGTATGCTGGTGTCTCCTGGCTGACAGACAATCTTTTCACAATGATCACAGAGGAAAGGTCTGTCTGTCTATCTATCTACCTACCCCCCCACACACACACTCTATCTATACAGAGGTGTGTCTGTCTAAATACACACACACACACACACACACACACACACACACACACACACACACACACACACACACACACACACACACACACACACACACACACACACACACACAATGTCTGTCTGTCTGTCTGTCTGTCTGTCTGTCTGTCTGTCTGTCTGTCTGTACACAGATAGATCTGTCTGTCTGTATATCTATATATACACAGATAGATCTGTCTGTCTGTATATCTATATGTACACAGATATATCTGTCTGTCTGTCAGTATATCTATATGTACACAGATAGATCTGTCTGTCCGTATATCTATATGTACACAGATAGATCTGTCTGTCTGTATATCTATATGTACACAGATAGATCTGTCTGTCTGTCTGTATATCTATATGTACACAGATAGATCTGTCTGTCTGTCTGTATATCTATATGTACACAGATAGATCTGTCTGTCTGTCTGTCTGTATATCTATATGTACACAGATAGATCTGTCTGTCTGTCAGTATGTCTATATGTACACAGATAGATCTGTCTGTCTGTCTGTCAGTATATCTATATGTACACAGATAGATCTGTCTGTCTGTCTGTCTGTCTATCTATATGTACACAGATAGATCTGTCTGTCTCACAACAAAGGAAATACTAATATAAATATAACTTCCACAACAACATTACATCATTCTGCAACTGTGTTCTCATGTGCTCATTATTATTATTATTATTATTATAAAACATATTTTCCATACTGATTCCTTGTTCCTAATAGTCTGTAAAAGGCCAATCTGAGAACCCATCTGAATCTGTTCTTGAGAGATTAGTAAAAGGCCAGCCTGTTGCTTTGTTTTTATTTATTCACCCCTCCCCCCATGTGAGATTGGTGATTTAGCGTCTATGCTAAGCTAAACTACTGCAAACACTTTGGCCAGATAAAGCCTATGGTGATGTTTCCATCAAAATCATTTGAAGCCAGAATTCAGCAATAGACTATGATGCGATGGTTATATATGTATTTACCTCTCACCATGGTTGATAAAATTAGCGTGTAGTATATATATAATGAAAGCTAATGGACCCAGCTGCACCAGCTAAGCTAGCGTTAGCATAGTTTACAATGGAAAACCAGATGATAATTTGGCAGGATAATATCTTTGAGGCTGTGTCCACTGTCCACCGAGATGAGCAGTTTAGAATACTTGTAGGTTTACATTGGGAGCGCTACGTTTTATTATGTGAATAAACACAAGTATAGAAACATACCTGTCCAGCAGAAACATTCCCAATTCAGCGTCGGTCCCCATCTCCAGCCTGTCCTTCAATGCACGCCATCGGGGAAACGCAAGCCCCAGATTTACTCTTGATTTACCGCGAGCTTGGTCTGCCTTGCGTTTTTGAAACTTTCTTTTCTTTGATAAATCGTCCGCCATTGCTCATAGTACGATCGTCTGAATCAAGAATGAATGAATGGAAGGAAAGGGACCTGGGAATAACTTTGAACACACCCCCGCGCTGTTATTGGCTAGAACTCTGCCCCCCCCCTCCACCTCCCCCATCTCCCTCCCTCCTCCCCCCCACATACGTCACCAAGACTTTTACGTACCGGACACTAACAATAACAAAGGGAAAAGACGGATTTCAATAGAAGGACTGTGTTTCACTGCTGGAAAACACCCAGCATCATTATATAGTGGCTGATAGAGGGGAAAAAATGCAAAAAATATATATATAAATATTTTTTAAATTTAGGCTTAATGTTCCCTACAATGCCTTTAAAGGATAGGACCAGTGTAATTCTTGCAGTTATGGGTTAAGTGTATTTCTCATGGACAATTTGACACAAACAGTGGCCAGGAGTAAAACCAGTTATTATCAGACCCCACTAGAAAAAAGTAGTGGGTTTTTATCTTTTTGTAGACTATAATAAATAAGATGGATGACCCTAGAGTCATTTTAATGCCAAGCAAATTTTGGTTAAATTGTTAAAATTGCTATACTTTTTGGTTTCATTTAGGGAGGATGATGGGACATTCTTTCTTGCATGGTGGACCCTCTGTGTACGGAATTAGTCCGGCTATTGTGCACGTTCTGTTTGGGGGAACACCAGAGACGGCAACAGTCGCGATCGAAGACTGCGCTGACCTGGACATTCGCAGCACCATTCAGTTGGTATGATATGATTTCTGTCTTTTACAAAATGTCTTGGTTTTTAGCCGTGATATTTGCACCTAAAAATGTATTTGCATACAATAATACACACACCCTCAACAGCCAATACCTCCTCTCCACACTCTCTTCCACATCACTTGAAATGTATGGGTCTCTAGTGTAAACCAGCAATTAAGCTACATTTTTACCTAAAACTGATACAAATGTGTGATCATAACAAACATTTTTGTGAATGTTAAAAGTACATTTGTTACTTTTGTCACCAGCTCGAAGGCGATGCAGAGCTGACGGAGGAGGAGGTGGCAGGTGTTAACCAGCTGGCCCTATCATGGGACATTGACGTCTTCTCCGAGACCAACAGAAGATGGCTCTATGACCGTCTTCTCCTCTGTGCTGTGAGTACTGATGTGCTAACACACTAACAGTGAATAACGGATGCAGAGTTATTTTGATGTCATGATTCCACCACACCCCAGGTAACTACGATTTCTGATTTAGGTCATTCGGCGAAGTAGCAGACAGATCAGGCAGCTGAAGAGGGGGCTGAAGGACACCCAGGTCTGGGGTCTCTTCACGCAGAGACCAGACACCATTCCCCTTATGTTCCCGAGGGACTGTGAAAGTGCACCCACTGCAGAGGTAACGGTCATTCACACAGGAGCTGTCCACATAGTAGTTGCAACACCATCCATTAACCGCCCATTCATCCAATCATGAAAGCAGCCTATCTGATTGTATTAAATGATGATAAACTCACCAATATTGCAGATGCATCACACTTCAGGGCAGCACTCAAAGAAACTGGTTTGACACAGGGCTGCACCGCTCTGCTTTTGTTTTGGCTATTCTATCAATTGCATTCGATTCATCTTATTTTAAAGTTCATTTTAAATTAGCCATCTTTATTTTTGCAAGAAATCAATTAACCACTAGCATTAGTTTCTAATGCGGTGCACAACAGTGTCGGGCAAAAATGGTGGAAACCGCAGGTCTACAAGCTCACAGAACATTGCGATGTGACATGTGGTTAAAGACAAAACTTCTCTTTTTGCAGTCCTAGATGAGACTGCGGATGACTACGACGCCCAGTGCACTCTGGATGAGAAGTGCAGAGTGGCAGGGTACCTCCGGACATACATCGAAAGTGGTAATCATTATAACTTATTGGGAGCAGTAGTGGACCTGAATGCTATAATCAAAGTGAAAATGGGACACAGCATTTGTAAACTGATTTGACAAAGGGGCCATTTTCAGTCATTGCTACAATTTTAAAGGGGTGGATGTGATCATGGTTAGTGCACATTGACACTTTGGTAGTGGTAGGTCTGGGTTGTGTAGTTACCTGGCAGTGGTGACATGAATGCTTAAAAGTACAAATTATGAAGGTTTTTTTTTTATGTCAGTGCTCTCCTTCCTGTATTTAAATTTAGAACATTCAATGTAAAACAAAACCTGACAGCTTTCAAAAATTGTAAAGATAGCAGATCTCCCAAACACATCGTGATGCATTGTGAGCTTGTAGATCAACTATCTATCTTGTGTTAATTCTTGGTATTCCTTTTTCACCTTCATTATAGCTTCCTCTGAAAAGCTGAAGGAGCTGCTCAAGTTCTGGATCGCGTGGAATTCGATGAACAACAAGATGGAGGAGATGGTGGTACAAGTGGTCAACAAGGCTCTCCCGACGTCCTCCACGTGTTTCCAAACCCTTCGACTGCCAGCCCACTACGAAGAGTATGACGTGTTTGTTCATGAATTTGAGGCCTGTATCGCCACTAGTGACACTGGCTTTGGCATGGCGTAGGGTGTGACTATGCGCCAGTGATGGAGATACTGCAAGGTAGAAGTACTCGTGGTTAATGTGTGTTATACCTGGGGAGAAGAGACTCAAGAAATGCCCTTGAGTCACTCGAGCCAGACAGAGCAGAGGCGGACGTAGACGGGCCAGGCAGGGTGACAGCAGGCTGAGAGGTAGACGGGCCAGGGAGGGTGACAGCAGGCTGAGAGGTAGACGGGCCAGGCAGGGTGACAGCAGGCTGAGAGGTAGACGGGCCAGGGAGGGTGACAGCAGGCTGAGAGGTAGACGGGCCAGGCAGGGTGACAGCACAGTGTACCCCTGTTCAGGGCTCTGGATAACACAAAGGTCCCTACTTCTAGTAGTCCCTGTGATTCTGAGAAGTTCGAATCCCCCTTCTCTCTCAGGGGAGGATATGCGGACTCGATTTCAGAACGGAAGTAGGCCGCGTCACTCTCATCGCCTATTAAAAAAACAGGGGGGGGGGGGGGGGGGGGGGGGGGACAGAACAGTCGCAATGTTAAACTTATTAGACGGTAAACAAAATCAACACCTATAAAATCCAGGGGTCCCCATTTCAATCTTTGAGTTACAGACCTTTAAGGGTACACTTTGTTGACTCAGAACAAATGGCAGCGTTGATACGCATTTAGCCACAGATCCAGACAATATTTTGTGCAATAGACTTTACAGAACAGATATTGTGCTAAAGACCACCATAAGAGAGGATTTGTGTTACATCTTCAAAACTACTCAATGACAAGAACTAAAGGAAAATGGCACTATAAGCTCATAACACAATACCTTTTCATGCTCATGACTGGGAAAGTATCTGTCATTTTTACATTTATATAGCAACATGTTTATCAGAAAAGGTATACCTTTTCATGCTCATGACTGGGAAAGTATCTGTCATTTTTAGATTTATATAGCAACAAATGTTTTTCAGAAAAGTTAGGATTCCAAACAGTGGTTTAGAACCACCGTTTTCAATTTGGGGTCCTTGGTATGAAAATGTTTGAGAACTACTGATTTAGAAGACATTTGTGGAATCGGCCTCAGGACTTAATGGGTTAAACAGTTCATCTTGTTGTGGATCCCTGGAACCCCCCCCCCAAAGGGTCCCCCAGACCCTAGGTGTTTTAGAGTATAGACAAAGTACAAGTTTACCTTGAAAACAGAGCCTCTTTTCGCCAAGTCCCGCAGTGGTCAGCTCCATCTTTTCGTACTTTAGTGGGACCGTGTCGCTGAGGTGGTCACTAAGGCACACAACGTGTGGGTATACCGGGCTCTTTTGGCAGCTGGGGGTTGGAGGGCGGTAGAGCGTGGAGGAAATCGCCGAGGAGTAGCTGGAGGACGCCTGTGTCCATAGGCAGTGAACAGGCCGGCCACCTCAGCTTTAGAATAAAAACAAGAATGACAAGCATTAGACATTACATAGTGATCATTTATAGGTTACGTTATACACTCTTTGTAAAGTCAAAAACTCAGAATACATAAGTGATGAAGAGGCAAAGTTCATATTAATGGGGAAAATTTAAGTTAACATAAGTTACTTGGAGGAACAAAAACGATGCCCAAAATAATCATTTGAACTGGGGACCCCACCCAGCCCTCCCAAAGGGATTTTGAACAAACAAGTGCATTCTTTCAGAATGACTACAATACTTAGCAGCATCACAGTATCATGTCATCAAACACTAAACCACTACTGCAATAAACATGTGACCCTTTATCCATGAATTCCAATAAAGTGCCATTCAGCCTGTAACTGTAGCATCATTCAATATACTGACATTAATCAAAATAAATGCACAATATCCCCATTATACACATTCAATAGAAAAGGCACGTGGTATGCTTAAGCATATAAATGTTACCACACTGGACCAATACAAATGCAGCAAAAGTGCTTAACTGCAGTGATTACTTAATGCACCTGTAACCATGTACATTCACTGTTAATGAGGGTTTATAAAGGACTGTATAATGGGGGACTGGTTCTATGGGTTTATGCTTCATTCGCCCCCGGGGCGTCGATCAGGACACAATTGGACAGGAGAGTGAATAGGGTTTGGTAACTTTACTTAGTGGTCAAGGCACAGGGTGAAACAGGCATGGCTTGGGTTGCAGTATGAATGATCGCACATCGTGATGCATTGTGAGCTTGTAGATCAACTATCTATCTTGTGTTAATTCTTGGTATTCCTTTTTCACCTTCATTATAGCTTCCTCTGAAAAGCTGAAGGAGCTGCTCAAGGTCTGGATCGCGTGGAATTCGATGAACAACAAGATGGAGGAGATGGTGGTACAAGTGGTCAACAAGGCTCTCCCGACGTCCTCCACGTGTTTCCAAACCCTTCGACTGCCAGCCCACTACGAAGAGTATGACGTGTTTGTTCATGAATTTGAGGCCTGTATCGCCACTAGTGACACTGGCTTTGGCATGGCGTAGGGTGTGACTATGCGCCAGTGATGGAGATACTGCAAGGTAGAAGTACTCGTGGTTAATGTGTGTTATACCTGGGGAGAAGAGACTCAAGAAATGCCCTTGCCCAGACATGCATAATATCAATGATCTACAAGTGAATTAACTACACCATCCACCTCTAACAATACACCTTCCATGAGCTGCTAACATCAAACAATCACTTATGGTGATAATCACCGCAGCCCTGGACTGCGCTGAAGTGGTTTGGCTAAAGGGGCTTGATTGGGCCAACCACAGCTGCGGGACGTTGCGTTAATGACTACGCTCGTCAGATTCACATAACCAAACATTTCCCAGACCTGACATGCTGTAAAGTGCATAAACATATAAACGTGCACCCAGACCCAAACACACTCTCTTGCATTACATGTTATATAAACGTACAGGAAAGTTAAGCACACAATGTGGGGCATCAACATGAAAGAATGATACAATCAATAGATGTCACTCTAACCAGCACAGGAGCCCAAATACAGTAAACGTACAAAACCGTCAGTCACTCAGATAATCATGGTAGATGACAACTGCAGACATTATTGAACTAAATAATGAACTTACTATAATCAATGACGCATATAGGCACTGCAGTGCTGCACAACTATAGTATGTTTGCAGTGAGGTGAACGTGGATTTCACCTCTCTGCTAAACGCTGCTGATGAATGAAAACGCCCCAGAATGCATCGCGCAATTAAGGTGGGCAGGTGCATTATACTCTTAAGGTAGCTCCAAAGAGATAAATAATAGTCAGATTAATATTATGCTTGGAGCCTTTCTAACATTCACATTTGTTCAGTTTTTAACTAAATTATAAATGCATTGCTTGACATCACTCCTTTTATCCCTTTTTAACCTTAAATTACTCTCTTCAAATAATGTATTCAAATAACACTCTCATTAATTGCCAGTTTTTAACTGCATGACAAATTAATCATTAATCACGTTTTTAACCCTTCACCCTTGTTCCACAAAATAATCATGACTGAAAAGATCATCAAACACAATAATACACGACGTGTGCAGTAGGCCTAATGTACCCATTATACCTCCATGACTTGGCCATGGTTTTAACTGTATTAAATGCATCATCAATACATCATGTCTTTAAACCTCTACCAAATAAATGTGCTGTTAGACAAACTAATCATAGCTTCAAAGATCAAACACAAAGTTACAAACAATACACGACGCGCAGCTAATGGGGCTGCAGAATGGCGTCTTCACCATGTGGCACAAACAATCCACTAGTTACCATTTAGTCTCAAATACACTCTTAAAGTAAATATAAAACGGTTTCACATGTTCCCATCATGAATCATCTTTCACATTTATATTTGTTCACACTTTTCAGCCGGGGGACAACAGTTTTACCTGTAAACATGGGCAAAGATGAATGAATGAATTATAATGAATTCACACGACGGTGCATTCCTCTCGAACACCAGAGTGTATCTTAGGAGGAAACAGCGCCGTCCCCCTCTACAGGAGCTACTGTGACAGACCAACATAATCGATCACCGATTCTCCAAAACACTCACTAGCCGATCACAGAGTGATAGATCAAGATTATGCTGTACAGTACTATAATCATATAAAACTGTGCAAAACGTTACTACAATGTTGCTTCAAATAAAATGAAATCACTTGAATTAGCTGGACCAAAATAAAGACATTTAAATAAAATACTTTTGACCCAGATGAGCTTATAAGATCGTTTTAGCTTAGATCAATAAATATTAATAATACATAATAAATATTATGAGGGAGATAGGTTGGGTTAGGGCAATTAAAGAAAGGACTTCAAAACATATTTTATATGTATACAGAATATATATCAAATGATGATCAAAATTCTCAATATTCTATCATTTCAGGTTGATCAAGACTGGTGTGGACTGGGAGGGCATTTACCGTACATCAAGATTCAACTCCCTCACCAATGTAGTGAACAAGAACTTAAATATCTGCCAGACTCCAATGTTCCATATGGCCTTGGCAGTTTATCTTGAACTGTACACATTCTCTAAATTATACTTGACTGACTTATGTGAGCAGTACCTGAATGTCAACGGGTACATATGAACATGTTTGCCAGATGAATACAGACACAAAACATAGAATAGTAGAATAGTGTCATGGCTTATTGTGAACACTTTTCTGCATACATGGCTATTAGATCTTACAGAGAAATCTCATCAGCAATAGACAAGGCATGTGTTGACCCTCGTGTCAGACATATCTTCAGACTGTCAAATCGTTAATCTAGAATAAAGCCTCGACTGGGAGCTTTTGAAAAGTCAGTGTGTAATTCTATTTTTTTAATTTGAAAAATCGGCCCATTTCTCTACAGAACCTGTCTGCTTATACATTTTCTAGCTTATCAAATTTGGAGCATTTTGGAAAGCCCATCTAGTAACTAGCCCATCCCTTGCACAACAAAATGAGTACCCACGCAATTTAACTGGCATCAACGTTGCAGTTGTGCCAGTTTGTTTACATGTAATGCCCATGTGAAAGATGTACCCTTGGATACCCATCTCTTGATGTCACTACTTGAAAGAGCTTGTGGTGGCAATGAGATGTTTCCGTATTTACCACCTATACACCTATACCCTGATGAAGACATAATGTCGAAACGTTGGTAACTTATAAATAAAAGTTTATTGCATTGTGGCTGCGAGTCTGTGCGACCTCTCCTTCCCCTTTTTTTAGTTTCTGTATTTCACACGTTTAAATTCAGCTGCTAGTGTACTGGGATTGTCACTGGCAGCACAAACAATTGCCCCAAGTTATTTCACTAGTGATATTACTCTATACTTTGACTATGAAAAAAACTGTAAAATACAGTGTACTTTCATGTCCCATGATTTACTTTGAATACATTTTAGCATGTTCACATAACCTTGCAAACATTGACAGAGCAAAGCTGAGGTAGAATTTTTTATTAACTTCTGTTAACATTGAAAGTCATTTTTGTAGTGCAAGTTAACCATCAGGTCTATAGTGCAAACAGGAACAAGGAAAAGAAACAAATTTGACAACGTATATAAAAAAAAAAGTGCAACGTTTTGAACAGGAGTCCAGACTTAACAGCAAAATCCCTTTCTGGAATTAGTGAGGAGTTTCACTAAGGGATGTGAACAGTGCAATTGTATAGCAGCTTAACACTGGCTAATAAGCCACAATACATTATAATGTACTTTTACGCCACTACATCTCAGAGACAAATATTAGAAAACTTAAGTTACAAGTTACTTGCAGATATAAATGATTACATTATAAAACACACATTAACCACGTTATCCCCATTTTATAGCTAGGCTATTTTAAAATTGAACATTTTAGTACCTACAACACTACCGGTGTTCACTCTCCATTCCGACATCTCACCACTCCGACTAGTGGCTTCCGCGTGCGGTTAGGGTTAGGGTTAGGGTTAGGTATAGGGTTCGTCAACGTCGGAAAGGCGACATGTCGGAAAGGAGAAATGCACCCAACACTACCAGTACCAATTGGCTATTTTAAAATTGAACATTTTAGTACTTTTGGTACTTTAAGTACCTATAACACCAGGGGTACCAATACTTTTGTACTTTTACTCAAGTAAATTTGAATTCCAGACTTTAACTTGTAACAGAGTACTTCTACCTTGCAGTATCTCCACCACTGGCGCATAGTCACACCCTACACCATTCCAAAGCCAGTGTCACTGGTGGCGATACAGCACTCAAATTCATGAACAAACTCATCATAGTCTTTGTAGTGGGCTGGCAGTCGAAGTGTTTGAAAACACGTGGTGGACGTCGGGTGAGGCTTGTGGACCACATACACCATCATGTCCCCCACCTTGGTGTTCATTGATTCCCACGCGATCCAGAACTTGAGCAGCTCCTTCAGCTGTTCAGAGGAAGCTATAATGAAGGTGAAAAAGGAATACCAAGAATTAACACAAGCTAGATAGTTGATCTACAAGCTCACAATGCATCACAATGTGTTTGGGAGATCTGCCATCTTTACAATTTTGGAAAGAGGTCAGGTTTTGTTTTACATTGAATGTTCTAAATTTAAATACATGAAGGAGAGCACTGATAAAAAAAAAACATAATTTGTACTTTTAAGCATTTATGTCACCACTGCCAGGTAACTACACAACTCAGACCTACCACTACCAAAGTGTCAATGTGCACTAATCATGATCACATCCACCCCTTTAAAATTGTAGCAATGACTGAAAATTGCCCCTTTGTCAAATCAGTTTACAAATGCCATCTCCCATTTTCACTTTGATTATAGCATTCAGGTCCACTACTGCTCCCAATAAGTTATAATGATTACCACTTTCGATGTATGTCCGGAGGTAGCCTGCAACTCTGCACTTCTCATCCAGAGTGCACTGGGCGTCATAGTCCTCATCATCCTCATCTAAGACTGGCCACACTATGTGTTCGAAGATAAACTGGAAAAAAGAGACGTTTTGCCTTTAACCACATGTCACATCGCAATGTGCTGTGAGCTTGTAGACCTGCGGTTTCCACCATTTTTGCCCGACACTGTTGCGCACCGCATTAGAAACTAATGCTAGTGATTAATTGATTAGTTGCAAAAAAGATGGCTAATTTAAAATGAACTACAAAAAATAAGATGAATCTAATGCAATTGATAAAATAGCCAAAAAAAACAGCAGAGCGGTGCAGCCCTGTGTCAAACCAGTTTCTTTGAGTGCTGCCCTGAAGTGTGATGCATCTGCAATATTGGTGAGTTCATCATCATTAAATACAATCAGATAGGTTGCTTTCATGATTGGATGAATGGGCGGTTAATGGATGGTGTTGCAACTACAATGTGGACAGCTCCTGTGTGAATGACCGTTACCTCTGCAGTGGGTGCACTTTCACAGTCCCTCGGGAACATAAGGGGAATGGTGTCTGGTCTCTGCGTGAAGAGACCCCAGACCTGGGTGTCCTTCAGCCCCTTCTTCAGCTGCTTGATCTGTCTGCTACTTCGCCGAATGACCTAAATCAGAAATCATAGTTACCTGGGGTGTGGTGGAATCATGACATCAAAATAACTCTGCATCCGTTATTCACTTTTAGTGTGTTAGCACATCAGTACTCACAGCACAGAGGAGAAGACGGTCATGGAGCCATCTTCTGTTGGTCTGGGTGAAGACGTCAATGTCCCATGATACGGCCAGCTGGTTAACACCTGCCACCTCCTCCTCTGTCAGCTCTGCTTTGCCTTCGAGCTGGTGACAAAAGTAACAAATGTACATTTAACATTCACAAAAATGTGTTTGTTATGATCACACATTTGTATCAGTTTTAGGTAAAAATGTAGCTTAATTGCTAGTTTACACTAGAGACCCATACATTTCAAGTGATGTGGAAGAGAGTGTGGGGAGGAGGTATTGACTGTTGAGGGTGTGTGTATTATTGTATGCAAATACATTTTTAGGTGCAAATATCACGGCTAAAAACCCAGACATTTTGTGTTAGACAGAAACCATATCATACCAACTGAATGGTGCTGCGATTGTCCATGTCAGTGCAGTCTTCAATCACGACTGTTGCAGTCTCTGGAGTTCCCCCAAACAGGACGTGCACAATAGCCGGACTAATTCCGGACACAGAGGGTCCACCATGCAAGAAAGAATGGCCCATCATCCTCCCTAAATGAAACCAAAAAGTAATTTTAATAATTTTACCAAAATTTGCTTGCCATTAAAATGACTCTAGTGTCATCCATCGTATTTATCATAGTCTACAAAAAGATAAAAACCCACTACTTTTTTCTAGTGGGGTCTGATAATAACTGGTTTTACTCATGGTCACTGTTTATGTGTCAAATTGTCCATGAGCAATACACTTAACCCATAACTGCAAGAATTACACTGGTCCTATCCTTTAACTGAAATGGCCATTTGACAATTGAACACCGACCCTTATAATAATTTGGCATCAACCTACCAGCAACGAAGAACATGTCGCTCTCTATAAGCCTCTCTGCATTACATGGCACCAAATGATCGGGCTCACCGTCAAAGAGCCTTGTAACAGCATTGACACCTGCACAGAAAACAACCACTTGAACCCTTCATACATTAGAGCACAGTAAAACATAGTTGTTTACTATGGACATGGTCTGATAGTTTCCCTCGACACCAAATCTCACTAAAAATAGCTAATCTACAAGTGCCAACACGTTGTGGCTTGTAGATCTGCCATTTTATGTGAATGTTCCCCCCAGAATAGCGATGCTAGGGTTAAAGTCTTGAATCTAAAAAAAAAGGCATTTTTTTTCCAAAATGGCCTAATCATTTTTGAATAATCGAAAGAACCATAAACGCATGAAATTAACAGAAATTTTACATTTTTTAACAATTTAAGTATAAGTATGTATAAAAAGATTAAATTACCACAATTATTAGTTTGTAACATGATTGTGAGTGGTGTGCACTGTGCGGACACAAAGCAGATACTTTTCAACAGCCATTAGTACAACTTAGCAGTCTCAACAACTATTCAGTCAACATACCCAAGTTGAAGTGGAAGCCATTCTGCAAAAGTTTAATGGTTCTGGAGAAGAAGAAGCGCATGACTCCTTCACCAAATGCTCGATCGCCTATATGGAAAAGCAAAATGTCAGGCAACTTTCTTTCGAAAGTTTTGATTTCTCAAGACATTTTAATTTGACATACTGTACCTTCCAGTCTGCACTTAATAGGGCGTGCCCAGTTCTCCTTGACAGCCTTATAAGTTGACATAAGCGAGGCCTCTTGCTCCTCTACGTCGTCTCCCAAGTCCATTCTGAGAACAAAGAACCTTTCATTTTCATTGTCGGACAGCAACCACGTCCTAAAGAGCATCGCAGCTCTACAGCTATCAGGTTCCTCCTTCCACTCTAAGTAGATGCAGAAATACATAGCAAATAAAGACCAGTGAAAACAGATTCCTAAAACTCAACATTTCAAATAAAGTCTTTACCAATTCATACTGTATACCCGTGGTTATACCTGGGGAGAAGAGACTCTCAAGAAATGCCCTTGAGTCACTCGAGCCAGACAGAGCAGAGGCGGACGTAGACGGGCCAGACAGGACGACGGCAGACGGACCAGGCAGGGCAACGGCAGACTGAGAGGTAGACGGGCCAGGCAGGCTGAAAGCAGACTGAGGGGTAGACGGGCCAGGCAGGCTGAAAGCAGACTGAGGGGTAGACGGGCCAGGCAGGGCGACAGCAGGCTGAGGGGCAGACGGGCCAGGCAGGGCGACAGCAGGCTGAGGGGTAGACGGGCCAGGCAGGGCGACAGCAGGCTGAGAGGTAGACGGGCCAGATGGGATGACCTCATCATCAGAATCCAGGTTGACGATTTCTGGACTGGGTGACCTGTAAAGATCGGTCAGATATTTATTTAAAGAATTTCCCAAATTAACTTGACCTTCGGCCTGGCGGAGACAATGATAAAACATGAACAGAGAAGGTGCTTCTGTGACCTATGGGCAGTGTGCACAATCTACAGTCTAATTCAACAGCATTGCTCCAGTAGTCGATTAGACTCTAATAGACTACTGGAGCAATGCTGTTGAATGTTTATTCTGAAGTGCAAAAACAAAGTATAAGAATGATCAAAGATAAGGACAATGCCTACCCTGCACATGGCTCTTCATGTTGTTGAATGGGAAGTGCTGGTTACACCACAGACACCTTGTTAAGGGTCCAGCGTGTGAGGGAGAGGTAAGAGCACGGGTCTACATGAGAGAAAACATTTCACAATGTTAAGTATAAAGCATTTATCAAGGTCAATTACAAAGACATTTTAAATATTAGGTAATGCATCAAGAAAACACTTGTACCACAAAATCGATGCTTTTCTGCAAAGGCCTGACATAGAGTGTGGCCTGCCCGATGCCAGTTGAAGGGTTGCGCAGGTGCTGCACAGTGTACCCCTGTTCAGGGCTCTGGATTACACAAAGGTCCCTACTTCTAGTCGTCCCTGTGATTCTGAGAAGTTCGAATCCCCCCGTCTCTCTCAGGGGAGGATATGCGGACTCGATTTCAGAACGGAAGTAGGCCGCGTCACTCTCATCGCCTATAAAAAAAACGGGGGTGGGGGGGACAGAACAGTCGCAATGTTAAACTTATTAGACAGTAAACAAAATCAACACCTTTAAAATCTCCAAGTGTGGTCCAGAAACCACCAGGGGTCCTTGGGGTTTCCAGGGGTCCCCATTTCAATCTTTGAGTTACAGACCTTTAAGGGTACACTGTGTTGACTCAGAGAACAATGGCAATATGCATTTAGCCACAGATCCAGACAATATTTTGTGCAACAGACTTGTCAGAACAGATATTGTGCTAAGGCCTACCATAAGAGAGGATTTGTGTTACATCTTCAAAACTACTCAATTACAAGAACTAAAGGAAAATGGAACTATAAGCTCATAACACAAGACCTTTTCATGCTCATGACTGGGGAAGTAGCTGTCATTTTTACATTTATATAGCAACATATGTTTATCAGAAATGTTATACCTTTTCATGCTCATGACTGGGAAAGTATCTGTCATTTTTAGATTTATATAGCAACAAATGTTTTTCAGAAAAGTTAGGATTCCAAACAGTGGTTTAGAACATCACATCGTGCCACACTGCTACCAATTGTCAGTAAACATTGTTAATTCATACTTTGTCTCATCGTTTCAAGAACTTTCACTACAGAGCATGCGCAAAATGGCGGCGCCCATGCGTCAATTTTAATTCTATCGTATTTCTAAAGACGATTTCTACGTGGATGTTATTGTTTATAACGTAGGATAAAGTAGGAAGAGGCCATTTAAGATGGTGGCGTCCCCTGGATTTTTTAAATATATTTTTTACTGCAAATTCTTCACTTTAAAATAACATGAACTCTGATGGTAACAACTACAGTCTAAATGTTATTGACTTAACACACATTTTAGACGGGAAACCCAGGGGAGGTTTCTCATCTGCTTAACAACCTGAATCCCTGAAAATATTTGCTGGAGCAGAGCACGGTGGAACAGTTTCATTTTATTAATTTCCAAATTACCCAAATAGGGAGCCGAGCAAGCCAAGCTGTCCTGGCTAAAAACAAATGGGAAGCTAACATTTAGCATTTAGCAGTGCGGCATTATCAAAGCATTGCGGACATTCTGACTCGTGCCAAAAGACGAGCACTCCAAAGTACATTAAAACATATTGTACTTATGTCAATACAAGTGATTAACACAGTATTTCCTAAACCGAGCGCCAGGCAAAACATTGACCGCCATTTTAAAATGCTAGTATTTTAGCAGATACAAGTAACTTTCATTTTCTAATGTGAAATCAATAGACTATGCTTCATATTGCTACAGGGGACCAGGCAAATATCTAGTAAATAAATTAAGTTTGTGCTAACTAGTAGTCCAGAGACGAGTCATACCTTGTGAAGAAGTCAGAGATGGCGAAGCCACGTTGCTTTGTCTCCCTGGGAGTGGTGCAGCCGCACTAACGCCTTCCAGGCGATCTGCTGCTAATCTAAGAAGTTCTGGCACATCAGTACCTGACATTTTGTGTTGTGTTGTGTACACGACGACCCACGACCGCCCTCCTGCTTCTTCACCCGACCGTCCTACTTCTTTACCTGAACACAGAGAGAACGTAACTCCCGCCAATTGGCTTGGCTTTATACTATGCGGATATGCCGTCAGTCATTAGGCGACAACAACGCGTCATAGGGTGGGACTTCCGTGGTTTGGACCAATCGACTCTACCGTATTTTCTCTGGTTGACGCCCCATGGTTGACGCAGAGAGTGAACGGTCGCATGTTACACACGTCACGCACGCATGCATCCCTTGAGCTTTTCACTCAGGAAAATGTGTTGACAAGACACCCCATACATTTGGAAACTTATTTTCATTCAAATCAATATCATATCCCACTCTATATTAAATGCTTGTAATATGTCTCAAATTGTTGCATCGCCTACAATAATAAGTCTAGGCAGCCGGGGTGGAAAAAGTACTCAAATGTTTTACTTAAGTAAAAGTATCAATACTGCAATGTAGAAGTACTCTATTACAAGTAAAAGTCCCAAATTCAAAAATGACTTTAGTAAAAGTACTAAAGTATTGGTATCAAAATGTACTTAAAGTACCAAAAGTAAAACTACTAAAATGTTTGAAAATAGCAAATCTAAAAAATCCTTTTAACACAGTCCTCTAAGAGATTTAATGAAGATTAATTTATTGATGAAATATCTTGTATAGATTGGAACATGGTGTGACCCTGATGCTGCACTGGATTTATTTATGTCAACATATATGAATGTTGTAAACAAGTATGTTCCTTTTAAAAAGTTCATGGTCAAAAATAGATCTACCCCATGGCTTGACAACAGTCTCAGGACCATAATGACAGAAAGAGACCTGGACAAAATAAGCCTCAGTTAGTTCTGGATCAATTGATGATATTGATGGTCATAAATACTGTTCTTTACATAATCAGGCAAACCGATGGCATAATGATGATGGCAATGGAATTCTAGACCTATAAGTATTTTACCTGTTTTGAGCAAAATCATGGAAAAGTTGGTGCATTCACAAATTCAAGCTTATTTTGTTTCAAACAGCTTGCAACTGATTCTCAAGATCCCTATAGAGCTGGCCACTCTACTTCTACTGCTTTGATACAGATGACTGATAACTGGCTTAATGCTATAGATAACTATGCTGGTGGGAGCTGTGCTGTTAGATTTTAGAGCTGCATTTGATGTGCTAGCTAGCTGGACCATTCTACTGGTTGAGAAACTTATATGTTATGGTTTTAACTCTTCTGCTTTAAAGTGGATACTAAGTTATTTGTCCTCCAGATCACAGAAGGTGTATCTAATGGCAGCCTGTCCAGTAGCAGAGGTCGAGTGTGGCGTTCCGCAAGGAAGTTGCCTAGGACTTTTGCTCTTGTCAGTATGATTTACTAATGACCTATTTCCAGGGAATGTGCTTCTTTTATTTCCCGTCTGCTTTTATGTCAGATGGTTCAAAGTTTAGTTTTATGTCATCTTGACAATTGCTCAACAATGTGGTCATCTGCTGCCAGTGGTGACCTCAGGAAGCTCCAAGTTGTCCAGAACAGGGCAGCACGGTTGATACTGGGCTGCTCACTAAGGTCTAATGTGAGCTGTATGCATGCCTGCCTCTCTTGGCTTACAGTTGAGAATAGGTTGTCTTTTAATACACTTGTGCTGTTCAAGTCAGTCATGAGCGGTAAAACTCCCGTTTTTATACTTAAACAGATTGTTTATTGTAATACTGTGCATGCTCATTACACTAGAGGTTCCAGTAATGGGCAGCTTGAATTACCTGATCCAAAAACCAACGATTTGAGGAGATCTTTTATTTATAGATCATTGACTCTTTGGAACAACCTGCCTCGAAAGCTCTGCTGCATTTACAGTAAATTAACTTTTTAAAATAATCTTAAATAGTACCCAGCCAACATGTCCAACTGGGCCCCATGTGGGTTTTTAACTGGGCAGATGGGCATGGGTTACATCTGGTTTTGCACATGGGTTCCACCAAGCACCCACTTGTGTTAGCCCACATGGGCTTAAGTGGGTTTCTAACTGGGTCTTAGGTGGGCTCCAAATGGGCAAATATATGTCGGAACCATGTGGGCGCCACCTGTGTTTGCCTATATGGGTTTGAACTGGGACCTGAATGGGCCTGAAATGGGTTCCAGCTGGGCAAATTACATGTGACCCATGTAGGCCACACTTGTGTTGGCCCATTTAGGGCTCCAACTGGTTTTGCACATGGGTTCTACCAAGCACCCACTTGTGTTAGCCCATATGGGCTTAAGTTGGTTTCTGACTGGGTCTTAGGTGGGGTCCAAATGGGCAATTTGATGTCGGAACCATGTGGGCGCCACCTGTGTTTGCCAATATGGGCTTGAACTGGGACCTGAATGGGCCAGAAATGGGTTCCAGCTGGGCAAATTACATGTGACCCACGTAGGCCACACTTGTGTTGCCCCATTTAGGGCTCCAACTGGTTTTGCACATGGGTTCCACCAAGCACCCACTTGTGTTAGCCCATATGGGCTTAAGTGGGTTTCTGACTGGGTCTTAAGTGGGGTCCAAATGGGCAATTTGATGTCGGACCCATGTGGGCCTCACCTGTGTTAGCCCATATGGGCTTAGGTGGGGTCCAAATGGCCAATTGTATGTCACACCCATCTAGGCCTCACCTGTGTTTGCCCATGTGGGCTTGAAGTGGGATCTGAATGGGCCTTAGGTGGAGTCCAACTGGGCACGTTTGAGACCCATGTAGATCCCACTTCTAGCAGCCCAAGTGGGTAACATCCGGGCCCTTTGCCAACATGGGTTTCAAGTTGGTCCTGAAGGGATTTAAATAGGAGAATTAAACAGTATATTGACAAGAACCATGTTTAACTACTGCTAAGTTTTACCAGGGTGAAAAAACAATATCAGACAATATATCTTTTGACAATGTTTATTTCTGGGAACTTTCGGCCTTCTGGTTGTAAAATACAAAATACAAAATGCTTTGGTATTTTTAAAATATAAAATGTATACATGGAAATAAAGTGTAGACAGTATTGGGCCAATATGCATCTTCAAGTCTCGTAAACAATCCATTTAACTCTCGTAAATTATCATTAAGATAGAACTCTTGTAAACAATCATTTGTAATGATGTATACATGACACATAACAGTGCAACTCTAAAGTAACAACTTAAATGTTCTGGACACAAACTAATAAGGAACCCATATCTCTTAACTCAACTACAACAAAAGGAGGGTTCTTCTCATGAGGTAGTTAATTATTCCAGCAGAGGGCCATTTCAGCCAACAAATCCTGAATGATAAACACACCACAAACTGTGTGTGTGTGTGTGTGTGTGTGTGTGTGTGTGTGTGTGTGTGTGGCCTATTGGACCTGTTCCTGATTTTCCTGTGTTCCCTGTGTTTTCGAGGGATCTTCTAGCTCGTAGGGTCCGGTTTCCACCACGGTCTCGAGCTCCGGTGAACCATTTGGACACGGCCAACTCTGCCTCCTTCTGGTTTATTTCCTGCGTGACGGCGTTCTTCTTTATTGCCCTTAAAGATAAATGACAAGAAGCCAACTTAGTAATGCTGGCTTGATTTTTACATTATGAAACCATATAAGACAGACATCTTTTCAAAAGTTTTATATCGCTGAGAAATGTGTATGCTTTTTAAAAACAACCGAGTCAAATCTGAGAACAGTTCATTAGAGTTGTACTCCAAGCTATTCACACGGCCAAGTGCTACAGGAAAAATGCAGGATTATGTATAGAACCTGGTGGCTAAGATGTTCTGATGCATTATTGAGCATTCTTTGCTGAACAGAAAAAGAAAATGGAACAATAATTTTAAATGTCTTGAGCTATGGTGGCAATTTAGTTTTCATGTAGAACAACTAAGTTCAGGTGGCACCATATGTTATGGCAATAACACAAAATCTAATTTACCATATAGAACGTCAAAAAGTGCCAGTCCTCGGAACGCCTTCTTGCCACTGCGTCCGAAAAGGTTATACTCGAGTGCCAGCTCATTGGTAAGGAGGAACCCCATCATCCTCCTGACACAACGGTCCACGGAAGTCCCCCCAATGTCTGCAACCATGGCAATCTGAGTACGATAAAAGTCACAGGAAGGAAATTCTGTATTAAGTGAACAGCTAAGATGTCAATGCCCGTTGTGTGCATGCACTCAAAGGGCAGGTTAACAGACTACCAATGTGATTAGAAAATACAAGCACATTTTGAAGTGAATAAGAGATTTAGAAAATACAAGTACATTTTGAAGTGAATAAGAGATTTGAACTTACAACTGCAGACTTAAAGTCAGGGTCACCCAGCTTTAAGTTCATGGACTCGAGATCTGCCTACGTGTCCAGCGGGAACACAGCTCCTTCAGGCAGCATGTTCAGCATCTGCCATGGACCTTCTGAGTGCTCTTTACTTCCTCTAGGAGTCTCACGAGCTGGGTGAACATTTGTTCTCCCATGCCTGGTGCTCGTGGTGCTGGACTTGGGCTGCTCATTGGGGTTCCAGCTGTGGGTCGTCTTATTGGGGGTCCGGCTGTGGGTTGACTAGGGGTTCCAGTGCGGTGGCTCATCTGGGTCCCAGTGGGGCGGCTCTGTCACAGTTGATAATAATAAACTTTATTTGTAAAGCACCTTTCATGACATGACATGCAGCTCAAGGTGCTTACAATTACAGTAAAGTAAAACTAATTTAACGATAAAGCAAAAAAAGAAAGCAAAAGCATAAAACAGCATTTAAAAATCAACCAAAAGCCAGAGTGAAGAAATAGGTCTTCAGCTGTGTTTTAAAGCTATTCACAGAGGCTGCCTGCCTTACGTGTAATCGGAGTTTATTGGGGTGCTCACGTTTGTGGGTTCAGTGGGGCGGCTGATCAGGTTTGCAGTTGGGCGGCTTGCTCTTGGTCTTCCAACTGGGGGTGTCCACACTCGGGATTCCAACGGGACTGGGGGTTCTTCTGGGACTCGGGGTTTCTAAACATAATGTAACATTTCAAGATGTTAAATTCTCTGTATATTTTATAAAAAAGAATAAAATCTAATTCCATACTTTACATACTTGTCTGAGAAGAGGGAGATACACCGGGGCTGCTGCTTGGACTGCTGATCGGACTTGGACTGCGGCTCCTGTGTCTTTTGGGGGGGGGGGCTCACTTTCTTGGACAGTGCACGGGGAGGTGTAGGTGGTAGGAGGTCATCATCGAAAGCTTCCGATTCCTCCTCACTCGTGAGCGCCTCCCTCTGTTTTTGCGGTGGCCTACATTCAGTTAAAAACATACATTTTAGCAAACATAAAAAAGTAACTTTAAGCAGTAGTTCTCAAAATCGAGTCCGGGGACCCCATGGGTCCTTGAGGGGGTTCCAGAGCATTCCTTGCAAAATGTATTAAAAAAAGTACAGGCAAGAGGGACAAATCAGTTTAACCATGCATACGTCAACCATTTGAAAATTGCTGATCTACATGCTCACAACATGTCGCAATGCAAGACGTGGTGAGCTTGTAGATCGGTTATTTTCATTTTTTTTGTAACAATGAAATAGGGCATTCATTTACGAAAAAACTAAAAGTTACAAAGAGATACAAGGTTTCACAACAATATCATGAATACCAGTGATCAAAGCTACAGAAACAGAACATTAAATAATGAGTTGATATTTAATTTATACAATCATGCTGTTTGTTGTGCATGGTGAGGGCTTGCATGTCAAACAGCTCATATATGAGAAATATAGCATGAAATGACATGGAGGAGCGAGCGAGCAGGAGTGTGAGGAATGGGAATGTGGTCGTCAGTCTAACCTGCTTGCTTTCTCCGGACTCGCATCTAATCTTCACCTCCTGGCTCAGAGGTGGGACTAATGCGTCAAATAATTATAATGGGTTAGATACAGGGGGAAATTCCAGGTTTCAGGGGTCCTTGAGGGCAGGGGTCTTCAACAGGGGGTCTGGGACCCTTTGGGGGTTCTCAGAGTCACAACAGGGGGTCCCCCAAATCTTTGTGTGATATGATAATGTTTTTGTTTTACATGTTGTTCTACATGTTTAACCACTTGAACCCTAGTATCCCTTTTCTGAGGAGAACTTTAGCCAAAAATAGCCGGTCTACAAGCTCAAAACGCCTTGCAGCGCGAGGCGTTTTGAGATTGTAGATCGGCTATTTTTGGGAAAGACATATACAGTAGGTGTGTAGAGGGAAAAAAGAGCAGCAAAAGTTTATCTGAAACACAATTCTATACAATATAGAAGGGGTCCCTGCTTCATGTCTCTCTCAGCCAGGGGGTCCTTGGTCTGAAAACGTTGAAGACCCCTGCTTGAGGGGGTCCTCAGATAAATCCCCAGATAAATGAAGGCTAGTTAGGAACCAAATGGACCCTTATGTAGCTGTAACTCTCAGGGTGTATGGTGGTCCGTGGTCTAATGCAGGGGTTCTCAAAGTGGGGTCCGGGAGGGCCCTATATTCATCAGCTATTTAAAAAAAGAAAAACCTTGACATAACACCACAAATCTTGTATGGGGTCCTTGGCACAAAATCTTTTCAGATGGGGTTCCGTGGTCAAATACACACCTTGACAAGAAAACATTTTAGAACCATTGCCTAACAACAGCTATTTTTAGTTACCTCCTGTGTCGCCTTCGGGATGCATCATCACCATCAGTCGCTATGTCCGATGACGTCTCTCCCAGCTGGAGCTTCTCACGAGCCACTGCGTATGTCTCTTCAGGAAGAACACAAAAACAGGGGAAGGGGACATTAAAGCAATTTTTCAAAGTTAAAACAATATGATGCCAAAGTTAAACCTTTGAATGGCACAGGCTATCATAAGCCTATCATTGCCTACTTGCACATACATTGTAACCAGGGGTGCACATAACTTTTTAGGTGTGGTACTCAGAAGAGCACCTGGAGATGTGACTTGGTGCGCATGGTCCCGTCCGGTTTTGTCAGCGGGGGGGGGGGGGGGGGGGGGGGGGGGTTCAGCACGGTGCCCACCAGACTGTTTTGTCAACGGGGGGGGAAGGACGCTCTGCTTTTAAATTACGCCGATCTTCGCCGTTTTTTTTCCTCACGCTGTTAGGTAAAGCCCTCCAGGTTGGTGCCCTGTGCTGCTGCGCTGATTTTATCCGCCAGATTGGGACGTTCACGGCATATTTTGCACCATTACGGTGCGTTCATCATCGGTGACGAGTGCGGCGAGGCAATGCGAGGCGAAGCGAGGCAACGCGAGTCAACACTCATACAATCACGTGCAGCATGCGTCCTCTACCCCTGCGCGTAATGGCTGTACATGGGGCCGACGGGTGCTTTAGAGTGATTGTGTGAGTATGGCTTCAGGAAGTAAATTCCTAGCCTCGATCTCCAAGCTTTTATTTTTTAGTTTTGCTAAAAAATAAAAGCTTGGAAATTCCTGTCCCAGCTGTTGGTACGCAAAAGCGCCTCGCGTTGTCTGATGTGGTGCGCATTTTTTATTTTGGGTGCGCATGCGCACCTGCGCACCAGTTATGTGCACCCCTGATTGTAACACTCCTTGTAAAAGCTAAGCTACTGGTGGCAAACTTGTTTTCAATGTGGAATAACAAAGTTCATGAGCCTTGTCAAAAGTAACAAGTGGGTGCATGATGTTGCGCTCCCTTTCCACCAGTTAGAGCAGCTGTATGCTGTGGCATGCTTCTACTATTGTACATCAAATGTTTTGCAAAACTTCAACATTTAATGTAGAAATGCACACGGAACAATTAAAAACTCAAATTTACCATATTATGCAACATAAAAAAGACGCAGGTTTTGGAACTTCTTATTATGACGGATACAAAAGGTTGGACTGCATCATTCTTCTGGTACAATCATCTAATGAAATGCCTCCTATGTCTCAACCATGGCAACCTGAGTATATGGTAAAAGTCACAGGAAGGAAATGCCATATTAAGAGAACGGCAAAGATATCAATGCTCTGATCCTAACATGGTTAGAAAATACAAGCACATCTTAAAGTGAATATGAGATTTGAACTTACAACTCCAGACACGAATACAGCTTGTCAATTGTGGACTGGACATCTTCATCTCCAATTTACTTAGACAAAGAGAGAAGAATTACCCAAAAGAAAAAGAGACACACACACACACACACACACACAAAACATTTTTTTTTTTTAAAAGCTTGTATGGAATTCATCAAGACTGTGTATGTGTTTCAATGTTTAGAGTAGCAGGAGCTAGAAGTTTAAATATATTTCAGTCTTTAATACGTTACAGTATGTCATGGCACAATAGCCAACTCTTAAGAGATGGCTAATAAAATAATCACAAATGTATGAAAAGGGTCTTGTTGACAGAGAGACAACGGACATACCATTCCTTTGTCCAGTGAGGTTCCCTCCTGAAATGGATTCAAATAACCCTAATTAGTCACTGCAAAATATCAGTTTCCATTAACTAACCTTGGCAGTGTAAAGTAACTAAGTACATTTACTCAAGTGCTGTACTTAAGTACAATTTTGAGGTACTTTCACTTCACAGAAATACTTCCAATTTTAAGTACTTTTACTTCTACTCCACTACATCTCAGAGTCAAATATTCTACTTTTACCCCACTACAATTATTTGAAAACTTTAGTTACTTTGTAGATTTTGATTAGTATTACAAAACATACATTAGCCACTTCAGCCATTTGAAATAAGCAGATCTACAAGCTCACAATGTGTCGCATCGCAAAACATTGTGAGCTTGTAGATCTGCTATTTTCAAACGTTTTTCTGCATTTCAAAACTTGAAATGAGACATTCTGCATAATGAGTACTTTTACTTTTGATACTTTAAGTACATTTTTATAACAAAAACTAGCATTCTAGCTAACATTATGCATTGTTTTTTTCCCCCCATAAACAATAGCATTCCTATTATGAGGGAAACATCCGCCCAATTCTCCCAAAATAGCAGATATACAAGCCAAAATAAAAAGTACATTTTTAATTCCGGACTTTTACTTGTAATAGAGCAGTGGTTCTCAAACTTTTTCATGTCAAGGACCCCCAAATTGACACTTATTAGCCCGCGGACCCCCATTTGAAAAGATATGCCAGGGACCCCCCATAAAGAGAAGATTTTTACGGCTCTATAGCAGTGATTCTCAACCATTTTAATTTCAAGGACCCACAGTTTGACATGCATTAGGCTATGGACCCCCACTTAATGGCATTTATATCTCTGGGACCCCAATTCATATTGTACAATCAATGTTAATCTAACTCTGAGAGTGTACAAATGGAACCAAATGGACCCGTTAGGGTCCATTTGGTTCCATTTGTACACTCTCAGAGTTACAGACCCATAAGGGTCCATTTGGTTCCTGTCCATCATTTAGCTGGGGACCCCCTGGAACCCCCTCAAGTACCCCTGGGGGTCCCCGGACCCCACTTTGAGAACCAACGTAATAGAGTATTTCTACATTGCAGTATTGATACTTTTACTGGATAGGCTGGATTGGTGCTGCTCAGATGCAATCTAAAGCCAACCTGGTATATCCGGTAAATTTTCACATACACATACATGCAAACATGATGTCGTTTCCGTATCCGCTCTAGACCGGAACTGTTGCAGCTCCGTTCCGTCAGCAGAAATTGGACTTCCGGTTTTCGAGCTAGCAGAAATAAGGGTTCCGGTTGCCTTCAGAATAAGAGCGTGAATTTTTTATGTTTTTTAAAAGACACAAATCTAATTTAAAAATACATTTATGATGTATGCCTTTTAAATGGCTCATACTAAAACACTTCTAAGTGGCAAGTTTAAAAAAGAAAGACACAATTGTATTTAAAAAATACATTTATGATGTACATTATGTCTTTTTAAATGGCTTATACTAGATCACTTCTAAGTGCCAGGTTGTTCCAGTTTGAAATTGGCTATTGACCCCCATTAAATGTGCACTTAGCACTGTTTTGCACTTTAACTGGATATTGATTTGTGTGTGTTACATATATGTATTGTTTTTGTATTGTTTGTCCATTGTTGTAATAATGATGACTCTAGGCCAGGTCACTCTTGGAAAATGATGATGATATAATATTGTTTATTGCAGAAGCAAATAAACAATGATAAAAGAGACCACAAAATATGCTACAAATAATAATAGTAGATAGTGCAAGCGAGATAAAAAAAAAGAGAAGAATTTGGGGTTTATAAAGTTGATCTCACGTATTTAAAAACTAAAATACAATACAAATACAAAAGTAATCAGAAAAAAAATATTACAAATTTATATTATTTAACAACATACAACATGGAAACACAGCATAAAAAAAGATAGAGAAATATTAGTACATTTTTAGTGTGTGTGTGTGTGTGTGTGTGTGTGTGTGTGTGTGTGTGTGTGTGTGTGTGTGTGTGTGTGTGTGTGTGTGTGTGTGTGTGTGTGTACTTCTCCATAACTGAGCGCCCCTAAACTTGATAGAAAATGGATACAGACCAGTAGAGAATATTGGTGAACATTTGAGAGATAATTTGTAAAAAAAAAAGAAAGTGGCAGGCCGCCCAGTGTGGCCTGACGTAAGAAAAGTGCCAATTTCAGACAATACTGGACACTGGACAGGAGACGGCTGTTGGCGCCAGCACTTTTGACATACGCACACGTTCAGGGAGACCCCCTCTACAACGCCACACTCTCCGCTAAGCCAGACAGGTGTATTTGGAAAAATGGCGGGCCGTCCAGTGAGGTCAGGGGTCAGAAAACAGCCATTTTTAGTGCATAGACTTCACAAATTGGGCGCTGGACACGAGACAGCTATTTGTGGCAGCACTTGTGACATACGCACGCGTTCAGGGAGACCCCCTCTACAACGCCACACTCTCCGCTAAGCCAGACAGGTGTATTTGGAAAAGTGGCGGGCCGTCCAGTGAGGTCAGGGGGCAGAAAACAGCCATTTTTAGTGCATAGACTTCACAAATTGGGCGCTGGACACGAGACAGCTATTTGTGGCGGCACTTGTGACATACGCACGCGTTCAGGGAGACCCCCTCTACAACGCCACACTCTCCGCTAAGCCAGACAGGTGTATTTGGAAAAGTGGCGGGCCGTCCAGTGAGGTCAGGGGGCAGAAAACAGCCATTTTTAGTGCATAGACTTCACAAATTGGGCGCTGGACACGAGACAGCTATTTGTGGCGGCACTTGTGACATACGCACGCGTTCAGGGAGACCCCCTCTACAACGCCACACTCTCCGCTAAGCCAGACAGGTGTATTTGGAAAAATGGCGGGCCGTCCAGTGAGGGTTTCCAAATACACCTGTCTGGCTTAGCGGAGAGTGTGGCGTTGTAGAGGGGGTCTCCCTGAACGCGTGCGTATGTCACAAGTGCCGCCACAAATAGCTGTCTCGTGTCCAGCGCCCAATTTGTGAAGTCTATGCACTAAAAATGGCTGTTTTCTGACCCCTGACCTCACTGGACGGCCCGCCATTTTTCCAAATACACCTGTCTGGCTTAGCGGAGAGTGTGGCGTTGTAGAGGGGGTCTACCTGAACGCGTGCGTATGTCACAAGTGCCGCCACAAATTCCTGTCTCGTGTCCAGCGCCCAATTTGTGAAGTCTATGCACTAAAAATGGCTGTTTTCTGACCCCTGACCTCACTGGACGGCCCGCCATTTTTCCAAATACACCTGTCTGGCTTAGCGGAGAGTGTGGCGTTGTAGAGGGGGTCTCCCTGAACGCGTGCGTATGTCACAAGTGCCGCCACAAATTCCTGTCTCGTGTCCAGCGCCCAATTTGTGAAGTCTATGCCCTAAAAATGGCTGTTTTCTGACCCCTGACCTCACTGGACGGCCCGCCACTTTTCCAAATACACCTGTCTGGCTTAGCGGAGAGTGTGGCGTTGTAGAGGGGGTCTCCCTGAACGCGTGCGTATGTCACAAGTGCCGCCACAAATTCCTGTCTCGTGTCCAGCGCCCAATTTGTGAAGTCTATGCACTAAAAATGGCTGTTTTCTGACCCCTGACCTCACTGGACGGCCCGCCATTTTTCCAAATACACCTGTCTGGCTTAGCGGAGAGTGTGGCGTTGTAGAGGGGGTCTCCCTGAACGCGTGCGTATGTCACAAGTGCCGCCACAAATTCCTGTCTCGTGTCCAGCGCCCAATTTGTGAAGTCTATGCCCTAAAAATGGCTGTTTTCTGACCCCTGACCTCACTGGACGGCCCGCCACTTTTCCGAATACACCTGTCTGGCTTAGCGGAGAGTGTGGCGTTGTAGAGGGGGTCTCCCTGAACGCGTGCGTATGTCACAAGTGCCGCCACAAATTCCTGTCTCGTGTCCAGCGCCCAATTTGTGAAGTCTATGCACTAAAAATGGCTGTTTTCTGACCCCTGACCTCACTGGACGGCCCGCCATTTTTCCAAATACACCTGTCTGGCTTAGCGGAGAGTGTGGCGTTGTAGAGGGGGTCTCCCTGAACGCGTGCGTATGTCACAAGTGCCGCCACAAATTCCTGTCTCGTGTCCAGCGCCCAATTTGTGAAGTCTATGCACTAAAAATGGCTGTTTTCTGACCCCTGACCTCACTGGACGGCCCGCCATTTTTCCAAATACACCTGTCTGGCTTAGCGGAGAGTGTGGCGTTGTAGAGGGGGTCTCCCTGAACGCGTGCGTAGGTCACAAGTGCCGCCACAAATTCCTGTCTCGTGTCCAGCGCCCAATTTGTGAAGTCTATGCCCTAAAAATGGCTGTTTTCTGACCCCTGACCTCACTGGACGGCCCGCCACTTTTCCGAATACACCTGTCTGGCTTAGCGGAGAGTGTGGCGTTGTAGAGGGGGTCTCCCTGAACGCGTGCGTATGTCACAAGTGCCGCCACAAATTCCTGTCTCGTGTCCAGCGCCCAATTTGTGAAGTCTATGCACTAAAAATGGCTGTTTTCTGACCCCTGACCTCACTGGACGGCCCGCCATTTTTCCAAATACACCTGTCTGGCTTAGCGGAGAGTGTGGCGTTGTAGAGGGGGTCTCCCTGAACGCGTGCGTATGTCACAAGTGCCGCCACAAATTCCTGTCTCGTGTCCAGCGCCCAATTTGTGAAGTCTATGCACTAAAAATGGCTGTTTTCTGACCCCTGACCTCACTGGACGGCCCGCCACTTTTCCAAATACACCTGTCTGGCTTAGCGGAGAGTGTGGCGTTGTAGAGGGGGTCTCCCTGAACGCGTGCGTATGTCACAAGTGCCGCCACAAATTCCTGTCTCGTGTCCAGCGCCCAATTTGTGAAGTCTATGCACTAAAAATGGCTGTTTTCTGACCCCTGACCTCACTGGACGGCCCGCCACTCTTCCAAATACACCTGTCTGGCTTAGCGGAGAGTGTGGCGTTGTAGAGGGGGTCTCCCTGAACGCGTGCGTATGTCACAAGTGCCGCCACAAATTCCTGTCTCGTGTCCAGCGCCCAATTTGTGAAGTCTATGCACTAAAAATGGCTGTTTTCTGCCCCCTGACCTCACTGGACGGCCCGCCACTTTTCCAAATACACCTGTCTGGCTTAGCGGAGAGTGTGGCGTTGTAGAGGGGGTCTCCCTGAACGCGTGCGTATGTCACAAGTGCCGCCACAAATTCCTGTCTCGTGTCCAGCGCCCAATTTGTGAAGTCTATGCACTCCAGTGAACAGCATTTATCCATTTAGATACATTTTTTATGTTATTAAAACAGTTAAACACTTTTTTTATTACAAATATACATAATATGTGTTTTCTAGCTTCGTTTAAATGCTTAATTTATAGTTTTAATGTGCAAATGAACCGTTTTTCAATGGTTTTCAATGGTTTCTTTTTACTCTAGAGGGTACTCTTATTCTGAAGAGATCGTCAACCGGAAGTCTTATTTCTGCTCCGTTATTTCTGCTGACGGAACACAGCTAACTGTTGCCTACTAAGTCAAGTGAATTGATAACAGACCCGTCCAGTTAGCTCCGTTCATTCTTTTTTCTTTTAGTTCACCATTATAAATTAACAAACTGCTTCACAGTGGTGCTGGTTACAACTATGCTTATGCAATTATTAAAAACGCTAAAAATCTATAATTGTATACACAGAGATAAACTAATGAGAATGCATTTTAATCACGAAACGGCGAGCTAACGTGAACTAGCATGCTAGCTAATATTATGCATTGCTCTCCGGACTTGCCACGGCAATATAATATCATAATAAGTTTAATCAAACGATGGTGGTATCTGAACGGGTACAAACTATATTACTGGCCCCAAAAAATGGAGGGAAATAGCTTGTTGTTACTTACATAAAAACATATCTCATCACTGCTCCAACACTCCGTCTCCTTGGAGTGTATCCAATCCGAGAAATAGATCCGGAGATTCTGGAACTACTTCTTTTAATGTCCAACAACCTTTTATTGATTTTATTTTGGTTTGTTTCAGCTAAAAAATCTCCTTCTAACGAAGGCTGGCATACGTTAAATTCACCGAGCGGTTTGAGAATTCAAACAGGAATGACGTCAGTTCCTGTAGTTGCCAGTGTTTCCATATTTTGCGAAAGAAATAAGCAGACAGGTCTATGAAAACAAGCCGAAAACTGTGTATTGGCATATGGTCATGTGGTGACTAAAGGCCACATGGCCTATATATACATATAGATTAAGGGATCAAAGCTTTCCCTATTTTTTTTTAGCAGTGTATATTTAAAATAGCCGATCTACAAGCTCACAACGCGTCTTCAAACAAGCCGCTTATAATAAGCATACATGGCAACACTGCAGGGCTTACAATGCACGGCTGCTATGCATTCTGGGACTTGAAGTTGACTTTGAAAGTGTTCATTGTTCTTCAACCCAACTGTGTGTCACTTGTAATTGAATTTATTCATTTATCTGATACAGTACCAAACTGACACAGAGGCAGTTATACTTATTATAGGCAGGAACATTATTAAAGGTTTTTTGAGGTTTATATTATGCGTAATAAACCTTGTCTCAGGTATGAGAAAGAAATGTAAAGAGCCCGGCCACAGAATATTTCTACTGTAAGCATTAATAACTGAGGCAGAACTTCCAAAGGACATTAACAGGATACTTTATTTATTTAACTATATTAAAGCAGAAAACACTAATAAAAGACGAGAGGTAACCATACGCAAATCGTATTACAATTCATTGAATGATCAGTTATAAACTATAGTCATAATTTAAAAAGTTCGAATTCATGAACACCTACAATATAATCAAACACATTTACTAGAAACTCTAAAACTACTACTTAACTTTCAACATGTAATCATATGTATTATTATTTTGTTGTATTGTTAATTTGTTGTTTTTATTTTTGTTTCAAATTAATTATTTTATTTTCCTTTTAATTTGATATAAAAGCCCTTTACATCATTGGTTCTCAAAGTGGGGTCTGGGGACCCCCAGGGGTCCTTGAGGGAGTTCCAGGGGGTCCCCAGCTAAATGATAGATTAGGCACCAAATGGACCCTTATGGGTCTGTAACTCTGAGAGTGTACAAATGGAACCAAATGGACCCGTTAGGGTCCATTTGGTTCCATTTGTACACTCTCAGAGTTAAATTGACATTGATTTTACAATATAAATTGCGGTCCAAGTGATAGAAATGCCATTAAATGGGGGTCTGTAGGCCTAATGCATGTCAAAGTGGGGGTCCTTGAAATTAAAATGGTTGAGAATCACTGCTAGAGTCGTAAAAAATCTTCTCTTATGGGGGTCCCTGGCACATCTTTTCAAATGGGGGTCCGCGAGCTAATAGTGTCAATTTGGGGGTCCTTGACATGAAAAAGTTTGAGAACCACTGCTTTACATAGACTCACCCACACATAAGTAGGCCTACTTAAAATAATCAGACAACTTGTCTTTGTCTTGTCTCAGAGAACTGGGTCCTCTGCTAAGCGATCCCCTTCACACCTTGCAGTGCAGAGATGTTGTCTGTCATTGTGAGAGGAATGTAACACATTCAATTCAAGTTTGTGTCTTTTCTCGAGTAGCCTAATGTTATGCAAAGCAGCCAGGTAGACGCTATATTGAGAACGGCTCGCCACTGACGGCGCGAACCTTGAGAGGCTATTGTTTTTAAACGTTAAGGCGTTAAAGACCGCCGCTGACGGTGCGTGCACGCGCGCCCCCAGCTCCCACAGTGTCAGAACTAAGGGTACGCCGTACCCCCCCGTACCCCCTACAGCTCAACCCTGCTTTACAATCAGGTTAATTATGATTCAATGCGCATATATATTACAGATACAGACTGAAACTGCACAGCGCAGACAACATTGCCCTTGCAAAGAAAAACTTCAGCTTAATAACATGTCCTGCTCCTTGTGTTGCACAGCAGCATCATTACAAGAAAAAACTAATATGCTATTAGACAGAGAAACTTAAACTGCAGCGGCAGGCAATGTTTCAAAAGCATAAAGTGTTTCATTATAGGACCAGTGTGTGTGTGTGTGTGTGTGTGTGTGTGTGTGTGTGTGTGTGTGTGTGTGTGTGTGTGTGTGTGTGTGTGTGTGTGTGTGTGTGTGTGTGTGTGTGTGTGTGCAGCGCGTAGATATCTCCCAGCCAGCACGCCCACGTGGGACCCATATGGTTTCAATGCGGGCTACTTCGGTACTGGCCATGGGCTTGAACTGGGCAAATTATGAGGGTCCCACATGGTCTGCATATGGGCTAACTGGGAGTGGGATGGAAGTGGGCTAGCCCATGTGGTTCCCACATGGTCTGCATATGGGCTAACTGGGGGTGGGATGGAAGTGGGCTAGCCCATGTGGTTCCCACATGGTCTGCATATGGGCTAACTGGGAGTGGGATGGAAGTGGGCAAGCCCATGTGGAACCCACTTTTGTGATACCAGTTCTAACCCTCTAATCGCTTTAGAAAATAATCAAAATATATATATTCCAACTTGCTTTTTGACGCTGAATCCAACGGTGCCAGTCTCAAAGCTGCACGACCCCTAGGGTCCAAGATAATCATAAATAACTGTCTCAAAGGCTTGGATAAGTCATTTTTCAAAATTAAACACCAGATTCCGGGTCAGTGCGTTGCCCAGAACGTGCCCATATAACTTTCGCCATACACAGCCTTACGGTTCTCCTCAACTGGCTGGGGTCAAGGGGCTATCTTCTGCGCGTTATATCTCGATAACGATGCGTTTTTGGAATCCGCCTTTTGGATATGTCGTACAGCTCATTAAGGCGCACGCGTGGATGCCCTCGGTGTCCCGATCCGACATTCCTACAAGAAATGTGTTTTTTAAAGTTTGCATTCACTATGGTCTAAAGGTCTAACACTCTATGTAGGTCCCTGAAAGTAGAGGACTCTGCGCGGGAGTGTCGTACAAGAAAGGCGAAGACATCAACGCGTGCGCCTCTGCGAGCTTTACAACATACCCGAAAGGCGGATTCTAAAAACGTATCGTTATCGAGATATTAGCCTTTATTGCGCGTTCTAAGTCGACATTTGACCCTAGCCAAAATAAGGAGAACCATGAAGCCGTGTGCGAGAAAAGTTGTATAGGCGCATCCGGAGAGACGCGCCGATATATAATCTGGTGTCAGAACTTGTTTACGCTGTTTACATTTTTTAGCCCATATATAGCCCATATGAGACCCAGACATGGGTTACTAGTTCTAACCCATGCCCTCTTAGCCCACACATAACCCATATGGGACCCAGACATGGGTTACTAGTTCTAACCCATGCCCTCTTAGCTCACACATAACCCATATGGGACCCAGACGTGGGTGACCAGTTCTAACCCATGCCCACTTAGCCAACACATAACCCATATGGGACCCAGACATGGGTTACTAGTTCTAACCCATGCCCTCATTGCCCACACATAACCCATATGGGACCCAGACATGGGTTACTAGTTCTAACCCATGCCCTTTTAGCCCACACATAACCCATATGGGGCCCAGACATGGGTTACTAGTTCTAACCCATGCCCTCTTAGCCCACACATAACCCATATGGGACCCAGACATGGGTTACTAGTTCTAACCCATGCCCTCTTAGCCCACACATAACCCATATGGGACCCAGACATGGGTGACCAGTTCGAACCCATGCTCTCTTAGCCCACACATAACCCATATGGGACCCAGACATGGGTTACTAGTTCTAACCCATGCTCTCTTAGCCCACACATAACCCATATGGGACCCAGACATGGGTGACCAGTTCGAACCCATGCCCTCTTAGCCCACACATAACCCATATGGGACCCAGACATGGGTTACTAGTTCTAACCCATGCCCTCTTAGCCCACACATAACCCATATGGGACCCAGACATGGGTTACTAGTTCTAACCCATGCTCTCTTAGCCCACACATAACCCATATGGGACCCAGACATGGGTGACCAGTTCGAACCCATGCCCACTTAGCACACACATAACCCATATGGGACCCAGACGTGGGTGACCAGTTCTAACCCATGCCCATTTAGCCAACACATAACCCATATGGGACCCAGACATGGGTTACTAGTTCTAACCCATGCCCTCTTAGCCCACACATAACCCATATGGGACCCAGACATGGGTGACCAGTTCTAACCCATGCCCACTTTGCCGACATATAACCCTTATGGGACCCAGACGTGGGTGACCAGTTCTAACCCATGCCCACTTAGCCCATATAGAACCTATATGGAACCCACTACAATTGCCCAGTTCAAGCCCATGCCCGCTTAGCCCATATAGAACCTATATGGAACCCACTACAATTGCCCAGTTCAAGCCCATGCCCGCTTGGTACCCATGTAGCCCACATGTGCCCCACATGGGGCCCAGGTGGACATGTTGGCTGGGTATTTACTATTTAACACTGTAAAGTATTTTTGTTTGTTCATTTTTTTCTGTTTCTTTGCTCACATGTAATTTCAGCTATCTTATTTGTTAGTTTCAATATGTATTGTGTGTACTGAGTACTGACATTTAATACATTTGTATTTGCAACTGTAGCCAATTGTTTTTGTATGTTTTTTTGTGTGGACCCCAGGAAGACTAGCTGGTTGCTATGGCAACAGCTAATGGGGATCCTTAATAAAAAAATAAAAAAAATAAAAAAACACTCTCCAGTTCAACTGGAGTGTGGATACGATATTGATTTGAATTAAATGATTTAGGTACACAGTTATAGTTTACCCCAAGTGGGGGCGCTGACTCAATTTTGGGCGTACAATTCTAGGCGTACTTGTGTCTTTATGTAACTTCCTTGATGGTTCTTGTGGAAAGCCAGCCAAGTGACGCGAGGTCGTTCAAAACGTATAAATACTAGCCGGCTGTTTGCAGATCTTTTACACACAGTTCAGGATGGCGTTGGAGGAGCTCGTTTCAGCTCTCAATAATTTAGCAAATGCTGTTGAGAATAATCGACTATCGGAAACTGACGTTTGTGATAGAGTGAAAACACTTTCGGATAGAGTGGAAGAACTTTCTGCTTTAGCAGGTCTTGACAGCTCAGGCGTTCTCAGTATATTGGCACAGGTGTTGCAGTCTCTGTCCGAGGCACGTAGAGTGGGAAGACCTGCCATTGACATAGCCGCCGAGGCTATAGAGTGGTACATCTGTCATGATTTCAAAATTAGAGAAATCGCGGCGATGTATGGAGTGTGCAAAAACACCATTCTCAATAAGATGCAGTTGCATGGTCTCAGGTAAGAATGATTCTACTACTCTGTAGTGTGTGCTTGTTTTGTCTTGTGAAAATGTGTTCATTTATTATATATTAATTAATATTGTCGGATAGTAATGGAGCTAATTGAAGAGAATCATAAACACATGAGTAGGGGGTACTATTGGCATGGCAAAAGGCTCAAGGGGTACATAAGACAAAAACGGAATAGGAACCATTGGCCTAGGTGTCTTACCTGACACCACCTGGGTCTACATTTCTCACGTCACACTATTCTAATATTAATAATAATAGCCCGCAGAAACCACCCATTAGTTCTGTGGTGGCGCCATCTTGTGTTCTGCTGCACTTGTAGAATAGTCTCCAACCACAGAAGATGTATTAGTAATTATTGGATTAACATACTCTAAAGTCTGCTTATTGGTTTAAGTCATTGGTTCTCAAAGTGTGGTCCGAGGACCCCCAGGGGTACTTGAGGGGGTTCCAAGGGGTACCCAGCTAAATGATGGACAGGGACCAAATGGACCCTTATGGGTCTGTAACTCTGAGAGTGTACAAACATTTGTACACTCAGAGTTAAATTGACATAGATTTTACAATATAAATTGCGGTCAAAGTGATAGAAATGCCATTAAATGGGGGTCTGTAGCCCTAATGCATGTCAAACTGGGGGTCCTTGAAATTAAAATGGTTGAGAATCACTGCTAAAGCCGTAAAAAATCTTCTCTTATGGGGGTCCGCGGGCTAGTAAGTGTCAATTTGGGGGTCCTTGACACAAAAAAGTTTGAGAACCACTGGTTTAAGTCAAACCCTTTGCAACAAGGATTTGCATAACCTGTATGATTAACAGTGTTAATTTAACACAGACCTTGTATTCTCTTCTTGTTAGTGTGTCGGCCATGTATTCAACTGTCACAGACTCTCAGCTGGATACTAGGGTACTGGAAATCCACAGAGCTCACCCACAGTGTGGATACCGCATGATGAGAGCTTATCTTCGCACAAGTGGTCATCTGGTGCAAAGTAGGTTACTTGTTAAAGCATCAGTCCTCCCACGATTCATTATTATTCCATAATGTCAATGTAATGTCAATATGATTTCAATGTATCACAATAATTATCATGATATATTCATAGCCTATCTCATATTTTCTGCATGTGTTCTAATTTTGAAATTACATTTATTTACCTACTATGTCAAGTTGCAAGAGTGCGCCAATCACTCAGAAGAGTGGACCCAGAGGGCACAGAACTTCGAGCCCTGGCCAACCGGACTCTATATCGCCGGCAGTATAATGTTCCAGCACCAAATTGTATGTGGCATATAGACGGGAATCACAAATTAATCCGGTAGGTACCTGAAACCAATGTTTAACTATTGTGCAAAAGCTTTCAGATAGCTCATGCTGACCAAATTTTGTTTCAAAATAAGCTGGCGATTCGTCATCCATGGTGGGATTGATGGTTTCAGCCGCCTTGTGGTGTTCCTGATGCCTGCCATCAACAACCGTGCTGAGACGGTACTCCATGCCTTCCTTGGTGCAGTCAGGCTGTTTAATTTGCCATCGCGTGTGAGATCGGATAAGGGCCTTGAAAACATTGAGGTGGCGAGATTCTTGGTGCAATCCCAGGGAGAGAACCGCAATTCCCATATAACTGGGAGGAGTGTGCACAACCAGAGGTAAATTAATTCTGCACTTAATTGTATACACATCAACCCCTCAGTGTACAGTAGGGCTTACTTTATTCATCCTTGAAGGTACATTTCCACCACTAAAGATGTACACACATTAAACACAAATACTTTGAAAAAAACATGATGAAGACCAGACCTGGTATACATATTTCAGGCTAAGGACCTGAGAGATGAAGCAGGGACCACCACTAAATATTGCATAAAATTGTGTTGCATATTATACTTTTTCATAGATTTCACTGATGGCTTCATAGACTTTTTTGACATCACTTTCATCAGTGTTATGTCATTATTTATAATTATTATATTACACATTATCTATTGTAGTTATATTTTGTATTCACGTTCATGAGTATTTTCAGACGTTTAACCACTTAAACCCTCAATTTTGTCAACTTCAGCTTCGGCTCTGTATTTGGTCTGCTCTTTTTTCCCTCAACCCCAAATCTCTTTGCGGAAAATAGCCGTTCTACAAGTTCACAATGCGTTGTACTGCAACACGTTGTGAGCTTGTAGATCGGCTGTTTTCAGCAAAGGTTTCCTCCGGAATGGAGATACTAGGTTTCTAGGGGTTCATGTAAATAAAAAAAAGGTTCCTATCTCAGCTCCCCTAATAACTCTGAGGAACCCCTGTTGAAGGCCTATGACATATACCATAACATTAAATAGTTGCAGTGTTTACAATTTTAGTAAATGCAGGTATTATAGGGTTTACTTTTTCAAATCATTCTTTAAAATAAGTTTTCCCCTTTTTGTAGAATTGAGCGTCTATGGCGAGATGTATACACACAAGTCCTGGACCTGTTCCACACTCTCTTCCATGCAATGGAAGCATCTGGGATGTTGCTTCCAGACAATGAAATCCATGTGTATGCTCTCCACTGGGTGTTTCTGCCATTGCTTCAGAGTCACCTTGGCAGGTTCCAAGAAGCATGGAACTTCCACAGTCTGAGAACTGAAAATAATCAGTCACCCTACCAGCTGTGGCTACGGAACATAGATTCTGCTGAAGATCCCCAGGAAGTAAGTAGGATTAAACTATTTTGGTACTAAAGTGTATGATATATCATGATGGCTCCAGGGGGTTTTGTTTACAGAAAGCAACTAAAGCAATTCTCACATTGTTAGGTTGATGAATTGTATGGAGCAACCACGGATGGTCCAGAGCTGAGGGGCACAGATGGAGTCCAAATCCCTGAAGTCCAGTTACCCCATGAGCTTACCCCAGAGGAGATCGCAAGACTGCCCAATCGGGATGTTCCTCTGAGCGAAGCACTTGGTGTTTACATTGCAACAGTAGAGCAACTAGAAAACATATTTGGTTAATATGTAAAGGGTATTCTTGGACAGTGTGTAAATAAATTAATTGCAATTGAGAAATATAAAAGAAAAGGCCAATATATCTTTCTTCTCATTTCAATGGTAAATCCCGGTTACACCCAAGCATCATGAGCTCCAGCTTGTTGGGGAAAGGTATTGGCAGGTGGCTGCTTTAAAGGGAAAACACAGATTACATTTCGGTTTGGAAGGGTACGGGGTGGGTCATTATCGCTTAACATGTGTACAGGTTTGTCAAAAAGAAATTGGGGTCTATGTAAAATACTTGAATCCCAAATCACAGTCACGTTTTTCTTTTTAACTAGAATAGCTGGTTTGTGTGTCACAACATCTACATAAGTTAATATAGTGGCTATGCAGATTCAAGATGTATAAAATATCATGGAGCTCTGTTCAGTGATTTCTGGCTTTGTCAACCCTTAACCACACATCAATGAAGCAACCATTGGAATATTATTTCTATACAAATTACAGAAGCCGCACTAATCCAGTAGCCATATTAACAAAATGTAAAGACTATTGCCTGAATCCTGTCCTTAATTTGGGTGTGCAGCAATACTTTGCAAAAAAGGCACAAGGCACAGATTTATGCAAAAATAATAACTTTATTTGTATAGCACCTTTCATACAAGAATTTAACCCAAGAATTTAACCCAAAGTGCTTCACATTAAGATAATAAATAAAATGCCTGAATAGTGCAGTTAAACTAAAGAGCAAGTCAACGTAGGGCAAGATTATACAAATTAATCAAAGCAGAAATGGCAATACAAAAAATTGTAAAAGACGTGATTACAGAAAACGCTAGATTAATTTAGATAAATGCCATATTAAAGACAGGTTTTCAATTTACTCTTAAAAACTAAGAAAGCATGCCTTGTTAGGTTCCAGTGGTAGTGCATTCCACAACTTAGGGCCATAGACTCAGAAAGAAGCCTCACCGGTGTTCTTACAGTATGAGAGGCATTGGGAACCACTAGTAGGAGAGCCTGTATAGAATCATTGACATATTAAGGTATTGAGTGCTTTAAAATCTAGCCAGTTGACAGGACTGGACTAATGTGATCTTCTGGTATTGGTTAAAATTCTAGATTACTTGTGATTTTCTTATGGATTGTTTTGGTAGTCCTGTAAAAAGAGTTGCAATAGTCTAGCCGGCTTGTGATAAAAGCGTGGATAAGCACTTCTGCATCTCTCAGATTTAAAAAAGGTCTTACTTTAGCCATGTTTCTCAAATGAAGAAAGGCTGTTCTTGTGACCTTGTTAAAATGGGAATTATAATTTAGGCCGCAGTCTAAGATCACACCTGTTATGACCTGTCTAGCCAGAGATCCAAGCATTGACTGTAATTTGTCTATCAGATTTGGGGCCGGTGAGGAGAATCTCTGTTTTTCCCTCGTTAAGTTTTAAAAAGTTATACACATCCAAATATGGATGTCATTAAGGCAAGAAGTGAGATCACTCAGGGCATTGGGGTTGTCTGGTGAGACGGATGTATGCAGCTGGGTATCATCTACCTGCTATCTGCTGGTAGTTGACAAACGATAATATACAGTAATATGCAAAAACATCATACAAGAGTAGTAATAAAAGGTAACGAATTTGACCCCATTTCTGTGCCAAAACTGGGTTCAGTAAGATCCTTCTGGTGTTGTGCCTGTGTGTATTTTACGCAGTAGTCTGACAGGTACATGCTTTCTCGCGTATCTTGAAGACCAGGCCTATTGCAAGTTGCTTTACTCTGTCCTCTATCCTGAGTCATCCCACCCTAGCATAATGAGCAGGGACGGCAGACATCTGCCCTCTTCATCTCCATCCACTGGTCAAATGGAATAGCAGCATTTTGGGCACAGTATAAGTAACAATACTGTCCGTTTCCTGGGATAGGGCTGGTGGCACTAGCTGCATTTAGAATTTTTCTACCATTCGGGCTGCCCAAGGCCCTTGGACAGGTCAACCAGCTCCCTGATCTTACTTTGACTAGAGTCTATCTTGATGAACTGAACCCCCTTGTGTTTTGGGGGTTATGAATGTTACAAAGTTTTACAACTTTAGGGATACTGATGAACCTAAGACACAACGTGTCATACTCTCCACATCTGGTGTCAATTCAGATTTCCTTGAATACTTGAAGCGCTCTGTTGTTTTTCCGCACCTGGTTCAGTGTTTGGCCAGTTTCTTTCCTCAGTCTCACCAAGTACTCTGCCAGCCTATCCACTCTGTCCATCCCTGGGATACTGCACACTTCCACAGCCTGGTAAATATATGATACATCAAATCAAATTCAAAAACACAATATCACAATCAGAAAATGGCACATCTGTCAGTGTAAACAAATACTTACCAGCTGCTGCTCAGGTGCTGCTTGGATCACCCCAGGTAGCCCAGCAGGAACAGTAGCTGTAGCAGTGGAAACAGTGATGAGGGTGAGGTGTAGAGGAAGGAAGTAGGCTGAAATGGTGATGATGGGGAGTGGATATACAATAAAAAGAGGAGGAGGAGGGGGGGGGGTTACACAATAAAACATACAATTCACAACATTATGCAAGTTAAACAGATGATGGATCCTGTGACAAAACACTTACCACCAGCTGTTGCTTAACTGCTACTGGGGTGATGGCAGGGGAGAGAGGGTCTGGGAGGGTGTGGAAGGGCAGAGGCTGTGCTGCTGGTGCCAGCTGTTGAGCCAGTGGGTATGGCGGTGTGCTTAAATTAAATCATAAAAATAATACTATAAAATAATGTTGACATACAGAGGCTTCAGAAGGGCAGATGGTCTGGGAGAATAAGAGCAGTTTATAAATAAAATACTATTACAGCAAGTACAACAGACAAGTTAATGCCAACTTATCTTTATGAAATGAATATAGTTATCAACACATGCAAAGAATAACGATGCTTTCCAGCCAAACATAAGTTTGTGGTGTCACTGAAGATGACACAGGGACTGAGCTGGATGGCTCCACTTCACAGCAAAGAAAATGTAATGTCATAATACAGAATACAACATGCCATAATAGTTTGGGTACAGGGAGAGACAGGGCTGCAGAGTGTAGAAGAATCACACATAAAGAATGCTGCATTATTTTAGGTACAATGTCTTGCACATAGAAGTATATTTGATTTGGTGAGGTTGGTGTATTGTAATAACAATATATGGAAGAATACCTGTCACCACTGTCCTTCCTGTATCTGCTGGTGTCTATCCATGCAGGCTTTCTGGTTGTCAGGACTCCCCTCCACACAGAAACAGGAGGTTATTAATATTTTAATTCAAAAATGGCAGATCTACAAGGTCACAACACTATGTGACTGGTTGTTTAGGTAGATAATCCACCATTTATCATGCATCCAAGTGTACACATATCATTTTACATCCTAGATCAGGGGTCTTCAACGTTTTCAGGCCAAGGACCCCCTAGCTGAGAGAGAGATGAAGCAGGGACCCCCTCTATATTGTATATTATATTGTAAGTTGTGTTTCAGATAAACTTTTACTGCTCTTTTCCCCCCTCTACACCTTTAAGTCTTTGCCAAAAATAGCTGATCTACAAGCTCACAACGCCTCGCAGATCTGCTATTTTTGGCTAAAGTTCTCATCAGAAAAGGGATGCCAGGGTTCAAGTGGTTAAAGTAAAAAAATATAATACTATTACACAAAGATTTGGCGGACCCCCTGTAGTAAGTCTGAGGACCCCCAGTTGAATACCCCTGTCCAAGATCCTCCATAAACTTTAAACGTGTATCTAGTAACAACGTTGTGTTTTTTAAGAACTCAGAAAGCATTCAGACTCCATTACATGCAGGTAAACAAAAGTATGCAGCTAACATAATAACAAACACCAATTAATTGATATGTCTCATATCAAGCTCTGATATATATGCACAAATAAATGAGAATAGGCTAAACCAACAGCTTACCAGATCAACACAAAACGTTCAAGTCTACGGTCAACGTGGGTCTAACAGATCCCACGTTGATACTATTGTGGCTAACTAACAGTAAACTTTTTTTTTTTTTTTACATGCAATACAGCCCAAAAGCCTTTAAAGACCCCGCTGACAAACACAGAACAAACGTTTAATTACCTTGTTGCGTTATTTCTTTGCCTCTCTTTCTCTCTGTGTGCAGCATTCAAGCCACTTTTCCCTTCCTAATAAACGTCGAAGACACTAATAGATAAAATCGATCGGTCAATAAATTAACCAAAGAAACAAAGACATGGGGCAAACAATAGTAAATAAAAAAATAACAACTTAAAGCAGTTAAAACGGTCACGGAATACAACGTGGGTTATTCATAGTTAAAAATAAGGAGTTATTGTTATGTTTACCATAGACGCGGAAGTGAACCGGAAGTGAACCCCGCTCAGCCGGAACTACTCCTTGTCCAATGGGCTTCCATCATAGGCTTCTATGCGCAATCGGCTTCTCAACAATCTGTTGCTTTGGTTTGAATGAGTGTTAAATTTAGACCCCGCCCATGATCCCGCCCCGTTCCTGTTGATTGACAGACGGCGATGACAAACCATGATTCGGTTAATGGAGCCATTCTTTTGAAAAAGCCATGATTATGAAAAGTCAGCATGAAATAATTAAAGACACAATGATATAAATAAAAAGCACAATTAAATGAAAAACACAATCAAATAAATAAATAAATAAATTTATTTCATTGCATTTTTTATTTATTTCATTGCGTTTTTTATATATTTCATTGTGGTATTTGTTATAACATTTTTGGACCAATGTACCTTATGAAATAGCTAAAAGTGGCAACATGTAAGTCACAATGAAATAAATAAAAGTCACAATGAAATAAATAAAAGTCACAATGAAACAAATAGAAAACGCAATAAAATAAAAAACATTACACAATAAATAAATAGATTTATTTATTTAATTGTATTTTTATTTATATCATTGTGTTTTTTATTAATTTCATTGTGGATTTTATTCATTTCATTGCGATATTTATTTTTTAATTTTTGGACCTATGGACTTGATTAAATAGCTAAAAGTGGCATCATGTAATATATATAGTTTGAGATTAAAAGTTACAATGAAATAAATAAGAACCACAAAGAAATAAATAGAAAACCCAATGATATAAAAAAAAATACACAATAAATAAATACATTTATTTATTTCCTTGTATTTCTTATTTATTTAATTGTATTTTGTATTTATATCATTGTGTTTATTATTTATTTCATTGAGGTATTTATTATTTAATTTTTGGACCTATGGACTTCCATAGTATACACACACACACACACACACACACACACACACACACACACACACACACACACACACACACACACACACACACACACCATACATCACAGCATATTGTCCATTGTGTTTTTTATTAGCCGGTCAACTGGTCAGGTGAGGTATATTGCATAAATACTGTTGATTCTGTCCACAATATTGCAATACACCATAGATTTCCATTGTATTATATAATATTGTACTCTATTCAGTTTTACTCTCCTATGCCCTGTAGTGTAGCCTATACCACCTGAACTGAACTGTACTCTACTCAGTTCTGCCATACTCAGCTTAATTACTCCTCTTTATTGTACCTGAAGCTACTTCTAAGGGGATGATAGCCTACAGATATCATTTAGAGGCAATTTAGTTTGCCATAGCAAACTGCACAAGCAATAACAATGAACATAAATCAGGGGAAAATGTAATGCTTTCAAGTCCAAAAAGTTGAAAAGTCAACATTCAAAATAATTTTGGAATGTTCCATCAAGAACCTGCATAAACCATGGGATGTGGTTGCAGAGAGAGGAAAAGTAGCAAGCATTACTATAATTATTTTCTTTGAGAATTGCTACTATACAGAATTGCTTTCTAGCATATTTGTCCAACCTCTTTTCTATTATTTTTCAATTCTATTCTTTTCTTTTTCTTTTCTTCTGGGGAGAGAGAGAGAGAGAGAGAGAGAGAGAGAGAGAGAGAGAGAGAGAGAGAGAGAGAGAGAGAGAGAGAGAGAGAAACCTGGTGAAAACTTTATATCATAAAGGCTTGTTTATGATTGGCTGTTTTTTGTTGTCCCCCCTCCAATTATGAATTTTACTGTATAATATGTTTTACTGTATGTATGAATAAAACAAGTTACGAGGGTTCAATTCAATATCAATGAACACACACACGCACGCACACACACACACACACACACGCACGCACGCACGCACGCACGCACACACACACACACACACACACACACACACACACACACACACACACACACACACACACACACACACACACACACACACACACAGCTGAAGGCCAACAGTTATTACAACAGCAGCACAGTGTTACAAACATGGCCCAGAACTTTTGCAAAAATAAAGGTCATTATAGAAGATAGATAATGTGTAATAATGCAATATTACACATGATGTATACAGGAAAGGTAAGATAATGTGTGTGATTATCTTTTAAGGGGTCTTGCTTGGGCCTACCTTATCTGAAGAGCAGCTCACATCGACGGCCTTTTTGGGATGCAAACACATCAATCACCATGTCATTGAAGTCTGGTGACTTTTGGACAAATTCCCTTTCAATAGACAGCACAGCCAGGGCATTCAGCCTGTCCCATTGTACTTCTGAGAAATGATTTGATCCTCTTAAGTGCTGAAACACCTCTCAGACTCTGCCGTTGCCATGGGGGTTGTGATGGCTATTTGTGTTAATTTCAATGTTTCAGAAAAAGTGCTTTCAAGATTGTTCTCAGTCAGCATCTTCAAAAGTGACATTGCAGAATGTAACCCTGCAAACTCAGCACTACTGTACATCACCATCAGCTCACTTTTCAGTTTCTCTTTGTAGATCATAAGGAAATATTCACTTGCAATGTCCAACTGCTTCTGGGGGAAACTGCTCTTAAACTGTACAAACCGTTTACTGTCAATAAGTTCAAAAGCCAGTAAATGCAGTGCTTTCTCAAAGCGGACCTTTGACTGCTCAATCATTGTGTCACAGCACTGTCTGGCTAATGACACGTTATCAGGCGGCTGTCCCCTGCGCGGTCGCGCTCCTGCAGCTGCGTCCGCACCTGGAGGTGGCTGTGCGTAATCTGTGGTCAGCGTGTCCTTTAGTCCAGCTATGGAGCAGGAAAAATGATCTAGGGCCTGTCTAGTTTTGATAGGATCTGTGGTTCGCTTTTGGAGAATGTTGTACAGAATATCAACATGCATGAGCGCAGAGTGGAAAAACGACAAAAAGAAAAGAAAGTTATCATCCTCTAGCATTGCAGACAGTCCGTGGGCTTTTTGGATTGAAATACTGTCCCAAAACTGATGATCATCCTTTATTTTTTCAAAACACCTTTTCAAAGTGTCTTTCTGTTCAACACACAGTGTGGACGGTGTGGCTTTTAAAATTCCACCTTGTTTGGCCCGCCGCTGGAATCCTCCTGCCACAAACTTCATCCAGGACTGCAGTTCTCTTGGTAGACTTGGAGAAAAATACAGCAAAAGCTGATATGTTGGCAAAAAATACCCTGACGGGTTTGAGATTTGAGCAAGCCTGCTGCATAATTAGGTTTAACTGGTGCGCATAGCAGTGCACAAAGTGCGCGTGAGGGAAGGTTGCTTTCAACCTCACTTGTAAGCCAGATGTTGCGCCGCTCATTACAGCCGCCCCATCGTACGTCTGTGCAATCAATTTATGTTCCAATTTATATGGCTGAAGCTTCTCTGTTATGAGTTGTTCAAGTCCCGCCGCCGTTCTGTCCACTAACGGGAAATAGGCTAGCCCAAAAATCTCTCCACAATGGAGCCCTCTGTGATGTAGAGCACAATTACGCACTGGCATACACATGCCACATCAGTGGTCTCATCAGCTTGCACAGCTACAAATGGTGCCCGCGATATATCATCAGCCAGTTTCTGTTCATAGACAGAGATAACATACAATCAAGCAACTCATTTTGGCTGGTCTTAGACGTGTAGGCTACTTCGCAACATTTGTGCTTAACAGGTGATCCGCTAACTGACTGTCTAAAAAGGAGAACTCATCCACCATGTCCAGAAACACGCCTCTATGGAGTGAGGCCGCTGTTTCGTCTGACCCCCGTAGGGTCAGCTCATGCTTCCCACAAAACGTTATACAAGTCAGAATCCGTGAAAATGCATGCCTGTTTTTCTTCACCAGCTCATTGTGTCTCTGTGTTGCAATTCGGTGGCCCTCGTCAAGTTGACTCGCGATGTTGACTCTCCCCAACATTGAGAGCTTTAGGCCATTCCCGATGTGATTCGAGCAGCGATCATGTTTCTTCACCTTTTCAGATAAATGTTTTAAATCCACAATACCGATCTGGGTCCAAGCCGTGTCTCCCCCAAATAGCAAGTATGGGAAACAAAACAAAGATTTTTTGGAAACACTGGCTGTCAACCATTCTTTTTTTTTTTCAAACCAACTCACATAAAATGTACGATTTTCCTGTTGAGTTATTTTTACATCTTTTGGACGATGTGCCCCCAGTCTCTTAACTTCTAATTTTTCACCCACGGACATGAGAGAAAAAGGATGTGAAAGTAAATAATCCACTTCATTTATTTGAATGACACCCGCCATTATTCCTCCTTCGCTTCACTTCCCACAGAACAACAAAGCACAGTAACGCAGGTAGCACCTGTCATTGGTCAAAAGCCAAGCAGGCGTGTCATGTCAGCTGTCAATCACTCGACTCAATGAAAGCGAATGGAAGCTGATTTGGGCCAAAATAAATCAGCCCATTTTGACATATTTAGTGTTTTCCTTGTAACTATTTGATGCTGTTGCTGCTTTAGGTTCCACCAGCATGTAAAATAATCTATTCTAAAAAAAAGAAAATACAATTTAATAACATTTAATAACATTTTAATAATAAAAAATAAATAAATATATATATATATATATATATATACAGTATATATATATATTTTCTCTAATTAAAATTAAAATGTTTAAAATTTTTCTTTCCCCCCAATAATATAGGGGGGGGGGGCTTAGTCCCACTAGCCCATTGATACCAGCCGCCCAAAGGATTTAATAAGCCATATGATGCTCTTATTTGTTAGTCACAAAAGACTAATGTTGACCTTCCCAAGATGGCCGCGGTTTAGCTCCGCTTGAGACGCTCGACCCATCTAACCTTTCTTATACTCCGCACTTTCTTTCTTGGCGAGTGGCGACGCGCGAGCTGTTTTGTTCAAGTTATCAACATGGCGGACTCTTTGATGTATTCCATCCTAGCAGGTGCTTTTCCACCAAGAACACGTTTTATAACTCTTGTTGTCATTGAATATGTAAGAATCATACAATACGTGTTATTTAAATGAATGCCAAAAAAAAACGTTGTTAAAAGCGTTTGTGCCAAGTTATTAGTCTGTTCTCACTGTAGGCCTACTGGCTGATCATTCTGTCAATTATGTTAGCCTGATACAAAATTAATGGATTGGCTCATTCACACAATTCATTGTGACAGTAGAGAACATCAGGGAAACAATACATCTTATTGATGAGTCAATATATGAATCTGAAGAAAATATTGAGCAACTGTATGTATAGCCTAATCCTGTGGTGTTCCCACTCCAAAAATGAATGACTTACTGATTGAATGTCTGCATGACTGACTGAATGACTGATTTACTATACATTAATGTCTGGGTAATAATGTCTCTGTAGACCTGTATTATGTTTTCACTGACTGCAATTGGTTACATGAGAATAATTCAAATTGCCATATCTCCATATATCTGTATATGCCTGTGTGTGTGTGTGTGTGTGTGTGTGTGTGTGTGTGTGTGTGTGTGTGTGTGTGTGTGTGTGTGTGTGTGTGTGTGTGTGTGTGTGTGTGTGTGTGTGTGAGCGTTCTGGTTACTGACGCCAGTTACTGACTGGTTTGTGGGTTCTGGTCATTGACCAGTAGACACACTCTACTGCAGCGGTGTCAAACTCGCGGCCCGCGGGCGTTTTGCGGCCCACGGAAAGGTCCATGGCGGCCCAGGAAATACTTTTAAAAATAGTAAATTGATACTACATCTAACAGACATAGATTCGGAGTTTACATTGCCTTGCTCTCCCCCACTCGCTGCTACTTGGCTGCAGCAAGTACCTTTGATGGCCCGCTTTGTCTCTCCCCAGCTGTGGAATGTTGTGGCTGATTGGCTCGTTAAGAGTCTATTCAACTACTAGTCGAGTAGTAATGGCTATACTCTTTGATCCTCACACAGGAGTCAGACTCTTTCTCTCTCTCTCTCTCTCTCTCTCTCTCTCTCTCTCTCTCTCTCTCTCTCTCTCTCTCTGTCTGAAGCAGCAAGTGACTTAGATGTGTTAAAAATAAATCTATCAAAGCTGCTTCTTTTATTTCTCAGGAGCTTGCCCAGTGAAATCCTCAGTGTTAATTGAACTCGGAGTGGATTTAACATTCTATCTGGGGAAAGCATCTGTGTCATTTTAAGATTTATTTGGCTATTCAAAAATAGCAGATCTACAAGCTCATAGTGCTGCACTGAGTGCTGCACTGTGAGCTTGTAGATCTGCTATTTTTGAAGGGATCGCAACAGACGGAGCGCCGTCTATGATTGGGAAACGAGGCGGCGTGGCCGTGAAACTAAGAGAAAAACTGCACGCTCTGAATCCAGACCAACAATTCTGGAATGTCCATTGTATTATACACCAGGAGGCGTTGTGTAGCAAGAGCCTGAAAATGGACAACGTCATGGAAATAGTCATCAAAACTGTGAATTTTATTAGATCCAGGGGACTCAACCATCGGCAGTTTGACACTCTTTTGTCTGATAAGAATATCGGATATGGTCTACCCTACCACACGGAGGTCCGATGGTTGAGCAGAGGAGCCGTTCTTTTATTTCTCAGGAGCTTGCCCAGTGAAATCCTCAGTGTTAATTGAACTCGGAGTGGATTTAACATTCTATCTGGGGAAAGCATCTGTGTCATTTTAAGATTTATTTGGCTATTCAAAAATAGCAGATCTACAAGCTCATAGTGCTGCACTGAGTGCTGCACTGTGAGCTTGTAGATCTGCTATTTTTGAAGGGATCGCAACAGACGGAGCGCCGTCTATGATTGGGAAACGAGGCGGCGTGGCCGTGAAACTAAGAGAAAAACTGCACGCTCTGAATCCAGACCAACAATTCTGGAATGTCCATTGTATTATACACCAGGAGGCGTTGTGTAGCAAGAGCCTGAAAATGGACAACGTCATGGAAATAGTCATCAAAACTGTGAATTTTATTAGATCCAGGGGACTCAACCATCGGCAGTTTGACACTCTTTTGTCTGATAAGAATATCGGATATGGTCTACCCTACCACACGGAGGTCCGATGGTTGAGCAGAGGAGCCGTTCTGAAACGTTTTTTTTCAACTACGTGCAGAAATCAGACAATTCATGATGGACAAAGGGAAACCAGTTGTACAGTTGGATGACCCAGACTGGGTTCGAGATCTTGCATTTTTGGTGGATATAACAGAGCATTTAAACGTGCTTAATGTTACCATGCAAGGCCGCAACAGGCTTGTCACTGAATATGAACGCCTCATTCATGGCTTTCAATTGAAATTAAAAGTGTGGGAGAAGACACTGTCTCAGAAAAACCTAGCGTTTTTCCCCACTTTGCTGTCTGTACATGTCGCTAATGGAAATAACAACAAGTACATGGATAAACTCTCACAGCTGGCAAGTGAGTTTAAGAATCGTTTTCAGATCTTTGCTGAGCTAAAGACAGAATTCTCTGTATTCAGTATGCCGTTTCAGACCGATGCTATGTCAGATGTTGTGCATGAGCTGGGTTCGGATCTCCAGATGGAACTAATTGATATTCAGTGTGATGCCAAATTGAAACATGAATTTGCTCTTGCCTCTCTGGAGAAATTCTATCAAAGCCTGGGACCGAAGTATCCTGCATTTAAAATGCTTGCCTCAAAGATCCTCTGTATGTTTGGCACAACATACCTCTGTGAGCAGTCTTTCTCTGTAATGAACATCAACAAATCCAAACTGCGGTCAGTGTTGACACATGCACACCTAAATGACATTATGAAAGTTAATACTGCTCAGAACCTGGTCCCTGATGTTGACAGGTTAGTTAAAGCAAAGAGGTGTAAGGTGTCTGGAAGCTACAAGTAAAACAAAAAAAGGATGTTGTTTTGACCTGAGCTTTTACTGTTGGATTATTTTTTTCTATTCTAAAATCGCCAAAAAAGGCATTGTCATTATTTTTGATTCACTGATATTTTCTGATATTTTTTTTTTATCATTGTACAAGTCTCTTCAATAAAAAAAAGACTAAACTGAGCATTGTCTGAGTTTCATTGCTGAAGGTATGCCTGCATAAAAATAATGTTGTGTACAGTGAAACCTGAGAACAATGGGCACACATTAGCTAACAGAAACTAAAGATGTAAATGTTATTGGCCGTTCTCATGAGAACATTACCATAACCACACACATTACCTCACACATTACCAGGTATTGAATTGAATCGTTCTATTTCAAATGGATGGGCTCCTTACAAATTGCATTGTTTGATTTTAATGTAAGTAATTAAAGTAGCTAATCTTCATAAAACATTTTTTTAAATGATATACTGTAGTTATAGCAGTGACTGAGATGTAGTGGAGTAGAAGTAAAAGTTCTGGAAATTGGAAATACTAAGTAAAACTACTTCAAATCTTTACTTACGTACAGTACTTGAGTAAATGTAATTAGTTACTTTACACCACTGTTCTATAAATGTAATTATTTAACAACCCACACAAATTACCAGGTATTGTTTAACTTCAAATTGAATTATTCTACTTAAAATGGTTTATAATAATAATTATAATTATTATAATTATTATTATTGTTACAAATTGCATTGTTTGTTTTCTGAGACAAGTTCAGACAACAGATTGAAAAACAATGCTGTATAACTGAATGCGTGAGCGCGCATGTGTGTCCGCAACTGGTTCCTGCCCACCTCAAGTCACAATTTGACCAATCTTGCCCGGACACCAAATTGAGTTTGACACCCCTGCTCTACTGGTTTGTATTTTCATACTGGTCATTAATGACTATGAAGATAACACCCCAGTATATTTTGTGTGTGTGTGTCTCAGCACGGCTCTGGAACACGGACAGAACAGAAACAGGACCCAGGATTGACGTTCAGTGGGCGCTCTACCCGAAGGATAAGTGGTGGTAAGAACACACTGTTCATGTTTACTGTTTACGATTTTTTTTCGGGTTTCCCGCGGATAAAGTTACTTTTTTTTTTTACTTTATTTCGGTTTTAGGGTTAGGGTTAGGGTTGGGAACAGGTTGACATGCCACACAAACAATGATGCCGTTCCCACCGGAGAAAATCTCACACACACACACAAGCACTCGTGCGAGCACTGTGCCTGCCCTGTCAACTGAGCGGTCCTAGCGCCCATCTCATAAAGCACACAAACACGCAGCCAGACACTGCAGTGTGCGCAAACAGAAATATATTTTTTATTTTTCCCTTTACACCGGAGTCCGGGACAAACAAAGTCCCGTACGGGACACGCCCCTTTTGGCTCAAATACGGGGCGTCCCGGCTAATACGGGACTGTTGGCAACCCTAGTCACAATTGTTGTTGTACTGTATGTGTGTGTGTGTGTGTGTGTGTGTGTGTGTGTACTATGGCAGTAAGTTTGACCTCACGCCAGTTTCTTTGTAACTCATTAGATGATTGGCCATAACATAATCAATGCCTACTTTAAGAACTGGAACCTCCTTATATACAATAAAGCACAATTGACTATATTCACACAGCGGCCATTTTGCTTTCACATCATATTTGCGGGTGGGGAAGAAATGCCATCCAGGGTGGCATTATTTCATTAACTTAAAAGCAAAATGTCTGTTGTGTGAATGCATACTCTTTCGGACGTCTGAAATTAACTTTTCTTCGGAAAAGGAGGTGACTATCTAGTCCTGACTATCTATAATAGTTCGGAAAGCCTTTCCGAAGCAGAAGATGTTCAAATAGCCAGAGATTAAAAAAACATACTCCTATCTCCATATTCTAACTTTGTGTTTTTTCCTAAATTAACGCCCTACTTAATCATACTACAGTGTCACACAAATGCGTCAAAAGTAGCAGATCTACAAGCTTGAAATTGAACCAGTCAATCTGTTACTTTTACTATTTTTGAATTTGAATCCTGAAAAGTAACTGTTTTGGACATGTGAGGTTCCCACCCAACAGAGACGTTATGCATATGGTGTGCTATTGTATGTTATTTTAATGGGTTATTATATGGGGTCTTATTATTGTATGCATGTTATTACTGTATGGTGTCTCACTGGAGTGTGTTATTGTATGATGTGTCTATGGTATGTTATTGTATGGTGTGTTATTTTCTCAGGTGTCCCAGTTGGTCAGATGATGAGAAAATTGCAGTGCGGAGGAGCCTGAACTTAACGAGCTTCATTTTTTTGAAGACAATGACTTCAGTAAGAGACAACCCAGTGTTGTATTGATATACACCTATACAAGATAAAGACCACACATGTATGTTGCTATATACTGCACATAGCAACAAGAACCCCAAAAGGGGTTCCCGTCCTGAAAGGTATAGTTACAAATAGGGGTTCCCGCCCTAGATGATTGTATCTTAGTTTCTTGAGAGGCACTATACTGTTCTCTCTGCATTCTCTTTATGTGATTATTTACCTTGTTTATTGTAAGTCGCTCTGGCTAAAAGTGTCTGCTAAATGCCTAAATTGCTAAATTATTACTTTAATACTAATAACAGTGTTGGGAAAGTTCACTTAAAATATGAACTAGTTCAAAGTTCAGTTCACACATTTTAAAATGAACTAGTTCAAAGTTCAGTTCATAATTCAAAATTTTGAACTAAAGTTCATGGTTCAAAAAATGAACTAGTTCAGTTCTTTTTCGTTCTTTTTTTCAATATATATTAGTGCGATTAATCGCATATTAATCGCATATTTTTTATTGGCTCAAACTTGAATGATGAACTGAAAAGCAGTGCATTGTATTGTATATGGAGCAGGATGCATCCAAATATATTATTTATTATTATTACTATACTTCTATTATTTATCCAATTCATTATAAAACCAATGTTATTTATTTAATTGTCTTATACATTATATCCTCTCTGGTGTTCATACATAAAGCACCCTATATTTATTATGTCCAGTGGTGTAAAGTAACTAAGCACATTTATTCAAGTACTGTACTTTATTTTTAATTATTTCAAAACTTGAGTTACTAGTTACTTTGTAGATTTTACAAATACATGAATCACTTCAGCCCTATTTAAGTTTTGGCTATTGGAAAATAGCCGATCTACAAGCTCACAACAGGTCACGGTGTGACATATAGTTGGGTCATTTATGGCACTTCCGTGACCGTGGAGAGCGAAGGTCCGTTTCTCAATGGATTTGTCATCTAGGAGGGTTATTAAACAAATTTAGCCGGGGTGTATTTTTTTAAACGGCGGGGAAAATTTGTGGGAGACCAAAATCCAAAATGGCTGCCGTGAAAATGAACTTTTTAATGGTTTGACCTACAATGATGCACAATACATGGTTTCAGAGCTTATTTTGGTCAAGGAATACATATATGGTGTTTATATAATGATTTGACCTATTGTCGACCTTCAAATGCAAGATGGCTGCCAATTATGAGCTCCAAAAGGGATTTTTTTTCGAAATCGTCACAGAGCCTTCATATTAGGCTCAAATATAAGCTCTGCTCATGATGAGTTGAATAATATACAGTATAAGTACACAGAAGTAATCTCTGAGGTCAATAAAGTCAATGTTTGTGTGTAAACAGCAGTTTCCCATTAAATAGGGTAGGCTACTGAGAATATGGTGTCCAGTTCATCCCATCCCATTTTCATAATGAACCAAAAATAAATGAGCTCTATAGCCTAACATAAAATAGTATTCTGTATGCAAAGCTAGAAAGGTTAGTTGCTTGAGGTGAATTTAAAGGTCAACTCATTTGTCACCCTTATTTTGTAGTATTGCTCCCAGTGTTTCCTGTCTGCCTAGTTACTTTTACCTGCCTTATCTAACCAGTCTTGTGATTTTGTCAGTGTTTCCACCTGTGTCCTCCTAGTCCCCCAGCCTACCCCAGTGTTGATTGTCAGTTGAGTTCACCTGTGTCCTGTTAATCCCTGTATATTTAAGCCCTGTGTTTGCATTGTGTTCTTGTTGGTCTGCAGACCTTTGTCATGTGAGGTTTTTAGTCGTTGTTCTTTGTGCTCAAGAATCTTGGACAAGTGATTTTGGATAAGAACCTCTCGCCAGAGCAGGATGCACAGCACGCCCTGTCTGTAGTGTTTTCCTCGTAGTGCTTGGTCTACCAACCCCTCCACTACTACCCCTGCTGTAACCAGAGTGTCTGCCATTCCAGAGCCCTTGAATCGCTTGTAGATGGCATAGATGTACTGTAGGACATCAGCTGGTGGAAAGGTACGAGGATTGGGAGGATGTCCTTGAACATTTCTGGATGCTCTGCCTTGAGCTCAGTGAGCGTCTTGTAGGTGGGCAGGTCACCAACAAGAAAGGAGAATGGAATATTCTTCTGCCACATGGCCTCCACATGTTTCACCATGATGTCATTCACCACTGACTTACTTGAAGGTTCATTGTATGTTGTGTGGTAATAAGGCTTGCTCTTGTTGGGTGGTGGATGACAGCAGGACTGGGCACCACTGTATCCTGGAACTCGCTGCTCTTCAGGTGGTGGTCTTGTACCATGATTGTCTACACGAGACAGTGCATGTATCACAGAGCGAGCACACTGCGGAGCTCTGCTATCAACCTGGGAGTAAATGTCCATGGCATGACAAGGAGTAAAGATCTGGTAGACACTCTGCACAAGAGCGGTGTCTGCATCAGCTTTGCAGACACACTGCTCCTCTATGACCATTGGGCTCTGATGGATGTGGAGGCATCAGCAACCTGCCCACACGAGATCGCAGACAGCAAGCCAGCTATCGTGATCATCGACAATGACGACTTCAAGATTGACACTATGACAGGTGACTCTACACCAGTCCATCGAACAAATGTCATGTACATGCAGCCAGAGAGCTATGAAAAGAAACCAGGCGAAGAGACTGCTGAAACGCTCACCAAGAAGAAGGAAATCTCTGCACAGCTAAAGCAGAAGTGTGCGGAACTGACAAAGGTTTGCCAGTACAGATGCCCCCCCTGGTAGCAAGAGTGAGTCACCTGCTTGTCCCAGGGTAGATCCACCAGTGGATGGGTCAGCTCCGCAGCGTGCTCGCTCTGTAATACATGCACTGTCTCGTGTAGACAATCATGACAGAAGACCACCACCTGAAGAGCAGCGAGTTCCAGGATACAGTGGTGCCCAGTCCTGCTGTCATCCACCACCCAACAAGAGCATGCCTAATTACCACACAACATACAATGAACCTCCAAGCAAGTCAGTGGTGAATGACATAATGGTGAAACATGTGGAGGCCATGCGGCAGAAGAATATTCCATTCTCCTTTCTTGTTGGTCACCTGCCCACCTACAAGACGTTCACTCAGCTCAAGGCGGAGAATCCAGAAATGTTCAAGGACATCCTCCCAATCCTCGTAACTTTCCACCAGTTGATGTCCTACAGCTATGCCATCTACAAGCGATTCAAGGGATCTGGAATAGCAGACGCTCTAATGTCCAAGATTCTTGAGCACAAAGAACAACAACTAAAAACCTCACCTCACATGACTACAGACCAACAAGACCACAGTGCAAACACAGGGCTTAAATATACAGGGATTAACAGGACACAGGTGAACTCAACTGACAATCAACACTGGGATAGGCTGGGGGACTAGGAGGACACAGGTGGAAACACTGACAAAATCACAAGACTGGTTAGACAAGGCAGGTAAAAGTAACTAGGCAGACAGGAAACACTGGGAGCAATACTACAAAATAAGGGTGACAAATGAGTTGACCTTTAAATTCACCTCAAGCAACTAACCTTTCTAGCTTTGCATACAGAATACTATTTTATGTTCGGCTATAGAGCTCATTTATTTTTGGTTCATTATGAAAATGTGATGGGATGAACTGGACACCATATTCTCAGTAGCCTACCCTATTTAATGGGAAACCGCAAATCAGCAACTGCTGTTTACACACAAACATTGACTTTATTGACCTCAGAGATTACTTCTGTGTACTTATACTGTATATTATTCAACTCATCATGAGCAGAGCTTTCATTTGAGCCTAATATGAAGGCTCTGTGACGATTTCGAAAAAACTCCCTTTTGGAGCTCATAATTGGCAGCCATCTTGCATTTGAAGGTCGACAATAGGTCAAATCATTATATAAACACCATATATGTATTCCTTGACCAAAATAAGCTCTGAAACCATGTATTGTGCATCATTGTAGGTCAAACCATTAAAAAGTTCATTTTCACGGCAGCCATTTTGGATTTTGGTCTCCCACAAATTTTCCCCGCCGTTTAAAAAAATACACCCCGGCTAAATTTGTTTAATAACCCTCCTAGATGACAAATCCATTGAGAAACGGACCTTCGCTCTCCACGGTCACGGAAGTGCCATAAATGACCCAACTAATAGTGAGCTTGTAGATCTGCTATTTTCTAAAGATTTTCATTCATCTTGGGGGCGGGCTGGGGGCTTGTCAAAGTGAGTGTATGACACTGTTAACATCAAAAGCCAGGTGCAGAAGTCCACTTTTAATGCCAAAATAAAGTCGGGTCGGACGTCCAGACTACAATATGACGGTCATTCAGAGGTTCGGGGGCCGGGGCTACCGTCCTAAAGTCGGCTGTTAGGCTACGGTGCTACACAGCCACGTTGTTGTTGTGACATGATCCCAAACTCATTTCGCCATTCCGCGGTGTTTACTTATTAATTCAGCCCAGCTTCAAGTTAATTTTGTCGGCAGTGAAGCCAAGGAAACAACACCGATACTTTGGAAGAGACACAAGTCAGCTTCCAAATGCTTGTGGCCGGGAAATGATCTTCGCAGAGCGGATAAAGTGTCAGCTCTTCGCCCTGGCCGAGTGGCCGTAACTGTCTGTGCTGCTCTGACGGACTCCGCGCTCGGCGCGCTGCGCAGATGAATGTTAGACACCGCCTTGCTTTTCTTTTTTGGGGCTGGTGGTGCGTTCAAGGCGCCTCGGAAACACAGAATAGGATGAAATACAACATGACAAACCGATGTAACCATGGAAATTTGGGACACTCTTGAACGAAGTTGAACGAAGAGAGAACGCCGTTCACAAACGCCAGAATGAACGCGTTCACGATAACGTTCATCTAGCGGATATACAGTACGTTCAGTTCACGTTCGCCCAAAATATGAACGAGTTCATGAACGATCGTTCATTGAACGCGTTCAGGCACAACACTGACTAATAACATAAAAAGACCATTGTACTTGTATTGTAACTGTTACCACCTGTGTTCTCAGCAACCATCACCAACATCCTAAGAGAGAATGTGAGAATGTATGTTCTATCACCCGGAGGACCTCCCTATAAGGTAGGACAACATATGTTGTTGCTAGGCCTGTCACAATTATTACATTCTAATCGGCTGCTTGCAATTATTTGTATGACAATTAGTTGCCCTAATTGTAACTGTGTGAAGTGGTGTAATGTGGTGGTGTGTCCTGTAGGTAGCTGTGTGGGTTAAGGCTACTCTACGTACACAGTCCCATGTGTACATTTATGAATATCCGAACCAAAGACCATCTGCAACCCTGACCGTTGGTGGAAGCGTGCAGAAGATGCAATGGAACGACAAAGGTTCATGTTTAAAAGATAATGGCCCTCATTTATCAACGCGGTGCAGCCCGAATAATGAGCGTACGGCGAGATCACCGCACCTTTCGGCATTTATCAATATATCCTGACGTGGGCTTCATCCTACTTTACGCTGAAATCTCACGTCTGGTCGAGACCAGTTGTTGACGTTGGCTGCGTGTAGACCTGCAGAGCAACATTGTCTGACTGCCTGACAGGCATCTGGACACATAATCCACTCATAAATGTATATCTACACTAATAAATAATCCATGTGAAAATATAACATTTTATAAAGTAATTTAAACAAACTGCTTTAACAGTCATGTAGGTAAGATTGTAGATCTGGCTGCATTGAAAATAGCAGATGTACAAGCTCACAAGCCATATTTTCATGGCCACCGGGAGATCAGACATTTAACCCATGGTCCAACACACACCAGCCTTCATTCATTAATGTTCTCTCCAGGCTATCTCTCATTAATGCGGAGCGGGACGGGACTCGCCCGTCCGACGATCCGAGTCTCACTGGGAAATGGGAATAGCCTACATGACGGCTTTATTTTAGTGCAACTCGAACACGCACTGCTCGGTATGGGTTAAATAAATGAATATACAGTACAAACGTATTCCATTCATGGCGATGTGATTGGTATCATAATATGTCATTCATGTAGGCTACAAGCCTACACGTGACTGATTGTACCGCTACGGTACGGATTACATGAGCAACACAGCTGGGCGGGCGGGCGTGTGTGTGTGTGTGTGTGTGTGTGTGTGTGTGTGTGTGTGTGTGTGTGTGTGTGAGAGAGAGAGAGAGAGAGGGGCGTGTGCGTGTGCGGCGAGGCGATCGGGGGAAACTATTTCTTATTGGCTTTTCATGTCTTTGGTCGTATTCTGGTTCGTCTTCATGTCGTAAAATCGGGGCGTTTTGAGAATATTTAATGGCGTGTTATTTAAATGACGCTCGTTTTCAGACGTGAGATTTATCAAAGCTCCGACCTGATGTACGCTAGGATCAGCTGTATTCTCCACTTGCACAAAGTCCTCCGCCCACTTCCGGCTGGAGCGGCAACCCGTGCGCTCACTTCCGGCCCATCCAGAACACATTGATTTCAGTCATTTTTCCCCCGTCAATAGGGCTGGCAAAGTTCGCTTGGGTGGGGGAGTGGTTTGGGGGGCGTGGCCAAGATTCACCATGTTGGTTGGGTCACTACCAGTCTACAGACCCATCCAACAGGGTACACTACTATATAGCTTGTACACACAGCGGCACATCCAATGAATTACATCAACAATGTTAAAAGCCAACTGCAAAAACAAACTTTCAAATGTATAATCATTTGAAAATAGCAGATCTACAAGCTCACAATGCTTGTAGATCGGCTATATTCAAATGGCCGGAATCTACAAAGTAACCACTACAAGTCAACGTCACATGAAGATGTCTTTTATTTGAAAACAAGGTACATTTACAGGTTACTATGTGTATAAAAAGGAAACTCATCAGGTTCAAAGAGGAGTAAAATGATCTCTGCCCATCCATATTATAATGTGATCATTAACATGTGAGGCAACTGGTGACCTGAGCCATCATCATCAGGATTCGGTTATATTTGCATTGAATGAAAGCACTGCATAATGATAGAATGGCCTATGCATTTTAGCCATGTGAAAGAATGCGGTTCTATTTGCATATAATCATTTTATGTAGAAAGACTATGTATTTTATTTGAAAACATGTACAGGTAACTATGTACATACAAAGGGAACAGATAATGTATCTACAGAGCATAACCTCATGTCTGCTTTTACTATGCAGAAGGGTACTATTAAAAATTGTTTCAGAACCACGCTGGTGCACAAGTTAGTCAGATCACAGCACGCTCAGACAACTTTGTCAAGGATTGTCATGTCCTGCCCACTCCTGGTTTATGCTATCCTGAGCCTGTTTGGAACCAGGCTAGGTGTATGCATCAGAGTGATGGGTACCCTACCATTTAATATATGGTACTTGTTGCGTATAGTAGTGCCTATAACCCTCTCTACATGGATCCTGAGGTGTGCTATCTTGCGTGTTTCTTCCACGTCTTTTTCTGTCATCTGGGCTGTCAGACAACCAAGCCATGCATCGTCTCTTTGTTACGTCGGGAGACCTGGCTGGCTTCCATTTGGGAATGCGGTGAAAAGTTAGTTTGTTGTCCAAACTAACTTTTTTTGTAGCCCCTTTATTCTCAACTCGTCGATGGTGAGAAGCCGTGGAACAGTTTTCATACAACAATTCATTCCCATTTTGGCGAAACACTGCTGAAAGAGCACCAACTAGCAGGCTACTATTAGTGAAACTCTGAGTGAAGGGAGATGTCGACCCCACCGACCGGGGGCGGGCCTAGCCACAGCCGGGGAGTGACATCAGCCTTGCTTGCCCTATTATCCAGACCTCCGGAGTGATTTCAACAGTATTCTCACAAGCTCTGTATACCAATATATGTAGCACACCTTGTGTGCCTCTTACAAACATGCAAAGCATGACATGCAAAGTAAGTGTTGACGAAGTAATCCCCAATAACTAATCCCCAAGCTAAAGTAAATCTTAATTTAAAGCATCTCTTCTGATGGCTTCATACAACCAAGGACGAGTGCCTTAAAGGAGTGGGAGAGACGTCAGCCCTCGCTTTGACAGAGCTGTAAGTCACGGGCCATGGCTAACATTCCCACTGAAAGAAGTGTCATATTTAAAATCAGCCTTGCTGTAATGATAACAAGAATGACCAAAGTCATAATAAAGCCGCATGCGGCAGGCTTTTCTTGCCCCAATCTTTTCATAGACCTGATTACTTGTTTTTTGGATTGCTTGTTTCTCTCGCCAAACCTGTACACACAGCGGCACATCCAATGAATTACATCAACAATGTTAAAAGCCAACTGCAAAAACAAACTTTCAAATGTATAATCATTTGAAAATAGCAGATCTACAAGCTCACAATGCTTGTAGATCGGCTATATTCAAATGGCCGGAATGTATGGGCTGAAGTGGTTACTGTATGTTTTGTAATAATCAAAATCTACAAAGTAACCACTACAAGTCAACGTCACATGAAGATGTCTTTTATTTGAAAACAAGGTACATTTACAGGTTACTATGTGTATAAAAAGGAAACTCATCAGGTTCAAAGAGGAGTAAAATGATCTCTGCCCATCCATATTATAATGTGATCATTAACATTTGAGGCAACTGGTGACCTGAGCCATCATCATCAGGATTCGGTTATATTTGCATTGAATGAAAGCACTGCATAATGATAGAATGGCCTATGCATTTTAGCCATGTGAAAGAATGCGGTTCTATTTGCATATAATCATTTTATGTAGAAAGACTATGTATTTTATTTGAAAACATGTACAGGTAACTATGTACATAAAAAGGGAACAGATAATGTATCTACAGAGCATAACCTCATGTCTGCTTTTACTATGCAGAAGGGTACTATTAAAAATTGTTTCAGAACCACGCTGGTGCACAAGTTAGTCAGATCACAGCACGCTCAGACAACTTTGTCAAGGATTGTCATGTCCTGCCCACTCCTGGTTTATGCTATCCTGAGCCTGTTTGGAACCAGGCTAGGTGTATGCATCAGAGTGATGGGTACCCTACCATTTAATATATGGTACTTGTTGCGTATAGTAGTGCCTATAACCCTCTCTACATGGATCCTGAGGTGTGCTATCTTGCGTGTTTCTTCCACGTCTTTTTCTGTCATCTGGGCTGTCAGACAACCAAGCCATGCATCGTCTCTTTGTTACGTCGGGAGACCTGGCTGGCTTCCATTTGGGAATGCGGTGAAAAGTTAGTTTGTTGTCCAAACTAACTTTTTTTGTAGCCCCTTTATTCTCAACTCGTCGATGGTGAGAAGCCGTGGAACAGTTTTCATACAACAATTCATTCCCATTTTGGCGAAACACTGCTGAAAGAGCACCAACTAGCAGGCTACTATTAGTGAAACTCTGAGTGAGTTTGCCTTGAGTTAGCCTCAAGGACAGCCAGGACAGCCAATGACACTTAGGTGTCACTAAATGTCACTCGGGTGTCGACTAGGACTAGTGCTGTTTATAGAACCGCGCTGCTTTCAGCATGCGGCTAATAACTGTGACTGGTGGATTGTTAAGGTTTGTCTTCTTTTTTTTTTTTTACTGCTATAAGGAAGCACTTCTGAACAATTAATCTGAGGAGCATTTATGTAGAGGTGGTGTCAGCGATAGCCTCAAGGTTAGGTTAGGTTATATTCTCCAGATAATGTCCAGCTTGTTTTACGTCAAGAATTCAGTACAGTATGGACCCAACTGGGCAAAAAACTGAATGAGTAATGACCCACTCCCAATTTCATTTAACCACTTCAAAGGAGTAGTTAACCAGAAAAAGTACGTATTTTACATCAATTATACGCCCCATGAAGCCTTGATTTCATGGATTTCTTTTGTTTGTTTTTGTGGCATTTGTAAGTAAATTATTTGATGACCAGGTCATTGGTCAGTAGGAGACGCTTATATTACGCTTATGCAATTGTTAGAAAATAAGTCAACTACTGGGTCAACTACTCTTAAGTATACTGGTGGCTGTGCTGTGTAGTACATTGTACAAGTGTGAAACATAGTTGGAAGGTCCAGACAAGTACAAGTTCCTTAAGTTGGTTTATTGTATAAAACAGAGCACAGAGTACAGGAGTCAGCCTTGCTGCATGGTGTAGCCGTTGGAAGGGGCCGCGTACCAAGAGCACGAGCAAGACCCAGGTTTCTTTGTCCTCACATTATTTATATCTAGATTTCACATGTGTGTCTATGCACTTGCATGCGTTGCCTTCGTGTGTGTTGAATGTGCACGGAGCTCGGCGTGTGTGACATCTCTTGTGTGTGTGTGTGTGTGTGTGTGTGTGTGTGTGTGTGTGTGTGTGTGTGTGTGTGTGTGTGTGTGTCTCTCACAGGCAGGCAGGCTGGCAGACAGACAGACAGACAGACAGACAGACAGACAGACAGACAGACAGACAGACAGACAGACAGACGGAAAGAAAGAAAGAAAGAAAGAAAGAAAGAAAGAAAGAAAGAAAGAAAGAAAGAGGGAGTGTGTGTGTGTGTGTGTGTGTGTGTGTGTGTGTGTGTGTGTGTGTGTGTGTGTGTGTGTGTGTGTGTGTGTGTGTGTGTGTGTGTGTGTGTGTGTGCGCGCGCGCGCGTGTGTGTGTGTGTGTGAGAGAGAGAAAGCAGGGAGAAGGAACACTAACTGGCCACTGGGAGAAGATTAGTTTCAGTGTGTATGTATGTAACTGCCTGCTGTCATAAATCTGCATTACTATTGAAACAGACTGTAACAAACACATCTTTGAAGTAAATGTTGGTTCTTGGTTTATTTTTATTTCATGTTCAGTATGTACAACTGGCTACTGTTAAAATAGTGTACTGTTCATGCAGACTGTAACAAACACATGTGTAAGTAAATTGTTGATTCTGGACTTATTTTGATTTTCAGTGTGTACAACTGGCTGCTGTTAAAATATTCTAAGTACATGGTTGGTTCTGAACTTATTTTGTTTTCAGAGTTCATTTTTTTCCTTGTGTGACCCTCAACACAAGAATCCCAAGCCTAAAATAACAGTGTCAAATTAGCTAGATTAGAGAGAGAAAAATAAAAAAAACCTAAATTTTTGAGTGAAGAAATTGCATTTGTTGGTCTATGAAACTTTATAGGACTGTAGCCTATAGTCTGTGTTGAATACTATAGGCATGTTGAATACTATAGGCATGATTGATTGATTGATGTATAGTGTTCTCTGAATTCATTAGATTCATTTTTAAAACAGTGTCAATAAGTAATTCTTATGCCAAAAAAAAAGAAAGAAAAAAAAGGAAAAAAAGACAATTTTGGCCCTTGCCATACCCTAGATTTGGGTCAAATTCCGCCCCTGTGCTGTAGTGTCACTACTTCACGTTGTGTTGAACTGTGCTGAAAGGAACGAAGGACACTTAGTCTAAAACATAAGTAACCCTAACATCACTACCGATCATGCTGTCTAAGTGCGGGCTAGGGCAAGTGCTGAAGAAGTGCTACGGGTGGATTCTGATGGATGGTCTTCAGATTACGGCGGAAGATTGGGAGTGAGTCTGTGGTTCTAAGTGCAATGGGGAGTTCATTACAAAATCTGGGACATGTTGAGCGTTGCCCCAGATGTTTTAGAGAAGGTTCTGCCAGCTTCCCTGTGTTAGCTGATCTGAGTGAGTGGGAGGGATCATGTTTTGGAGATGTGAGGGTGCCATTCCTTTGTTAGTTTTGTAGGCCAGCATCAGTGTTTTTTACTGTTTTGCGGGCAGCGACTAATGGAGGGATCGGGGAGAAGGGGGTGACATGGGATAATTTGGGCTGGTTGAAGACCAAGCGTGCTGTGGCATTTTGCATAATTTGGAGAGGTTGAAGTGCGCAGGCCGGTAGGGCGGTGAGGAGGGAGTTGCAATAGCCAAGCCTTGATTGATGTCAGTATAAGGAGCTGAGCTGAGCTGTTGTGTAGGTTCAGTGTTTTTGTTTAGTGTTTTGTTCGCCTTTACTCACTACCCCAAACTCGTCTTGTACTTATGTTTTTTCAAGTGGTATTGCTATGAATATAGGAGTAAATATTACAGGTGTGTGCTTCCTCAGGTGGGCATCAATAACGACCAATTGTATTCTTATTATGTAGCTGCAAAATCAAACTCTAAAGCATATGGCTAACTTAAACATAATATCCTGGAATGTTAGAGGCTTGGGTCACTCCATCAAGCGCAGAACAGTCCTAACGTATCTTAAAAAATCACACCCAGTGTGAAGTGGGCGGTGTGTGGTCATCACAACATGACTCACTTTAAAAAAAGGTTAAATGACTTTTTTAAAAGTCCATACTGCTATTCATAGGGCTGCACATGTGTCATGTGTTTCGCTAGCCAATCACAGTCCTGAATTTAATAATAGAATAGGAAAATTGCTGTCATATCAACTTAAAAAAGAACACACAGAACGTCAGATTAAAGTAATTAGGACACATAATCATGGAATTTCGTATGACCCAGTTGAGATCAACGACACGTTTTTTACCTTTTTTAATAATCTTTATCAAGCGCACACTCCCCCAGCTAGTGAAAGTATCGATTCCTTTTTACAATCTGCTAAGCTACCTAAAGTCTCTGCTGATGACCGTGTCCTTTTAAACGATTCCTTCTCATCCGAAGAAGTTTATGACACCATTAAGTCTATGGCTGTTGGGAAATGTCCTGGCATTGATGGATTCCCAGTAGAATTCTACATACATTTCTGGTCTGAATTACAACCACTGCCATGGTAAAGGAATTTGTTGACTGTAGTATTATTCCAGGCTCCATTGAAGAGGCAGCTATTACACTTATTAAAAAAAAGGATAAAGACATGCACGAATGCTCATTTTACAGGCCAATTTCACTTCTGAACGCTGACTACAAAATCCTCGCCAAGCTTTTAGCTAAACTATTAGATTATGTTCTCCCATCATTGATAAAAAACGACCAGACAGGCTTTGTTAAAGGCAGTCATGGTGCAGATAACATACGCCGCTTGGTTAACATAATTGATCATGTTGGCAAATATGGTGGCGAGTCCGCAATTATATCGCTCGATGGAGAAAAAGCCTTTGATCGGGTGGATTGGAGCTTTCTCCTCTCCACCCTGGCGCATCTTGATCTTGGCTATAAATTGTATAAAAACATTATACACTTCACCAACCGCACAAGTTTTCACAAACGGCTATCTTTCAAAAAAGATTAAGCTAGCAAGAGGGACCAGGCAAGGCTGTCCACTATCTGGATCCTTATACGCGCTCGTGGCTGAATCTTTTGCCCAAACAGTCCGATTAAATTCCAATATTAAAGGCATATTTGCTGGACATTTAGAACATAAGATTTCTTTATATGCCGATGACACCTTATTATTTTTATCCAACTTAGACCAGTCAATTCCCAACTTATTATCAGTAAATAACTTATATGGCTCGATTTCTGGCTATAAAATAAATGCATCAAAATCTACTCTCTGTCCACTTACCCTCATTGATGATGAAAAACTTAATAGTTTATCCCCTTTTAAACATACAAAAGAAGGCTTCACTTATCTTGGCGTCTTTATTTCCCCGGTACTGGACAATTTATTTAAATGTAACTATACACCTCTTGTACAAAAGATATCCTAAGAGGATATGGATTTATGGACTAACTTACCCCTAACACTTGTAGGTCGAATTAATGTGGTGAAAATGAACTTATTACCAAGACTAAATTACTTATTTCATTCGCTGCCCTGTCCTATTCCATTAATTTTCTTTAAGAATTTAAACGCAGAAATTTCAAAATTTCTTTGGAACCACAAAAAAGTACGAGTCTCTTTGGCCACTCTATGCAAACCGTATAGGGAAGGGGGTCTAGCCCTGCCAAATTTTGAATTATATTATTGGTCTGCTCAAATCAAACGAATGGCTGAATGGTTTCAGGATTCGGAAGACTCTCTTTGGAAACCAATAGAATCCCACTTCAGTAATCCAATTCCGCTGAAATCTCTTCCATTTATAAACAAGAATTTGGCAGGGCTAAACAAATCCTTTATTATTGATGGTGTTTTATCTGTTTGGCCCAGCTGCAAGAAATATTGTAAACTTCCCAAGAATATATCTGTTCTTTCACCTGTTTCTCATAACCCGGACTTACCGGCAGGTCTAAGGGAGATCGGTTTGCAGAGGTGGACTAATAAGGGCGTTAACAATCTGGGTTGTCTAGTTAGAAACACAGACTTGAAATCCTTTCCAGAGATTAAGGAGGAATATGGTTTGTCCCCTACAAGTTTCTTTCAGTATTTACAATTGAGACATTTTTTACAATCACTGATTCAGAGATATATTTTTAGGTTTCAAATAGACGAGATAGAACTATTTTTTGTACTGAGTTTATGCTAAAACTCACTTCAAAGATCTATAAAGTTCTCAATAGCAGAGTGACCTCATCCTTCCAACCTCTGAAAAGGATATGGGAAAAAGACTTAAACATAATTATAGATCAAGAAACATGGACAATGGTATGTGCAAAAGTAAACCTACCTTCACTCTCTCCTAGAGTGTTGGAGCACAACTATAAGTTCATTTTCAAAACATTTCTAACCCCAGTTTGTTTAAACAATATGTCCCAGGAGTTTTCACCCTTATGCAATAGATGTAAATTAACTTTGGGTACATATTCACATATGTTCTGGTTCTGTTCAAAAAACAAACCATTTTGGGAAACAATCCATGCCTTAATCGAAATCATTTTTAAATGCAAACTGAGGAAATCTTCTCTTTTGTATCTTTTAGGAGTTGACCTAAACGTAATCATGAGCTCTCCATGTAGAAAATTGTTTGATGTGTTTAGATTTTTGGCAAAGAAATGTATTCTAATTTTATGGAAGACCGATAATATCCCAAATGTACATAATGTGGTGACCCAAATAATGTCGCTGTTACCACTGGAGAGGCTTAAATATGAAATGCAAGATAAAGCAGAGGGTTTTTTGGAGGTATGGTCCCCCTCTCTGGACTTCATGGAAGAGAGTCATTGATTCAGACCGGTTCAAGATATTGATTTAGGTTGCTTTGATGAAATAATAGACATCCCGCCCTCATTTGCGCACACACATACGGGGGCCCCCGCAGATAGGGATTATTGCTGTCCCCCCCCCCCCGATAACTATACTCCCTTACTTCTGAAGCTTTACCACTTGAGATTTTTATGTTTTACCTTTTGTTTTATTGCTCTTGTTTCCCTAGTCTGGGAGGCATTGCCTCGGAGTTTGGACAGCGGGGGCGCGGCCACTGCGTTGTGATTCAAATCAACAGCCAATGAAGAAAAGGGGGCGGGATCCACATGCAGTGGGTGTTGCGTCTAAATAGGATCGACGGGAAGCAATTTCCCCTTGAGAAATTTCGGCCGCCATTGTTGTGTACTGCTGTTTGCCTCTCTTCGGACTTTTTAGACGAGTTGCACAGCTCCAGACCGGTAAGAGGCGTGTCCGCTCAGATTCAGAGCGTAAATTACATCCCGCCCACAAATCCCAGGGCTCTGGCCCAGAAGTTCCTCGCCGAGCCGGCGAAAACTTCTGGGAACTCAGATTATTGTTTCCCTGTCTTACACTGTTTTGTATGTAGGTCTGAGTCTGTTATTTGTTCTAGTCTGTTTTTGTTGTAGTCTGTTGTCTAAATGTAAACCAGAAAAATTGCAAAAATAAATGATTATAAAAAGAAGAAAAAAAGAAAAAAAAGGAGCTGAGCTGACTCCTGGGTGAGGAAGGGTCTAAAAATCTAGGGGTGGGCCGATATATCGATATATCACGATATATCGATACTTTATCCCGCGATAAATAATCGATATAATTTTTTTTTAAATCGATATAAAAAATAAAAAATAAAAAGTTTTACTTTGTGATAAGTTGTTTTCCAACTCTGTATTTGTGTAATGATGATTTTTAACTGTTTGGTGCTATTTTATGTGTTTATGAATTGAATACCAGGCCTGCACGCCAAACTCCACCTGCTCCCTGGTTGTCGGACTCAGTGCGTACTGAGAGACGGAGCCTGAGAGCGGCTGAGCGCAAATGGAGAAATGGCAACCTCCCGGAGGACCTTCTTACCTTCCAAACTCTCCTTTCTACGTTTTCCTCCTCTCTATCTGCTGCTAAAGCTGCTTTCTTCTGCACTAAAATTCAGGCTTCTGCTTCCAACCCTAAAAAACTCTTTGAAACTTTCTCCTCTCTCCTGCAACCACCACCCCCTCCGCCCTCCTCCTCCCTCCTCCCTGACGACTTCGCCAACTTCTTTGACAAGAAGGTGAACGATATCCGATCCTCCTTCACTCCTCCCCCGGCTGGTGCCCTGCGCACTACTGCACTAAAATTCAGGCTTCTGCTTCCAACCCTAAAAAACTCTTTGAAACTTTCTCCTCTCTCCTGCAACCACCACCCCCTCCGCCCTCCTCCTCCCTCCTCCCTGACGACTTCGCCAACTTCTTTGACAAGAAGGTGAACGATATCCGATCCTCCTTCACTCCTCCCCCGGCTGGTGCCCTGCGCACTACCCACACCTGTCTGCCCTCCACCCCTCCCTCCCTATCTTCATCTACTCCTCCCTCTCCCTCTCCCCCACCCTCTCTATCCCACTTCTCTCCCCTCTCCTTGTTACCTCTAGTCGCCCCACCTCATGCTCCCTGGACCCGGTCCCATCCCCTCTGCTGCAGTCCTCTGCACCTGAACTCCTTCCCTTCTTAACCCACCTTATTAACACCTCTCTGACGTCTGGCTACTTTCGCTCTGCTTTCAAGACTGCCAGAGTCACCCCCCTCCTGAAGAAACCGACACTTGACCCCTCTGAGATCAAGAACTACAGACCGGTTTCCCTTCTATCCTTCCTATCTAAAACTCTCGAACGTGCTGTCTTTAAACAACTGTCTTCCTACCTCCACCAGAACAACCTCCTGGACTCCAACCAGTCTGGGTTCAAAGTGGGTCACTCGACAGAGACTGCCCTCCTGGCAGTGACGGAGTCGCTCCATGCCGCTGCACCTGAACTCCTTCCCTTCTTAACCCACCTTATTAACACCTCTCTGACGTCTGGCTACTTTCCCTCTGCTTTCAAGACTGCCAGAGTCACCCCCCTCCTGAAGAAACCGACACTTGACCCCTCTGAGATCAAGAACTACAGACCGGTTTCCCTTCTATCCTTCCTATCTAAAACTCTCGAACGTGCTGTCTTTAAACAACTGTCTTCCTACCTCCACCAGAACAACCTCCTGGACTCCAACCAGTCTGGGTTCAAAGTGGGTCACTCGACAGAGACTGCCCTCCTGGCAGTGACGGAGTCGCTCCATGCCGCTGCACCTGAACTCCTTCCCTTCTTAACCCACCTTATTAACACCTCTCTGACGTCTGGCTACTTTCCCTCTGCTTTCAAGACTGCCAGAGTCACCCCCCTCCTGAAGAAACCGACACTTGACCCCTCTGAGATCAAGAACTACAGACCGGTTTCCCTTCTATCCTTCCTATCTAAAACTCTCGAACGTGCTGTCTTTAAACAACTGTCTTCCTACCTCCACCAGAACAACCTCCTGGACTCCAACCAGTCTGGGTTCAAAGTGGGTCACTCGACAGAGACTGCCCTCCTGGCAGTGACGGAGTCGCTCCATGCCGCTAGAGCGAACTCTCTCTCCTCCGTCCTGATACTCCTGGACCTGTCTGCAGCGTTCGACACAGTGAACCACCAGATCCTCCTCTCCACCCTCGAGGGGATGGGTGTCTCAGGCTCTGCACTCTCCCTGTTTGCATCCTACCTGACGGGTTGCTCCTACCAGGTGATGCTGAGAGGGTCTGTGTCAGAACCACACAGGCTCACTACTGGGGTTCCCCAAGGCTCGGTTCTGGGTCCTCTTCTTTTCTCTCTTTACACTACATCTCTTGGTGCTGGCATCCACTCCCATGGCTTTTCCTACCACTGCTATGCCGATGACACCCAGGTGATCCTCTCATTCCCCCCCTCTGACACACAAGTGGAGGCACGCATTGCTGCTTGTCTGGCTGACATCTCGGAGTGGATGTCGACGAACCACCTGAAGCTCAACCTGGACAAGACCGAGCTGATGTTCATCCCGGGGAAGGGCTGTCCTCACCAAGACATGGCCATCACCATTGAGAACGCTGTGGTGACCTCAACTCGGACTGCGAAGAATCTGGGTGTGACCCTGGACGATCAACTGTCGTTCTCGGCTAACATCGCATCAGTGACACGGTCCTGCAGATTCCTCCTCTACAACATCAGGAGGATTCGCCCCTTCCTCACGGAGAAAACAGCCCAGGTGCTCATCCAGGCTCTTGTCATCTCCCGCCTGGACTACTGCAACTCCCTCCTTGCTGGTGCTCCGGCATCAGCCATCAGACCTCTGGAGCTTGTTCAGAAAGCTGCGGCTCGTCTGGTGTTCAACCGCCCCAAGTTCTCCCTGTAGGAACCGATTTTTAAGTTCAGTATGCTGACATAAAGTAATTGGGTTAATGTGTATTCATTTTGTTAATGTGTTCATTTAATTGATATATGAGTAGTCATTTCTATGCAAAACTGGAGGTGAGAGGCAGAAGGGGTGAAAGCTCTCATACTAAGAGGCATGTTATGACTTCAAGCCTGTGTGTTGTCATTCCTCAGAGGGACAACAGAACAGGGTCTCTCCTCCTGTTTCTCTCTCCTTGTTTAAGTAGCTCAACTACTCTGATACGGATTACTTTTTGTACTTATTACTTTGGGTACTTTCTGAGTACCGCCCTGTCTATGTGATACTTTGAGTACTTTGTGGGCCGACCCTTATGTCTTGTGTTGTAATAAATGCTTGTGTGAGTCGGTGTGCAGGCCAGTTGTGATTAGACTTCTGTCAGCACATCTCCTTGTCCGGCAAGTCAAATACTGAGATCTCAAAGTTGTCCGTGTGTGTTTATTCAAATGTGTAATCTGAGCCTAAGGTGTTTGTAAAATGATAAAGCAATCTATCATTTCACTGGTCCTATCGAGCTCGGATGCCAGAGCTGTTCCAAGAAGATTAAGAAGGAAGACGCCGCCGGGAAAGACTGCAGCCAGGACTCGGTAGCCCGGATCCTGCAAAAAATCCTGGAGCGTTGAATTCGGCTCCAGGCCGGTGGTCATCTCGTCTGACATCTTATCTTCAAGGAACGGCCGACGGCATTTGAACCTGATTACACACCTATAAACATACACGTAAGTTGATCCTAGTGTGGATCATTCTTGAATATTACTCAAGTGTAATGTTGACAAATAAGTGCCTAACATGTGGTTAGGGTCCAGGTGTGGACACGTGGTCAATATTGTGTGATGATATTGACAAATGTGGATATCTCTGTGGAAGAGTTATATTCACGGTTGCTGTGTTTTAGAAGCAACTGCGTGGCGTGTTATTTTCTGCAAGTGTATACTGTAGTGTGTATGAAATCACAGATATTGACGGACGCGCGTCATCACTATGTGTATCCAAACGCGATATGTGTATCCAAACGCGATCTGAGTGAATTATCCGGGTCTAACAATTTTCTCTCCGCGGTCATCACTATGTGAGTGAGCCGTGAGCACTTTTCCGGATCTGATCATCTAGAATAACCCACAAAGTACCCTTGGGTGTTCGATGAGAAATCCGTTGGAACGTGGTGAAACTGAATGTGTTTATATTGTATGTCTTGTGCTTAATATTACTAAAAGTGTGATATTAAGATGTGTTATTAATGAATGTGTGAAGTGTGATTCAGCCAGTATACAGCAGTGTAAATAACGCTCGAAATAAGTGTGAGTGGTGGTCAAGGTGGTTGAGAGACGAGTAGAGTCTCACCCCCCCTCAAGAGATCCTTGTGTGAGGTCTGTTTGGGGCAGTCGCGTAGACTGGTGACTACTGTGTGAATCTATGAATGAAAGTACAGTGTGCATGGATGGGATCCCCGTGAATGTGTGTGCCTGGTGAATGACATGAGGATGTGAATGAAATTGAAGTACATAGATACAGTCATTTTGTCAAGATCTGTGTCATTTGTAAGACTTTGTGTGTGTTTGTATTACTCTACATGTCGTGGTGTACCAGGACACGTGATGCATTGAGGCTTGAATGAGAGTGAGCAGACAAAGTGTTCTGACTTTGAATGAATAAGATTTTCAGTGTCTGTGTATGTCCTCACGAGTATAGGAATACAAGTGAGTGTGTGTGTGAGGGCTGCATGCGTGCTGAGCAGAGAGAAATAGCGACTGCTTGAGAGAGAAAGCTGTGTGTGGAAAGTAACTGAGTACATTTACTCAGATACTGTACTCAAGCGTGCTGTGTGTGTGGGGACTGTGTGGGAGTGCGCGTGCGTGAGTGCGCGTGCGTGTATGCAAGATGGGAGAGAAAGCGAAAGAAAGAGAGTGGGGTGATGTTGATTACCAAGGAGCTAGGCCAAAAGGAAGGAAGGGACCCCCCCGAACATGTTATCGGTGTGGCCGTATCGGCCATTTCATAGCCAAGTGTATATCTAGCGAAACAGTTAATGGATGGGACGATAACAGAAAGATACGTCAGTCTAAGGGCAGAATGGATAAAGATACATGGGAGGACATTGGTCTTATTGGTACAGAAACCCTTATATATATATATATATATATATGATGAGGGCACACATTTGGTATTAATTAGCTACGATGTCTTGGCTCCTTTCCTGTTTACAGTAAGCCTTTTGTCTAAAGCTACAGTTAAATGCCCCTTGTAGATACCCAAAACTTTCCCAGTAGTCAACTAGTGACACACAAGACCGACAAAGTGTTTGCACAGGAAGAGTAAAACTAGTGACGGTGTGGGGAGTATTTCCACTACATTATTTTATTGTCTACATAATAAGTTGTTAAGTAAGCCTTGCCCAGCAACAGTGTGAGGCCCATAGGGGAGGAGCCTATCTCCTGTTTCCTTAGTGTGAGCCAGTTTTGATGTACAAGTACACCCCCCTGGACATGATGTTAAAGATGTTTTATGATATTTGTTACAGTAAAATATGAAGTTTTTAGTAAATTATCTAAGCAAAGCGCTTAAGTATTGAGCATTGTAGTAGTTGTCACACACCCAGCAGTCCCAGCAGAACGATGTATTAGTTGCAAGTACCCCAAGCTAGGAATGTGCACTCACAGGTCAAGGGTGAGGTTAGGGGGTTAGGCTCCCCGATCCTTGCCCTTAACAGGCGGCAGCGGGGTCGCAAGGCTCCCAGAGCACGTTAAAGACAGTGTATAGTGCTGGGGAGTGACTGAATGGCCCCCGTGTTCTGTCAAGGATGAATTAACATCCTAGCTGTGTAAACAACCGTCTAGTCTGCGGGGGTGTCGCACATGGCAGCATTTTGAAAGTCACAGCGTTGAAGTGTCACCTGTGGGTTTTGTAAATGTTGTGATGTGTCAGGCACTGCGTGGTAGGTGGACGACAGCCCACACCTAGCAGAGGGTGCAGTCTTGCGGGACGACCTCTGTGAAAAGGCAAGGCTGGTGAAAACGGTTAATATTCTGGTTCCCGTAGCCAAGTGGGGCCAGGACAAGACCGTCGGTTTCCTGCCTGGGGCGCCAACCACGCCGACAGGTAAGGGGTCGCTATCGACTGGGTCACCGGCCGGTCGGGTCACAGGTGACATTAAGACCATGCGATGCCTTTGAAAGGTATGCTTGGCCGTCGTGCTCGGCTCAATGTACAGTCAGGCCATCACAAGCTCAAATCGACCGCCGCTTGTGCAACAGTTACTAAGCGAGTGATGCTCCTGTGATCGGTGGGCTTTGAAAAGAAGACGCCGGGAAGCAGGAGACTTGAATTCTCTATCCAGGGTGACCTGGGTGTAGACCTCAAGTGGAAAGGGGTCTAGCCTAGGACTGCGTCCCGGTGCAGGAGGCACAGGAGTGGGGAGGTCCGAAAGACTTAAGCGCATTTTTGTCCAGCAAGTTAGGCTAGAGGTTTGTGTGCGGCTTTCTGGATCATCATGGATGTGGCCAATGACGCTGCAGAGTCATTGACCACTCCATTATGCCTGGAGTGGCTCACAGGCTTTGGAAAGAGAAGGACTTAAGCATTTTTTGTATTAAAACTATATTCAATATTTTTGTTTTGATTAAAAAATAGTTAAAAGACTTAAGCGAAGATAGTTCTACTTTTGTAAGTGACATTTGTGTCTTAACTAGCAATGGAAATCTTTTTCCAAAAGATGGGAGAGCTACAAGCTGTAGAGCAGTTGTTGATTTTAAGAAATACTCAATAATGAAAAGTATCTCAAGTATTGGTTGAAGTAAATAACTCTCACTCGATTTAGTAGTTGTTTTGAAGTCCCCTCTGGTTTTTAAAACACTTAAAGGTCAAAGGTCGTTCTCTCCAATTTAGATAGGAACTAGGCCTTGTTTCTGTTCTGTTTTTTTGTGTTTGTTTTGATCCCACAAAGTCATGATTAAGAAGTGTTTTTCTGTATTCATTCATCACTGTGAAATGCCCCTTTGCTGTTTTTTGTTAAAAGACTAGTGACATTTGGTCCACGTTTGAGCTCGGTTTAAAGAGCTCACCATAAGCCCTAGTGTAAGTTAATTGAATCAGTCGTAGTTGTATTCACATAGTTGGTCTGCCCCACTAGGTTTTGGAATGTTTTCACAGAAGACACGTTTGTGCAGTTAGAAGAAACGCTAACTAAATTCCTCTGGTTTCACCCATTTCCCTCCCACATGTGAGGAGTAGCCCCCCATGTCTCCTGGGGCACGCGGGCCTCTTGCACTGAAAAGTATTTCTACTCAAGTTGTGGCTAGCATATTTACTTGAGTAACTAAGTAATCGGGATACTTTGAGGTAACCAATCACAGTGTTGAATTTAAAACAGTTAGTTTGCAGTGGAGTTGCCAGGTGTGCAAGTGTTAACTGCCAAGGAAGTGAAAAGTTAGTTCCCATGAGACTTATCTTTCATTTGTTTTGACCTCCAGTGTCTCAGGCCCCATTTCTCACTTAGTTTTTACGTGATAAGCACCAAACCAGTTCCATAGAACAGAAGACCTGAGGTTTTTGTAGATCATTAATGAAAAACCTTGTCTTATCCCCTATATCTGAAGTGTACAAGCATTGTATAAGTGAATAGTTATTATTGAATTGAAAGTGTTTGAAGTAGTTTTAAGACTTATATTTGAAGTAAGATAATTTGTTAATCATTATAGTGGCTCCGTGATGGTGCTGTTCTTAATTAATTGAAGTATAATTAGACATGACCATGTATGGTCATGGCTAAACAGGAGGGAAGGTACACCAAGGTACACTTATTAAGCAGCATTTCCACACCAACAAATTAACACTCACAATTCTCAAAAATAAAAATTATACTAAACAGTTTTGCATGACAATTGTTGTTTAGTGAGAAGTTGAATGACACTATAAAATTGAGGTTGAAGAAATTACAGGGCCCAAATCCTTTTGAAATTGTTAATGGTAAAAGAGTTTAGACTCCCAATCAAGGAAGATAACGAAATTCAGGGAGTACAAGACGTAGATGAGGGAAAAGCTGGCTGATTGGTCTCTTGTCAAAGGGCCAATAATCTGTCAGAATTCCTCTCTTTCCACAGGAACGATGGGACTGCTTATGGTGATGCTGACCAGGTCATCTAGTGCAGTGGTTCTCAACCTTTTTACAACAAGTACCACCTCAGATTTTATCTGTCATTCCAAGTACCATTACCGCCAAACGTGCACGCGCGCGCAGCGCGCGTGCACGTTTGATATTTTGCGCGCGCGCAGCGCGCGCGATTTTTTGGGCGGTTATTAAAGGTTATTGATGCTTTTTGGGCGGGTTTAGGATGGATTTAGGGCAGTGGTTTTCAACCTTTATCATGCCAAGGACCCCTAAATTGATAAACATTCGGCCATGGACCCCCATTTGAAAATGTTTTGTGCCAGGGACCCCCAGAAGCAAAGATATCAGTTCATTTTCGCTTTAAAAAAAAAAAAATATTCAAAGATATGCAACACTTTTTCAAGGTTTTTCCAAAATAGCAGATCTACAAGCTCATAGCGCGGTGCCTGCTATTTTTGAATAGCCAAAGCTAAGTGGTTAAAAATGATTGTGACGCTATTAACTCATGTCCAACTTGACCATACTGTACAATACCAAGTACATTTTCAAAAAGCCAAAGTTTAAATGGGGCTGAAGCGGTTTATGTATGTTTTTTGTCATAATAATTAAAATCCACAAAGTTACTAGTAGTAACTAAAGTTTTCAAATAATTGAGGTGGAGTAAACGTATAATATTTGCCTCTGAGATGTATTGGAATAGAAATAAAAATATTGCAAATTGGAAATACTCCAGTCAAGTAAAATTACCTTAAAATTATACTCAAGTACAGTACATGTACTTAGTTACTTTCCACCACTGTCAGCATTAGATAAGATGAATTACTCACCTTCTGAAAAGATGAAAGAAAACACACTTTTGTTCCATAGCCCCACATTGTCTTGGTTTCAGAGATCATGGTTGTAAATATGAACTTTTGCCACAAAGTCTTTATATTCCATAATGTCCCATGACCCACGTCCGTGTTATTGACATTTTGACGATGCACGTTAGTCAAGTGGAGCTGTGTTCCGTGAGCAGAAAGCTGTCAAGTGGCCTCCAGAAAATAAATCTGGTTTCCTTTCAAAACGATGTGCATTTCAGAATAAGAGGTTTTTTAAAACTCTATCCTTGTAATGTTACAATTCAACACACGTTTTATTTTGAAATCATACTACTGGAAGTAGAAGTACCCAGGTAGCCTAGTTGAAAAACTACTTAACTTCACGCGAAAGCAGCTGTTTATGCGGAACGGGGGAGAAAAAAAAAAGTCAGACAAACAGTGGGGGGAAATCACGGATCTGTGAGAGTGTCCCGTCGTCCCGTTTGACTTTTTCTTAACGGAACGGCGTTCCGCCACCGAATCTTTTACCGGAACGCCGTTCCGGACCGTGCCGGCCCACTTTCACCCCTGCCCTTCACCGTGTTTGTTTTGATCGTGGCTACCAGTACCGGCGCATTCAAAGTAACAGCCAGGAAATGCGCTGTTCCCACACTGACAAAGTGTTCAACAAAACCTTTTTTGAATTAAATTTGAGTGATATTATGGTAATGTTATTCCCATTCAAAGTAGTATTTCGATAGTTTTATTATGTTTTCATATATGTAATTATTTTATTTTTTATTTTTTTTCACCCACTTTTTTCATTTTTGGGAAGATTCTTCCGCGTACCACCAGGGGGGGGCTCAAGTACCACCGGTGGTACGCGTACCACAGGTTGAGAACCACTGATCTAGTGTGAACTGAACTCTCCGTGCTAGGAGGGTCCATGCCCGGGTCACGTCAACCTGCCAACTGCTGTGAGGTGCAGTCCCTGGTCAACATGTCACCTGATGTGAGGCGTGTGGTGTTTCCAATCCACAAAAGACATTCGCAAGTGGTGCAAACACATCGGACATTACGTAAGAGGGTGAAGAAGGCCGGCTTGCGGGGTGGAGTCTCACATATAGAGTGAGATTAGGCCCTAACCGGTGAAGAATCCACTTAGAATAGTCCCCCTCCCTCACCTGATTACACTTAGAAGGACGATGCACCACACCTGCTTACCATTTATGTCTTTATGTTATTGTATATTTTTCTATATATCATGTATTTCTATTATTAAATTGACTCGCAGGACAAGGAGGAATGCTGACGAAAAGGTTTCTCATCGACTACACCTTAATTCCTGGTACACCATGCCCACGGAATCGCCAAAGCTAATGATAATGATGATTGTTATGTCTGTACACACCCTACTTCCCATGCTGTTCCACTGACTGTTCGTGAATATCAATGTCTCGAGTTGCTTCTCACCAGTGTGCCTTGGCTAAATGATACTGTAATCAATATGCGTGATAGAAGCTATCTGCCGTGTGAACCTACAGTGAGTTCGAATACAAATGACAAGTACACTTATAAGCCCGTATGTCCATCTGAATCCAAATGTGGTGTTTCCCACATGTTATGCTCGCTCCAGTTCTGTCTATATGGGTCAGATCAATGAACACCACTGTGAAGTAACCAAGTATGCTGGCTGTGAAGAATACAATCTCAATGGTAAAACATGTCCATGGGTTGAAATGGATAAAAATGGCAATATCAGCCAACCGATGTGAATGTGTGAGTGATGAGTCTATGATCGCTAAGAATGGAACATACCCGTTAGATAATGTATTCTGGCTGTGCGGAATGAAGGCACACTTAAAGCTACCTGCAGATTGGGCAGGGGTGTGCTCGTTAGTTTGAATCTTAGACCCCACGTACATTATCTCTGCAAAGCCATATCCTAATGCTGCCCAGAACCGTGAGATAAGCCAGCTACGTTTAATGACCCTTCAAAATAGATGGACCCTCGTTGACCGCTAATGGGGGGAGGGTGGATTCAAGCTCTGTGTAAACTCGGTAGGCTACTATGCTTCTTTGTGCTATGCTGCTGTTCTGCGTTCTATGTGTCTGTGCTGTTCCCTGCCTCAAAACCGTAGTGCAACGTATGGTTGCTGGTGCGTTTATTCAAACACATGCTGCGGTTGCTTTGAGTGATAGGGATTTCAAGGATGACGATATAATATCACTTCGAGCCCTGCATGACAAAGATGACGCAGAATAAATGATTTAGAGCCAAGGCCACTGTGCGAGGAGGCAAGAAGTTTTTGTTGATTTGATTAATAAAAATCCTGATATGATGTCCATTTTGAAAAGGTGAAAGCAAGAAGAATGTGAAGATTAAAAATGAATAAAAGGAGGGAATGTAGGAACCGATTTTTAAGTTTAGTATGCTGACATAAAGTAATTGGGTTAATGTGTATTCATGTTGTTAATGTGTTCATTTAATTGATATATGAGTAGTCATTTCTATGCAAAACTGGAGGTGAGAGGCAGAAGGGGTGAAAGCTCTCATACTAAGAGGCATGTTATGACTTCAAGCCTGTGTGTTGTCATTCCTCAGAGGGACAACAGAACAGGGTCTCTCCTCCTGTTTCTCTCTCCTTGTTTAAGTAGCTCAACTACTCTGATACGGATTACTTTTTGTACTTATTACTTTGGGTACTTTCTGAGTACCGCCCTGTCTATGTGATACTTTGAGTACTTTGTGGGCCGACCCTTATGTCTTGTGTTGTAATAAATGCTTGTGTGAGTCGGTGTGCAGGCCAGTTGTGATTAGACTTCTGTCAGCACATCTCCTTGTCCGGCAAGTCAAATACTGAGATCTCAAAGTTGTCCGTGTGTGTTTATTCAAATGTGTAATCTGAGCCTAAGGTGTTTGTAAAATGATAAAGCAATCTATCACTCCCACACAACTATCCTTCTCCGTTCTCTGCACTGGCTCCCCGTAGCAGCTCGCATTCAGTTTAAAACCCTGGTGCTAGCCTATAGGGCAGTGAAAGGAACAGCTCCTTCTTACCTCCGGGGTTTGGTCAATGCCCACACCCCTGCACTCCGGTCTGCCACCTCGGGGCGACTGATTCCCTCGCCACTCAACGGTCCTTCTGGTCGATCGACACGGTCACGACTTTTTTCTGTTCTGGCCCCACAGTGGTGGAATGAACTTTCCACTGATGTCAGGACAGCAGAGTCACTGCCCATCTTTCGCCGCAGGCTGAAAACCCACCTCTTCAGGAAACACTTCCTCTTTGCCTGGCCTACTTGTTGTTAACTAGTTGTACGAACTCTTGTTTTATTTTTGTATTGTTTTATTGGATCTTGTTTAGTCGATACACTTATTTGTTTTAGCTCGTGCTCATTTGATTTTGCCATTTTTGTCTCATCTGTTTAAGAAAGTAGGTAGCTGATATATTGCACTTTTACCTTAGCGCTAGGTATACTCTTGGTTGCTTGTTTTTGCAGGAAATGCACTGAAAACTTCTGGTGATTAGTAGTTTTCGTTCCCTACCTATGTTGAATACACTTTTTGTAAGTCGCTTTGGATAAAAGCGTCTGCTAAATGACTGTAATGTAATGTAATGAATACAAGGACTATTGTGATATATCGTTGGTGAAATTTCTTGCAATATATAACGAATATCGTGATATCGCAATATATCGAATCTTGTCGAATATCGTGATATATATTGTTATCGTGGGCCTAATATCGTGATATATATCGTATCGTGAGGTACCCATATCGTCCCACCCCTATAATCCTTCACATGTTATAGATGATAACATGTGAAGGATGATGTGTGCTTTGAATGAGAGCTGGCTGTCCGGGACAACACCAAGATTTTTAGCAGTTGGAACTGAGGTAACCAGGACCATGGGCCGGATTCATAAAGAGAGTCGTAAATATGGTGTAAATAAAGTGTGTAAAGGAGTTCGTATTTTTGGTACTCACAAACGAACGTGCAATTCAAAAAGGGGTTCGTATATGACAGAGACGTGCATATGACCAGTGTGTATGACCAGGTGTGATGATTACTCTCTGGAAGGCTGCATCCAACAGCATCCAACTTCAACGTCACCGTGCTGAACCGTGCCAAACAGTGTTGCCATGTCCGCTTATTATAAGCGAATTTGGACTTATTTTTCTGTAAAGTTGCTTGTAAATATTGGGAGCTGTGGGATGCGGTTTTTTGGGCTTTTTTCTAAAGTGTAGATGGTTATTTGGGCTTGCTTCACAATTGTTTAATTGTTTTAACCGGTGGTTCTCAAATATTTTCATGTCATGGACCCCCAAGTTAATATGTATGCTAATTTATCCCTATAAGCCCCATCTGAAAATGTTTTGTGCCAGCTGGAGGCAGATTTGTGTTGTTAGAATGTTTAAAAAATCGTCCAAATCTTCCACATTTTATTACACGATTTTTAAACAATAGCAGATCTACAAGCTCACAACAGTTTAATCAAAGTGCTTATAATGGCCTAAGTGCAGTTGCTTCTTTTGGGCTTGTTTTCCTAGACCTGGTTGCTTATTTCTCTCACAACATCTGGCAACGCTGATGCAAGTTCAACTCTGCCGTCTCTCGTCTAAAGATAACATATGCGGTGTCGCATAGCCTTGACAACTTACTGTTCTGTCTGGAAGCGGATCACGTAATAAATGCTCTCATGTGTAATGAGAATAAAGAAGTTTACAAGGTTAAACCCCATTACCAAATAAAAGGCTAATAAAACGTGGAAATTATATTATATAAGCCTTTTCTAATGAACATTGCGCACCTTTACCAAGGTAAAAAGATTATGAAATCCAGCATACAAGTGGAACGCTGCAATCCGATTATGGACAAGAGCTTATTGATTACTTATTGATTAAATTAGTTATTTTTTGATTAATATATCACTGTCCTACGTCGGAATGGGGAATAGATCTTGTTCTGGACACAGCTTTCATCCACTATTAGTTTCCTCATCAGATGGTAATATTTATTTGGCTGTTGTGTGTGGCGTTCATGTGATCAATATACAGTAGAGTAGCCTACAGTAGACTATTAGCCTACAAATTAATACCGCGGCACGGACACTGGAGGTGAGTCCGTCCCTCCGCAGTTTCATTAAGGCATGATAGCCTATTTTCATTATTACGTGACACATAAAAAGCGGTGGAATCTACATCATGTCTAAGCAATACATCGTTTGACATTTATTTTTACCCGCTTGCTGAAAGCTGGCGGGTCTATATTCACTCTGACTCTGACCCGACATATTTCCGACATGTATTGGACACTTTTTTTTGGCGTGATTGGCTGTCGTTTAAGCCAATGGGATATGTTCCCATACTCTGAACGGCCGGCCTCGTCCTCCCAAGCTATGGGACTAGACACGCCTCTGACTGCCCATGAAGACAGTCTTCTAGGGCTGGCTAATTTTCCAGAAGAGCTGAAATGAGCAATGAGCAAATGAAAAAAAAACTCTAAAATATTCTAAACCCACTATAGCAATCTGGTAATATCAGGCTACATATCACTTAAATGTCAGAGCTTAACTCGGCATGTAAATATGATATAAATGTGTTAATGTGAAGTGGATTCCTTCCAGCGCTAGCCGATTTTGGCTAATAGTAACAGCAACTAACTAACAGTTTTTAGCCAAACGCGGTCATGTCCGCTCTCCATTAGTTCTCGACGCAAGTCGCGTTATTACACCCGTAATTTTCATGTATTGTACATCCCACAATAAAATGTATTAACCATGTTATGGTGCTGTAATGTCTTTATATTTTCGCAACATAATACTGTCTTTCACACGGGAAAAAAACATCACTTCCGCATTTTCTTCTTCGCTGGTCTAAACAAAGACACGGTTGCCAGATTTATGAGAGAGAAATAAGCAACCAGGTCAATGAAAACAAGCCAAATATTTAAGTGACTATTAGGCTACATGAGCACTTTAAACCTATATGCATCGGCTATTTGAAAATAGACTATTTGGAAGTAGCCGATCTACAAGCTCACAACAAAATAATAACAAATAAAAAGCAACTACCAATATTTACAAGCAGCTTTACAGAACACGAGGTCGCTTAAAATTAGTACACATGGCAACACTGTGTGTGTGTGTGTGTGTGTGTGTGTGTGTGTGTGTGTGTGTGTGTGTGTGTGTGTGTGTGTGAGAAAAACAAGCGCCGAAACAAGCGTTTTTTTCCCAAACAAACACATTTACACTTGCGTGTGTGTCACCTACATTGTCAATCTATATACCATTTTAAAGGTACGTGCCTTGTGAATAAAATGATGCAAACCATTCCAAGATTGATGATACTTTTAAAATCAGCGTGTTTCATGCTTCATTAAAATAGAAGATCTACAAGCTCACAACGCGTCGCCGCCTTGTGTGCTTGTAGATCTGCTCTTTTTCATTTTTTATTGAATACTTGAATTAGAAAAGACATTAATGAAACCAAATGGACCCATTTGGGTATTTTGTTCATGTAAGCCAGTAGTGGAAAGGGCAAACTTGCATGAAATTAAAAGACACGTTGTGAGCTTCACTTTTATAAAGGCTATGTGGTATCTGAAACCCACAGACTTCACTATGGTCTGGTAACGGTTCTACTGCACTTTTCGTTAAAACACACACACACACACACACACACACACACACACACACACACACACACACACACACACACACACACACACACACACTTTATATTGGTAGCCAACCGATGAACCTCTCTGTGGAGTCCTTTCGGTTGCATTGGAATGGCTGACATTTCATTTTAAAGACCACTTTTACATTTTGTGCTGCAGATTGGGGCAAAAAAAGCCTGCCGCAAGGGGGGATATTATGACTTGTCATATCTTGTTATTTTTTTTATATATATGTGTTGACAAATGTTGGGCACATATATATTTTATTTGAGGTTTGCCACTGTTGTAATAGATTTTGGCATGAAGAATAAAGCATTATAAAGACATACGCAAATTTCAGCCTTGGCAAGACTGCCTCGGGTGCAGTACGTTAGTCCGACAGCGCATTCCTCCGACAGCGCAGTGCTCCGACATTAACACATATACTGCCAATCCCGAGATATCTCGGGACATTAAATCCACCCGTTACCTGCGTATCCCGAGATATCTCGGGATCGTCTTTTTATGTGGTTTAATAACGAAAAAAAAATGTTTTGGTACCATCCTTGATTTTTTTTTTTTTCCCCATGACGCTTCCGACCCATCCTATGAGAAAATTTCCGACAACCGTTTCTGGTTCGTTTTTTATCTTGAAAAAACAGTTTTTCCGGTTGTATTTTCTTTTCTTTGATCGACGAACGGTTATCCTCTTTGTGTTTAAAAACGATCTGATAGCCGATCGGAGGCTAAGCTAATCTAAGATGGCCGGTGGGGAAACGTCACAGCAACGTCACAGCCAAACGGATATGACGTTTGCAGCCTCTTTTCGCGGCTCATACCACAGAAGAAGAAACAGAAAAAAAAGTGTAAACATTATGAGGGCTCGTACGTCCGTCGTTGCTGTTTATAAACACCATCCGATCGCGGATTTTAATGGATATAATTTTTTTGTGAACGGTTCAAAAGGCTATAAAACTCAAAAACGCTGGTAGTGGGTGAGTACCTTATGAATCAACTCTGGCAGGGAATGTGTTAAACAGTAAACCCGAACCAAACCCGCACCCTAACCCTAACCGCACGCGGATGCCACATAGTCGGAGAAAAGGTCTGTCGGATTAACGCATTCCTCCCGACTGCCTCGGGGGTGACGTGAGAACGTGCGCACCTGACGCACAAGACACAGACCAAAAAATCTTTATGAATCAGGCGTATGTGTACGACTTGTCCTAAATGCCGGTACGTACAAAATATGGTCGTAAATCCCTTTATGAATCCGGCCCATTGTCTATGGAAATAGTATGGTGCAGTACTTAGCTGAGAAGAAGATCATCTATGTTTCATCTTAGTATTAGTTGATGAAAACAACACTGGAGCATTTTGGTCTTTGACGTGGAGTAGGCGTACAGTATGTGCAGAGAAAGATTCAGCCTAGATGTATAAAATACATTCACACTTGGACGGATCTGTTTTTTTGTTCGTTTGTTTTTTTCCCCTTCTTTATGCCTCTAACTCTGGTCTTACTCATTCCCTATGCAGCCCAATGGCTCTTCTGGCATTGATCAGCTGCAGCCGCTGGGAGATCCCAAAGCCAGAAATGCCAGGTAGGATTTGCACACTTACAGTAGCTTAATCTAATACATGTCATTATTATAAACCGGACACCTCACTCATGCACTCCAGAAGTGTCCTTTTGTAATGAGTTTTCTGCCACCTGTTTGTGTCCTGCCTCTACAGAAACAAGGCGAAATACAGGTCTGTGGAGGAGTTGCGGCAGCTTGCGGCTGACATCGCCGATGGCCAAAACAAGCGCTCCCTTCCACCTCGCCACCTAGGAATACAATAATCGCGAGCGGCGAACATAGAACCTTTTTTGGCTGAGTGGTGAACAACCCGGGGAGCATAGAACCTTTTTTTGGTTGAGAGGGTAAAATAGGACCTGGGGAACATAGGGAGGACCCCAAACTGAACCAATGTCAATTTGAATCTATAATTCCCTGCTTCCACATAACATGAAAAAAAAAAAAAGTAATAATTCCCCAAACGGTCAGGTTCAAGTAGGGTGTTAATTTACAACAAAAATGTGTTAGCTTAAAAAGATTCATGTAAGAAAAAAAAAAAAAAATGCTATGTAAAAGATCGTATTGCCATAATGAACCAATATCATTCATGCATCGTAGCGTCAACCATGTATTGTACGTATCATATCGCTGATAAAATGTATTGTTACACCTCTATTATTAGTAGTAGCCTAATTATGTAAGTTGGTGCATCCTCTTTAGGTTGCAAGGTTTTATATACTTAGCAACTAAAATAACCGAGACTGTCTTGTTTGTCCTGTACAGGTCCCGGCTTCGACTCAAAGCCCGAAGATTTATCTGATGAGGACACCGATCGATCTTCCGTTTCAGACTTAGACGACCAGACATACTCCCCCTGTGCCGATAAGTCTGGATATGGCAGTGATTCGGGGGACGAAGTGGATAGAGGGAGTGACTTAGAATTTCCCACCAGCCTGAATTCCCCACCAGCCTTAGACGACAACACATCCTCCCCCTCTGCCGATCAGAGTGGCAGTGATTCGTCTGAGGAAGTGGATGCAGGGAGTGAATTTGAGACACCAGCCGCTGACACCGCTGACACCAGCGAGGAACGGGTGGAACTTCGTGATGATGTGGCCGCAGAGAGAGATGTCCAACTGAGGAGAGACAGACAGGATGTGACAGACACACACACACACTAAGACCCAACATGTTTTGAGAGCCTCTCTGACAATTTCTGCCGCCAAAAGAAAAGAAGACGGATCTTGTGAATACAGTAAACGCCAGTTCTGTTTGTATTGTGAGTTGCCATTCGCAAAGATAGCAAGGCATTTGGAGACAGTTCATCGCAAGGAGATCGAGGTTGCAAGAGCATTCAGTTTCAAAAATAATTCTAAAGAAAGGCGACTGCATTTAGATCTGATCCGCAACAGAGGCAACTATGCCCACAATGTTGAAGTTTTAAAAACGGGCTCAGGGAGTCTGGTACCAAGACAGCAGCCAAAAAAAGATTTGACTGGGCAAGATGTCCTGCAGGATAACATCTCAGATGCACTCCTAAGAGACAAGTGCATTATAGAGATCCGACGAAACGAAACATGGCGTCATCCGGAATAAGTTAAGGGAGCTGGGGCGACTTGTTCTTTATGGAAGAGAAATCACGCCACTGAAGACAATCGAGGAGTATATCCTTCCAAAGAACTATGAGCTAACAGAGAAGGCAGCGCAATATGTCGGACGAACACATACAAGAAAAGACGAACCAGCCATCAGTCTTCCAACGAAAATCGGCTACAGCCTAAGGAGAATATCGGTGCTTATGGAGGGTCGTGCTCTCATCAACGGAGAGAAAGCCTTGGCTGAACAAGCACAGAATTTTCAGAGGATTTATGAGTCCAGATGGGCTGAGGATGTGTCCATTGAGTGTCTGAAGACCCTGGCTCAAGCCAAGTGGAACGCCCCACTGCTTCTTCCTCTGACGGAGGACGTCGTAAAATTACACAAGTACCTGCAGAACGAGCAGCAGCAATACCTTGAGGAGCTCAAGTCTACAGTGTCTGAGGAGAACTGGAGGAAACTGTCCAAGGTCACTCAAACGCAGGTTATGCTTTTCAACCGTCGCAGACAAGGCGAGACGAACTAAATTACTCTACAAGACTTCTTTTCAAGAGAGAAATCGTCCAACCACGAAGACATCAACTATGCTCTCTCTGACCTCGAGAAAAAGCTGTGCAGCCACTTTGCGAGATTCGAAATTAGGGGAAAGAATGGTATGAGGAAGGTACCCGTTCTATTAACTCCGCTAATGCTGCAATCACTGGTCTGTCTCTGTGAATACAGAAATGAATGTGGCATCCGCGAAGACAACCCCTATCTATTCGGTACTCAAAGTCATTCTTTCGCACAAGTGATCTTCTCAGAGAGTACTGCAAACTGTGTGACCTCAAGAATCCCGACGCATTTACAGGAACGAAACTGAGGAAACATCTAGCAACTCTTTCCACGGTTCTGAACCTAAGAGAAACGGAGAACGGGCAGCTAGCCGATTTCATGGGACACTCCCCCCTTGTTCACTCCCAGTTTTATAAGCTTCCGGAGAGCACCCTTCAGCTCGCCAGGGTGAGCAAAGTGCTCATGGCCATGGAGCAGGGTCGACTGGGAGATTTCCAAGGCAAGAACCTGGACGAAATCCACATTGCTCCAAACGGTTGGTGTTTTATGCATTGTTTTACTTTAGCTGTTGAAAATTAACCTTCTTCCTCGTTCTCCCCACAGCTGACCTGACCAGCAACGTAGAGAAGCAAGTAGCAACAGGCTAGCTGAAGATAACACTCAACAACAACACTGCCCAGAAAGAGATGTATCGTAAGTAATGAATAATGAATTAACATAACACAGTGTCAAATTAGTTAGATTTCATAAAGCTGTATAACTAATAATAGAAAGCTACGTTTGATCGAATGTTTGGTCATGTCCGTGTGTTTTGTTGATTAGCCTTTTAGAAAAATACGGAGAAACACGGTAGAGGCAGGCCAAACATTCCGATATTAGATTCATTCTGGTTTCTTGTGACTTTTAATGTGGGTAGTGGGTAAGGAGAAGCTAGAGTAAAACCCTCTGTCTTAATATAACTCTGAGTGGTGTGGTTCTATCAGGTTGGTTGAATGACGGCAAGTAATACATTTTTATTAACAATGGTGGACCACAGAGAGGTAAACAGTGTTCCAGCTCACCCTAGCTAGCGTATTATGCTAACTGCATAGTCTCAGTAGCCTTTTGGCACTCATAGCTCATTATAGCATACATATAGTAGCGTTGTATTATACACATAATGTGTTTTATTATGTGTTTAATTGTAGTATATTGATTATATTGTGTGTGTGTGTGTGTGTGTGTGTGTGTGTGTGTGTGTGTGTGTGTGTGTGTGTGTGTGTGTGTGTGTGTGTGTAGACGTTCCCAAACATGAAGAAGCGACACATGGACATAAGGGAATTTCTCATTGCCCCAAAAAGACACTGTGTAAGTAGAAAGATCTCTGATATTACAAATCTATTTTTAAGTCCGCTCAGAAAATGAAAAAAGGGTTAATGTTAAACTTATTGTGCCATATAGACAACAGCAGCTGCAGAACATGCTGTGGAAGGCAGCAGCAACAGTGACACTGATGGGGAGTCTCGGGTATGGTTTTCACAGTTGTAGAAAAACGTATGTATGAGAATCTTTGTCATTTTGAGTAAACAAATTGCAAAAAGGACATGAAAACCGACAATATGTAATGCTTGATATTTTCCTTTAGAGGTCTATCACTGTGCTGTATCTGTCAGAATGTTCAGGAGGACCCAAATGCAGAAAACAGCAGGCAAGAGGCAGAATGAAGTTTACTCAGTCTTTACTTAAATCCATTAAACAGAACAAAAAACCATACCAGGGGTATGTAGTCAAAGAACAGCAAACAAGGCAGGCAAGGGCAAGGCAAAGGTTAAATCCAAAAACAGACGGTCAACTTCTTAGTCCAGGAGCAAACAGGCAAAGGGCGGTGGTTCAGGCTGGAACAGAAGACAGGCGTTACTACGACAAACTGACAAATGATAATGTTGAAGCACACTGAAATATATACCCTCAAACTAATCACAGAAACACACAGCAGGTGAGTAGCAACCAGTGAGGAGTAGACAATTAGCTAGGGGGAGTGAACACAAGGGCAAGTCTAGAGAGGATTCCTGACAGTACCCCTCCCCTCACGGACGCCCCTAGGCGTCCTAGAAGGTTCCTCAGGATGACGACGATGAAAGTCTTGAATAAGGACCGGGTCCAAAATGTCCCGAGCAGGGACCCAACTCCTCTCCTCAGGACCATAGCCTTGCCAGTCCACCAAGTATTGCCGCCCACGGCCACGTGGACGAACCTTGAGCAGCCGACGCACCGTGTACACCTCAGAGCCGTCCACCAACCTGGGCGGAGGGGGGGGAATGGAGGGCGGGGAGTACGGGCCTTGGTTGACAGGTTTGACTCTAGAGACATGGAAAGATGGATGAATCCGACGAAGGGGGCGAGGGAGTTTGAGACGGACTGCTGAAGGGCTGATGACCTTAGAGATAGGGAAAGGTCCCACAAAACGAGGAGCCAGCTTGTGTGATTCCACCTGTAGTGGCAAGTCCCTGGATGACAACCACAGTCTCTGGCCCCGATGGTAGGAAGGAGCTGGGCGACGACGACGATCGGCATAGTGCTTGACCCTGGCAGATGACCGCAGCAAGGAGGACCGGGCGGCCCGCCACACTTTGCGACAGCGGCGGATGAACTGCTGGGCAGCGGGCACATTAGCTTCCTCCTCCTGGGAGGGAAACAGAGGGGGCTGATAGCCGAGACAGCAGTGAAATGGGGACAAACCAGTGGAGGCAACAGGTAGAGAGTTATGAGCATATTCAGCCCACGATAGATATTCAGCCCACGAGGCCTGGTTGTGAGAGGAAAGACAGCGTAACATAGTTTCAATGTCCTGATTAGTTCTCTCAGTTAGGCCATTCGTCTGAGGGTGAAAGCCTGAAGATAAACATACAGAGGCCCCCACTAATTTACAGAAAGCCCTCCAAAACCGGGAAGTGAACTGTGGACCCCTGTCTGAAACTATGGCCACAGGAAGCCCATGCAACCTAAACACATGGTCTATCATGAGTTGAGCAGTGTCTTTAGCAGAGGGAAGCTTGGGCAATGGAATGAAATGAGCAGCTTTTGAGAACCTGTCTACCACTGTGAGGATGACTGTGTTACCTCTTGAGGGCGGGAGCCCTGTAATAAAATCCATGGCTATGTGAGCCCAGGGTCTAGACGGAACAGGAAGTGGCTGCAGAAGGCCAGACGGTGGTTGAGTGGACGTCTTGTTCTGAGCACAGGTAATACAGGCAGCCACAAACTGCTTTACGTCCTTCGTCATCGAGGGCCACCAGAAGCGCTGCTGGACCAGATAGAGGGTACGTCGCACCCCAGGATGACAGGCAAGCGGTGACGAGTGACCCCACTGTAGAACCTGAGACCGGGCAGAAACTGGCACAAAAAGTTTATCAGGAGGACAATTACCTGGCCCAGGGTCCTGTTGCAAAGCAGACCTAACAGTGTTCTCAATGTCCAGACGAAGAACCCCCACCACACAGTCTCTAGGCAATATGGTGTCCGGATGTACAGGGCGATCCGGAGTGGGAAACTGACGGGAGAGTGCATCAGGCTTTCCGTTCTTGCTTCCTGGTCGATAAGAAAGGGTGAAGGAAAATCTGGAAAAGAACAGAGCCCAACGTGCTTGCCGGGAGTTAAGGCGTTTAGCAGAGCGCAGGTATTCGAGATTCTTATGATCTGTCCAGACTAAAAATGGCACTAGAGCACCCTCCAACCAATGTCTCCATTCCTCAAGTGCCATCTTAACTGCCAGCAGTTCTCTATTGCCAATGTCATAATTGCGTTCAGAGGAATCCAAACGGTAAGAAAAGAAGGCACAAGGATGCAACTTGTTATCAACAGGAGAACGCTGAGAAAGAATAGCTCCAACACCAACCTCTGAGGCATCAACCTCAACTATGAACTGAAGTGTAGGATCTGGCCGAATCAGGATGGGAGCTGAAGTAAAACGCCTCTTCAGTTCCTTGAAGGACTGCTCTACAGCTGGCGACCAGTCAAACGGAACCTTGATGGAGGTGAGTGCAGACAGGGGGGCGGAAAGGGTGCTGTAGTTCCTTATGAACCGACGATAGAAATTAGCAAAGCCTAGGAACCGCTGCACATCCTTCTTGGACGTAGGAGTGGGCCACTCCATCACTGCCTTGACCTTGGCGTCGTCCATCTGCATACTCCCATCCTTAATGATGAACCCCAGAAAGGAGACAGTCTGGCGATGAAATTCACATTTCTCAGCTTTCACATAGAGTTGATTCTCCAAAAGGCGTTGCAGGACCTGTCGGACATGCTTAGAGTGTTCCTCAAGAGAAGGGGAAAAAATCAGAATATCATCGAGATACACAAAAACAAACTTATTGATCATGTCTCTCAAAACATCGTTGACCATGCCTTGAAACACACCGGGGGCATTTGTAAGCCCAAAAGGCATCACCAAATATTCATAGTGTCCTCGTGGTGTGTTAAAAGCTGTCTTCCATTCGTCTCCCTCTTTAATACGGACCAAATGGTACGCATTACGTAAGTCCAACTTAGTGAATACTGTGGCACCATGCAGTACTTCAAAAGCAGAGGCTAAAAGAGGAATAGGGTACCTGTTCTTCACAGTAATGTCATTCAAACCTCTGTAGTCGATGCAAGGGCGCAATGTCTTGTCTTTCTTCCCCACGAAGAAGAACCCCGCTCCTGCTGGGGATGAAGAGGGGCGGATAATGCCAGCAGCCAGAGAGTTACTGATATACTGGTCCATGGCAGCCATCTCTGGACGGGCCAGTGAATATAGCTTCCCACGAGGAGGTACTGTACCCGACAACAATTCAATGGCACAATCGTAAGGTCTGTGAGGGGGTAGTGAAGTGGCGCGAGATTTACTGAAGACTGGTTTCAAATCCAAATACTCTGGTGGCACCTCTGATAGGTCTGGGAATTCCTCCTGCAGTGGAGGCACTGGGGAAACAGAACACTGAGCATCTCTGAGACAATGGGAGAGACAAAACTGACTCCAACCTAATATTACATCCTTGGTCCAGTCAATATGAGGGTTATGCCGTTTAAGCCAGGGTCGGCCTAAAACAACCTGGACATGAGGTGAGGAAATTAGGTGTAAAGCTATCTCCTCTCTGTGATTGCCTGAAATTAACAGGCCTACAGGGGCAGAAATGTGGGTTACAGTGGCCAGGAGGCGGCCATCAAGGGCATTGGCCCTGAGGACGGGCTGCACAGGAAAAGTCTGCAGATTAAGCTGTTCTGCCAGAGAAGAATCAATAAAACTCTCATCGGCCCCTGAATCAATCAGAACTGAAATAGGCAGTTGTTGGTTAACATAACTAAGAGTAGCATGCATTGTGGACCTGGTTAAAGGAGGGCTCTTGTATGTCACACTCACCAGTAACCCTCGCTCTACTGATGAGCTCTCCCTTTTACTGGACAGGAAGCTTTGAAATGGCCAGCCCCGCCGCAGTATAGGCAAGCTCTCGATTCAATCCTCCTCCTGCGTTCCTCTGAAGACAAAGACAGGCTGGCCCGGTCCACCTGCATGGGCTCCGTGGCATCTGTGGTGACAGTAGAAGGTGTCCGGACTGCTGCAGATTGGGACGGGGGAAGGATAGGAAGGCGCTGCTGAGGAGGACGACTACCCCCCTTCTCCCTCCAGCGGAGTCGCAGCCGGTTATCAAGGCGGATGGCCAAATCCACAAGTTCATCAAAGGAGGCGGGTAGCTCCCGAGATGCCAGCTCATCCTTTAAACTCTCAGAGAGACCGTCTAGAAAGGCATCATATAAGGCATCATAGTTCCAGCCACACGTAGCAGCCAAAGTGCGAAAATCAATGGCAAAATCAGAAACAGTCTTATTACCCTGCCGCATGTGGAGCATCTCCCTTGCTGCTTCCCGGCCTGTGACTGACCGGTCGAAAACCTTTTTCATTTCCTTGAAAAAATCGTCCATAGTGTGGCACACAGCAGAATCAGCCTCCCATATAGCGGTCCCCCACTCTCGGGCTCTTCCAGCCAGCAGGGTGATGACGTAGGCAATCTTGGAGCGGTCGTTAGGGAATGAAGATGGTTGCAGTTGAAAAATCAGCGAACATTGAGAAAGAAAAGACCGACAGGAACCGGGTTCCCCGGAGTAGGTCTCAGGATTCGGGAGCCTAGGCTCCCTAGCTGGTTGACCTGGCTGGACAGGAGCTGGTGGTGCAGCAGCATTGACTTGGGGTTGGGGAGGCTGAACAACAAGCCCCTGGACTTGCTGTGACAGCGCCGCCACAGTGTCAGTCATATTTCTCAAATGCTCAGCAACCGACGCAAGGTGCTGTTGCTGAGTTCCCAGCAAAACACCCTGATTAGCAAGAGCGGTCTTCATCTGGTCAACTTCCACTGGGTCCATTCTTGGTCAGTTTGTACTGTCAGAATGTTCAGGAGGACCCAAATGCAGAAAACAGCAGGCAAGAGGCAGAATGAAGTTTACTCAGTCTTTACTTAAATCCATTAAACAGAACAAAAAACCATACCAGGGGTATGTAGTCAAAGAACAGCAAACAAGGCAGGCAAGGGCAAGGCAAAGGTTAAATCCAAAAACAGACGGTCAACTTCTTAGTCCAGGAGCAAACAGGCAAAGGGCGGTGGTTCAGGCTGGAACAGAAGACAGGCGTTACTACGACAAACTGACAAATGATAATGTTGAAGCACACTGAAATATATACCCTCAAACTAATCACAGAAACACACAGCAGGTGAGTAGCAACCAGTGAGGAGTAGACAATTAGCTAGGGGGAGTGAACACAAGGGCAAGTCTAGAGAGGATTCCTGACAGTATCTGAGTGTTTTGGTTACTGACAAAATGTAGCTTATTTATTTTCTAGGACACAGAAGGCCAGTCAGGGGGTCTGGCGTTGGAGTTGATGTGGAGAGGCAATAGACCAGAGGAGGCTACAGATTCAAGTAGGGGCATTTTGATTTGTTACAATTATTGAGCATTTTTAGTGCTATAAACAATAATAATGTGCATTTTCCCATCCCTAGATAAAAATCCTATCTCCACCCAGGATGCTACAGATGAAAGTAGGTGGAATTTTGATTCTCTGTAATACAAACTTTGGGCATTTTATAGCTACAAACAATAATAATGTGAATTGTCCCATCCCTAGATGCAAATACTATCTACAGTTTGGACAGTGACGAGGAGAGACCAGAGGCCACAGGTACAAATCCTAGCTGGAGCACACTCTATGGAGAGACCAGAGTTTAGTTTACAGATGCATGCAAGTAGGTATCATATGAATTCTCAGTTGACAATCACAACCGATTACCACACAGATAGCGGTGGGGAGAGCTCAGAGGCCAGAGGTCCCTCTGCAACGAAGACGCAGAGTGGTGATGAGATGCAAGTAGGTATCCTTTGAATTTTCAGATACAATTGATAGTGTTTTTTGTTGCATCTTATAGTGATAATAAACAATATGTTTGTCACCTTCCTAGATGCAGGCACCCAGATCAAAGATCCCACTGCCGGCCAACCACAGTGGAGAGACCAGATACCGGAGGTCCCAGGAGAGACTAGATGCAACAAATAAAAGTAGGTATCATTTGCATTCTCAGGATGTGTATATAGAAATGGGACAAGTCACTAAACACTCATGACACAACATTGTATCTGTCTATACTCAGACAGCAGAGGTTCACCGGGCGTCCTAGAGTCCAGGGGTCTGTCTGCGTCAGGGGGAGATCAGCGATTACAGACTCAAGTAGGTATCATTTGAATTCTCAGATACAATTGATGGTGGATTAACTGGATTTCTTTAATAGTGATAATAAACAATATGGTTTGTTGTCCCATTCCTAGATGCAGGCACCAGTAAGAGACCAGGCACCAGAGAGAGACCAGAGAGCAGAGAGAGACCACCAGGCACCAGTGAGAGACCAGAGAGCAGAGAGAGACCACCAGGCACCAGTGACAGACAAGAGAGCAGAGAGAGACCACCAGGCACCAGTGAGAGACCAGAGGAGAGCAGAGAAGCCATTGCTGGCCATATCCCAGAGGTCCCAGGAGAGACTACATGCAACAAATAAAAGTAGGTATCATTTGAATTATCAGGATGTGCATCTAGAATTAGGAGAAAACACTTTTTCACTATAAAAACACTCACTCAAAACAATTGTTTTTGTCTACATTACAGACACCAGGGGGATACCAGATGCAAGTCCCGTCTACAGTACTTCACCGAATCAACAGAGAGACCGGCTACAGATGTGGCGGGGCCTAGCTGCACAACAGAGTCTAGGGGGGGAGATATGACAGATTTTCCCAATTCAGATATCACTGATGATGGCACGAAACCATATCAGCCAAATCCCAAACATATAGAGAAACAATTTCTGCCAAACAACAAGGCTTTAAATTTCCAGGAAAGCTGGTTTAGTGATTTCCCGTGGCTGCATTACAGTCCATCTTTAAAAGGTGTCTTTTTTTATTGTAGCAAATTATATAATGGCAACAGGTCAGCTTTTGGCCAAAACACTGAACCTGCTTTTGTATCTGCTGGTTTCAGAAACTGGAAAAAAGCCACAGAAAAATATAGATCTCATGAAAAAACCCAGGGTCATAGTCATGCTGCATTAGCGAGTGCACATCAGGCTAATCCTGTCACTCTCCAGTTATCCAGTGCTTGGGGAAAACAACAAGAGACGGCAAGACATTGCTTAGAGAAAATTGTTACATCAGTTAAGCACCTAGCCAGGCAGGGCCAAGCCTTTAGAGGCCACACTACTGAATCTGGGAATCTCGATCAGCTGTTAAAGCTTAGAGGAGATGATGATCCTTTGTTAAAAATGTGGCTGACACGTACCACTAATTACACCAGTGGCTCTGTTCAGAATGAGATTCTGAATATACTGGGAAATACTGTCATTCGAAATATATTGGAGGCAATCAGGGTTTCCTATCCTATTTTGCAGTTTTTTTCTGATTGTAGATGGTACACAAGATATTTCTGGTGCAGAGCAGGAGTCTATCTGCCTGCGTTACGTAGACAAAGACTTGGTTCCGCATGAAGAATTCATTGGGCTTTACAAGGTTAATGACACAACTGGAAAGGGACTTGCTGAAAGGATTACTGATGTCCTGCTAAGGCTCAATCTACCCATGACTGGTTTACGTGGCCAGAGTTATGATGGGGCTTCCAACATGGCAGGGAAATATAATGGTGCACCGGCCATATTGAATAAGCAACAGCCTTTAGCTCTCTTTGTCCATTGTGGTGCCCATTGTGTCAACTTGATCACACAGGCTGCCTGCTCTGTCTCCATACTGATTCGGGACACCCTTTCTTGGGTCCACCAGTTAGGAATTCTCTTTGGCCAGTCAGGGAAGTTTAAGGCAATATTTGAGAGAATTGCCACATCAGACGATCAGATGATGACCACCCTGAAACCTCTTTGCCCAACTAGATGGACTGTACGGCATACAGCAATTAGGGCTGTGCTTTGTCAATATTAGACGGGGCCGAAAATGGAAAATTCTGTAACCATGTAGGCATTTTTGAGTAAAAGTTGGCATCCAGCATTTTTCCAAAGTTCAATGTGTCCCCAATAAGAATCCACCGGATGCCAGTGAAATAAGGGTCCCAGTTTTTTTTATTCCTCCGCCAAAGAAGATATGGTTTCACCACCACTTGTTTGTCTGAGCATCTGTTTGTAAGCAGGATTACGGAAAAACTACTGCGCCAACTTTTATGAAACTTGGTGGAAGGGTGTAGCATGGGCTGATGATGAACCAAATTAACTTCCCATGCCCCTCGGCCATAAGGGGGCGGGGCAATGGGCGTGGTCAATCGCAAAAAGAGACCCAACTCCCAAATGGCTTCACATAACGCCACAAAACTTTGTAGCAGGGATGGTCATCGCCTAAGAAAGAACGGATGCACTTTACACATCCACTGGCTAAAAGAGGGCACGGCAACCTAACAGAGCCCAGCACAGCCCACCAGAGCCCATTATAGCCCATTATAGCCCACCAGAGCCCAGCAGTCCGGCACATTCCAGCACACAAAGTCCAGCCCACTGGGAGAATAGCCTAGGGCATGGGGGTAGTTAAATGACTGTAATAGGCTATACAGGGCTGGGTCCAGCTGGAATAGGCTAGACTAGAATGTTCTAGGCCTTACTAGACTCTAATAGGCTCTATTAGGCTGTACTAGGCTCTTGTCAGCCCTTTAGCCCCTTTGCACTTGAGATTAACCACTGTGTCCACGGGCAATAGTTTTACATGGGTTTGTGTCCACCGGCAATAGTTTTACATGAAAGTTTCTAGGCTATAGTATAGTACTGCCCCGTACAACCTAACAGAGCCCAGCACAGCCAACCAGAGCCCATTATAGCCCACCAGAGCCCAGCAGTCCGGCACATTCCAGCACACAAAGTCCAGCCCACTGGGAGAATAGCCTAGGGTATGGGGGTAGTTAAATGACTGTAATAGGCTATACAGGGCTGGGTCCAGCTGGAATAGACTAGACTAGAATGTTCTAGGTCTTAATAGACTCTAATAGGCTCTATTAGGCTGTACTAGGCTCTTGTCAGCCCTTTAGCCCCTTTGCACTTGAGATTAACCACTGTGTCCACGGGCAATAGTTTTACATGGGTTTGTGTCCACCGGCAATAGTTTTACATCACAAAACACTGAAATATGGAGATACTGGTTTTCGACCCCACAGTAATGTATGTGTGTGTGTGTGTGTGTGTGTGTGTGTGTGTGTGTGTGTGTGTGTGTGTGTGTGTGTGTGTGTGTGTGTGTGCGCGTGCGCGCGTGCGTGCGTGCGTGCGATGCATGTAACATAAATCTGGATGAACTCCATAGATGTTTGTAAGTGAGCCTGAGTCAGTCATTAATTGTACCTGTCACGATGTTCTACTCTGGCTGGAATGTACTTATGTACATCGTGAGGCCTTCTACAAAAGACATTGGCCCTCATTTATCAACGCGGTTCAGCCCAAATAATGAGCGTACGGCGAGATCACCGCACCTTTCGGCATTTATCAATATATCCTGACGTGGGCTTCATCCTACCGTACGCTGAGATCTCACGTCTGGTCGAGACCAGTTGTTGACGTTGGCTGCACCCGTTTATTCCATCCTAGACCTGCGGAGCAGCATTGTCTGACTGTCTGACAGGCATCTAGACACATAATCCACTCCTAAATGTATACCTACACTAATAAATAATCCCTGTAAAAATATAACATTTTATACAGTAATTTAAACAAACTGCTTTAACAGTCATTCAGATAAGATTGTAGATCTGGCTGCATTGAAAATAGCAAATCTACAAGCTCACAAGCCAGCGTCGCATCACGACGCGTTGTGAGCTTGTAGATTTGCTATTTTCAAAATATGCGAGCGCTTTTGCGTCGACTGCGGGACTCCCGACCATCTTTTCATGGAAAGTGAGGTCTACAAACTTACAGTAGCTTGTCCTATGGTATGGAGTGTATGTCATAGGGAGTTATATAGGCTACAACCTGGCTGGGTTAAGGATATAAACCTGACGCTCCAATCTCTTATAACGTGGGCGGCACGGGATCACTGCAGTCTGCAGACCGCCCGAGTCTCATGGGGAATATAGCCTACTACATGACTGCTTTAGTGTAACTTGAACACGCACTGCTCGGTATGGGGTAAATAAATATACAAACGTATTCCATTCATGGCGATGTAATTGGTATCATAATATGTCATTCATGTAGGCTACAAGCCTACGTGACAATTAGATTGTACCGCTACGGTACTGAGTGTGTGTGTGTGTGTGTGTGTGTGTGTGTGTGTGTGTGTGTGTGTGTGTGTGTGTGTGTGTGTGTGTGTGTGTGTGTGTGTGTGTGAGTGAGAGTCGAGAGAGAGAGAGAGAGGGGCGTGTGCGGCGAGGCGAAGCGAAGCGATCGGGGGAAACTATTTCTTATTGGCGTTTCATGTCTTTGGTCGTATTCTGGTTCGTCTTCATGTCGTAAAATCGGGGCGTTTTGAGAATATTTAAGGGCGTGTTATTTAAATGACGCTCGGTTTCAGCCGTGACATTTATCAACGCTGGGACCAAGTGTACGCTCGGATCAGCTGTGTAGGATGCGTTGATAAATGTGACTTCGACGTTGGTGTACGGCCGAATATATAGAAAAATATACGCCGGTTTATACGCTGCGTTGATAAATGAGGGCCAGTGTGTGTCACCAGTGTCCAGATCCTACGGCTGTATATGCACTTTGTGCACTGCCAAGGTGCTGTAGTTCTCAACCAAAATAATTGTTATTGTAGAAGCACTGCTGTATTTAATTAATTCACAACACATTTTTATATTTGTTGAATGAAAAGTAATGTAATGTTTTGTAATATAATTACATTGTAATTGTGCCTTTTTTGTACATCGTACTTTTGTACTTTTTTGTGCAAGGCCTACTATTGAGGTGAATAAATACACCAGCCTTTTGAATTTATGTGGTGTTGTTTTTTATGTATACACAGTATCAATTAACATAGACGTGCCTCAAGGAAGTAATAGTCAAGAATTATCATTAAGCATGGACATATTTTAATGGTAATTTGGTTGTAATCACAGAAAGTAGAGTCCACTTGGACCTGTGGTTGAATATGGAAGAAGTAGGCACATGTTTTTTTTACTTAGGTAAAATAATTAGACAGTGTAGAAATATTGTTTAAAGTAAAATTATTATTACAATTTTCACTTTATTAAGAGACTTGATCAGTTCATAGAAAAACACAAGATGTTGAGTAATCACCAATATGGGTTCAGAGCTAATAGATCCACTTTGATGGCTGTGATGGCTGGGAATTTCAACTGCTATTGAAAACGGGGAATATACAGTGGGAGTGTGCACTGACTTGAAAAAAGCTTTTGACACCATAGATCACAACTTTTATTAAATAAACTGGAGAGATAGGGTGTCAGAGGGATAGCCAACTCATAAATAAAGAGTTACCTTGCTGATAGATATCAATATCTTCAAATAAATAATGTAAAATTTGAATTAGAAAAAGTCACCGTCGGCGTCCCACAAGGTTCTGTTCTAGATCCCAAATTATATATATATATATATATATATATATATATATATATATATATACACACACACACTAAACAGTCTATATAAATGATATTTGCAAAGTGTCGAAATGTTAAATTACGTCTTGTTTGCAGATGACACAAACCTGCAGTATATTGATCTGCAAGAGTTTGGAGTTTGCTTCCGAATGCAGTAGAAGGGGAATTGAAGATTTTAAGGACATGGTTTGACATAATAATAGATGATAAACTATGTTGGAAATCACATAAATAATCAAAATAAAAATATCTAAAACTATTGCAATATTATATAAAACTAAATATACCCTTTGTCAGAAATCACTGTATTTGCTGTATTGTTCACTCATAGTTCCATACATTACTTATTGTGTGGAGGTATGGAGAAACACATTTAAAACAAATACAAACCCTATTTTTATATTACTTTAGAGAGCCATAAGAATAGTAAATAGATCAGAATATTATGAACCGACTAATTAACTCTGTAATACTTAAAAATTCCATGATATAGTAGCTCAGAAAACAGTTTATTAGCCCTCAAATTTACTTCCTAGCTGCATTCAGAACTTGTTCCAAATGAAAGAAAACCGGTATGAGCTGAAGGGTATACTTATATTCGGAATTATTACCGGAAATGTACCTGTTTTGTAATTATTACACTTTCATATACATTATGTATTTTTCAAAATAGCATTTTCCTTTTTTGTTAAACACAATTTATTGGCAAGATATTAAGTATTACATTAAAGGCCCGCATCTTGCGTTCTCTGTTGTATCAAGACTATCTCTCCACCCAACATATTTCATATGTATGGGGAATGACCCCAACTCTCATAAAACGTGGATATTTCTTTAAGACACACCAGTCCTACTGGCACGCCCACCCAGCCCTATATAAGGCCCAGGTGTGTGTAATTACACTGATCTTTTGATCTCCACCGAGAAGTCGAAGACGTGGGTCTTCTGAGCAGAAGTGTAGAGCAGAAATGATCAAGAACAGAATCTTTTTGGAATTTTCTTTTTGGAGAGAACAACTTACGAGTTGGCAGCCGTTGGAATCCACTGCAAGGTGTTAAGTCGCTCCTCTCGGGGTTGCTGTCACGGATCGTTTGTACGCAAACAAACAAATGAAGGACCAGTGGGGTAAAGTAACAAAGTATATTTACTCAAGTGATGAGGCGCAGTTTACGGAGCTAGTTCAGGCCAGGCAACTCAAGGGATTGGGCCAACCGATCAGGTGACTAGTCACATGCACTTTTCTCCTGGTCGGGTGGTTATAGGTACTACGCTGTTACCTGCTCACTCTGGCTTCCCTGTCTAGCTGAGCTGACGTGCTGACACTGCTGCTGCTCTGCTGCCTGAGATCCTGCTGTACCGCTGCTCGCTTACCTGCATGCTGCCGCCCATGAATAGTTATATTCTCATCTTCTGTTAGTTTGTTCTTCTCGCCATGTCTTCCTCTTCCACGGACACAGGGAGCGAAAGGGGTTTGATCGATGATCCATCCAAAATTCCAGACACCGGGATCACGTCGCTTCCCCCCGGGGGCGTCCCGGTTCCCCCCGCCAAGGAGATCGACTCTGCGTCCGATCAACGGCGCCGTAGTTCCCGGTTAGTCCAAAAACAGCTGGGCGATTGGCCAGCGGTGCGGATCCTCGAGGTCTTATACGTAAATAATATACCCGTTCCACCCGGGTATAGCCATGAAGAGCTGTTCCAGTTTCTGTTGGAGAAGGATCAAAGTCTGGCCGAAGATCCAGAACCTCAAACCAGCAAGGGCAAGAAGGGAAAATCCCCGGCGAAAAAGCGTGCCGCAGGCGGCGGAAAAAGCGCCAAGGCACCGCCAAAGCAGCGTAAAATTTCTGCTCCTTCTTATGCTCCTCCTTCGGCCTCCACTGCTCCTCCGACTGCTCCTCCTTCGGCCTCTCCTGCTCCGACCGCTTCTTCTTCGGCCCCTCTGCAGAATGCTGAGATGTTATTGGCTCTTACCGATATTAAAGAGTCACTATCCAGCATGACCCAAAGGCTGATCATGCTGGAAGCTAAATCCAGTATCCAGGTCGCTGGCAGCGCAGGTACTTCCGCAGCTACTCCCATCGTCACGATGAAATCAGCAGCCGATCCTGCAGTCAAAGCCCAGGAGGGACCTGGGAACTGCAGTCCCGGCGCCAGCTTCCGGAGCAGCATTTATTTCCCCAGCAGGGGCTATTCCTGACGCACTCAGGACCCAGATACTTGAAGGTGCGCTGCACCGATCTCTGCAATAATCATGTTGGGTTAATTATGAGATAAATAAGCTATGCATTACTTGCTTTAACAGGGCAGGACGTAAATCTCATCAAGATTCCTATTTGCGCAGCAGACTCTTCAGAAAAAAGGATGGTGGACTGTGGCGACTTTTATGTCATACTAAAAGAATGCGATCCTACATTATCTAAATCTCTTACACTAGCTGAGTTCTACGTAGCTTTCGGTGTGTATAGAGATACGATCTGTGAGGTCTATCCCGACCGCAGAGTAGAATTGGATACTTACCTGTCTTATTATTGCAGATATAGCTTTGTCTTATGGAGGGATGTTATTCTTTGAATATCAGAAGAGATTTTCTTCTAAAGCAGCCATGTATATTCAGAAATGTAATCAAAGGATTGATTGGTCAGTCGTAGACTTAGGCCTGATCAGCAGGCACTTCACGGGTCATCAAGCCATCTCCTGTACCATATGCGCTTCATTCAGCCACCGATCCAACCTGTGCCCAAAGTCTGCGTTTCTGGCCCTGGGTGACAGCCGGCCTCCTCGCCCTCAAGCTGCGGCGTTCGGCCCCAGCAAAAGACAGGTGCCTTATGCTCCAGGCTCAAATACACCAATATGCATACATTTCAACGAAAATGTCTGTACATACCATAATTGTAAATACATGCATATTTGCAGCTGGTGCGCAGACAGCCACCCACGGTCCGTGTGCCCGAGGAGGGTTCGTCCGGCTGCAAAATCGGCCAAATAAATGATTTGCATCCATCTACGCCTGTGAACGTTCCTGCTCTCTCAACGGCTCTCAAAAATCATCCGAATCAATGCTGGGTCAATTATCTCATCACTGGGCTAGTGCAGGGGTTCTTAGCGGGTCTATGTTGGCTTCCAAAAACCACACATGTGTGTCCAAATTTGCAATCCGCCATTAAAGATCCTCTAGTGACAGATGAGCTTCTAGAAAAGGAAACAAAAAAGGGTTACATGATAGGTCCTTTTTCTAAGTCTCCTTTTAGCTTATTTAGGGTAAGCCCCATTGGAGTTGCTACAAGGACATATTCGGGGGAAAAAGCATTTAATCGTGGACCTGTCAGCCCCTCATAAAGGGCCAGTCCCTAGTATTAACAGTCTAATTCCTCTGGCTCCATTTTCCCTATTTTACGCTACAGTAGACAATGCCATCCAAATGTTAAACATTGCAGGACAGGGCGCTTGGCTTGGGAAAGCAGACATTACAGACGCGTTTAAAGTAATGCCATTGGATCCTTCCCAATGGCATATATTCGGGGTTAAATGGCGAATGTTTTGCGGTAAAATTGACGTTCGGTTGTTGGAGCAGCCCGTGGATATTTGACACTTTATCAGAAGCCTTATGCTGGATTTTGTCCAACACTTACAACCTTTTGTACTGCATTTGTTGGATGACTTTTTAGTGGTGGATTTCTCTGGGTCGCCTCCGGCGCGTTGTATCTCAACCGTGCAAGATGTTTTTAAAGAACTGGGAGTTCCTCTGTCTACTAGCTTGCCTACTGAGAAAACAGTAGGGCCCTGCACACGGTTAGAATTTGTGGGTATTATGCTGGACAGTGTTCTCATGCAAGCCTCCCTTCCTGAAGAAAAACTGTGTTGCATCAGAGATATTAATAAATCTTTCACCTCCGCAGCCTCAGTGTTAAAGAAGGAAATGCTTTCTCTTCTTGGCCATTTAAATTACGCAATGCAGATTATTCCACAAGGGTGTTCGTTCGTTTCCCGACTTTTAGATTTGTCAAAAACTACTAAAGATTTGCAGGGTTCTATCATTCTAGACGAAGGAAGCCAGTCAGACCTAAGATTCTGTTCTCTGTTTCTAGATCAATGGAACGGCATTTCCTTCTTATATAATGAGGTAGCAGAAACATCTGAGTCAATTAATTTTTTCACAGATGCCGCGCCCTCCGTGGATTTCGGGTTTTTTTTCAATGGGGAATGGTTCTCGGAAGCCTGGCCTAAAGAAATGGTTGATATGCCAGCTGAATCGATTGCTTTATTCGAATTGTACCCTATCGTTGTAGCTTCATTGTTGTGGGGTAGTCAGTGGTCCCAAAAAAATATCACAGTTTTGAGTGATAATGAGGCCGCAGTGCACATAATTAACAAGGGGCGCTCTTCAATACCCGTAATCAATACATTTATGAGGCACCTTACCTGGACGTGCATGTATGCACGCCGTTTTCATTCCTGGGTATGAGAATGGAATAGCTGACGCTCTCTTGTTTCAAATTCCAGGAGTTCCAAAAATTGTCTCCAAGCGCAAAGCCAAGCGGCCTGCCATGCCCGGCATTCTCTCAAGTGATCCTAGATTAGGCATTGAAAGTCCTCTTCTGTCTCTGCTGAATTCTGCTGCCAAATGCATGAGGAATGGTTCAGCAAAAAGCACATTAAAATCTTAGGATTCTGCATGGTAGTTCTTTTGTTCTTTCTGTGCCCGTTTTGCTTGCCCGCCATTACCTGTGAATATCCCTCTGGTATGCACGTTCATAGTCCACTCTTTTGAGTCACGTAAATTGCAGCCTCAATCCATCAAAGCTTTAATAGCCGGCATTCAGTTCCATCTTCGTTGCCAAGATCCATCAGTAGGTAGCATTTTAGGAAATCCTTCAATTCGTCTGCTTCTTTACGGTCTCAAAAAAGAGCGACTCCAAGGCAATGACAAACGCTTACCCCTTACAATCACTTTGGTTCACCAGCTGGTTTCCAAATTAAGATCACGGGTGTACACGCCCTATGTGGATACAATGGTGGAGGCTGTCTTGTTAATGGCTTTCTATGGGTTTATGAGATGTGGAGAATATACAACTAGATCACTTGCATTCAATCCTTTGCATGATCTCTGTTTCTCAGGCCTAACTGTAGACTCTAGAGCATGCTTATTTCACTGTTTATTTGAAACATTCAAAAACTGATAAGATGTGTAAAGGAACTCCCGTGATTATCACAAGGAATAATTCTGATTTTTGTCCTTTCACTTCCATGTTGAGCTACCTCACCAGACCTGTATCTGCCCCAAATGATCCACTATTCCTCACTGATGGCGGCAAACCCATTGACCAGATGGGTTTGCCGCCATAACACCACAACAGCAACTCTCATAATACAATATTGTAACCATACACCATGGCAACTGGCTGGTGTCTTGGATCCAGCAGTGCTGACACAACTCTTATTATGAAACGGCTACTTCCTGATAATACAGAGGAAATGGCCATTGGTTCAAGCATTGAGAGATATTTGTATAGTTCTTTCTGGCAAGTGTTACGGCCGGTGGCCGTTGGTATTATTATTAGTAGTAGTATTATTATAGTATTGTGCTGTCACTGCTGTGTGTCTACATTCCATATAGTTGGAGTCTCAAAGTCATGAATGAGAGCGCTGAGTGTCGGCTTGATTGTCTCATTGACAACCCTCATTCATTCCGTGGCATGGGGGGCGTGGCCTGATGACGGATCTGCACGTGGGGAGTGATCGCCCCCACGGCTTGGTCTTCTTACTCCGTCGCCATGACAACGATCAGCTGAGAGGCCGGTGATCGCCCATAGAAGCTCAGTCTGTCGCTGATAGCCGGGGGAAAGCAATAGCACTCAATACGTGCAAGCGGAGTCCTATCCCTCCTTTCCCCCGCCACCTACTAGACCTAAATATCAATGACTATGGTGCCTTGAGATCCCTTCGGGGAGTCCTCCTTTTGTGTTTAGTCATAGTTATTTCTGTTATCGGTTAGCCTGTTTGTCTTTTGCCTTCTGTTCTGTTGATTATTTGCTAAGTCCTTTCTTCTGTTATTTCTTATTATTATTATTACTCACTCACCAGATTGTATTATATCATTATTCTACCATTTTTGGGGTTAATAAATACAATTTATGCATCAAACGCTGTTGTTTCCATAATTATGTTGCGATCTTTACCCTAGACCTCAAGGGTCGTAACACAAGACATTTATGATCGTTGTACAATTTATACAACAGAAGGTTCCTTTCATCAGGCATGACTTGATAGTACAAGCTCACATTGTGAGCTTGTAGATTGACTATTTTCAAATGGACGAAATGTATATAGGGCTTAAGTGCTTAATGTATGTTTTGTAATATTAATCAAAATCTACAAAATAACTAGTAACTAAAGTTTTCAAATAATAGTAGTGGAGCAAAAGTACAATATTTGCCTTTGAGATGTAGTGGAGTAGAATTAAAATTATGAAAATTGGAAATACTCAAGTAAAGTATGTTATATAATTATATAGTATAATAATGAAAATAAAACAAAAATAAATACAACAATAAAGTAAAAATAACAAATCATGTATTCACATGTATAACCATATATGTGAACATGCATGCATTGTATTATGAAGCCAAAACCTTTGTCCTGTTTTTTCTGTATTCTTTTTTTCTTCTCCTTTTTTGAGAATTGAATTGTTTTTCTTAAATTGTCATGGATGTATTTTATGTTGAAAGGGTAGGCAATATAAGCTATGTAGCTTCAGCCTATACCTTTTTTGGTCACAACTATGTCATGTATTTTTGCTGTTGTTGTTTTAAGAGAATGGAGCATATTGTTTGCATAGTGTACAAATGATCAAAAATAAAAACCTGCAAAGTGAAGTGAAAGTAAAAATACCTCAAAATAGTACTTAAGTACAGTACTTGAGTAAATGTACTTAGTTACTTTACACCACTGCTTTTGATGTGTGTATTCATAACAGCAATGCAAGTAAAATTACACTTATGTTTTGGCCAAGATGTTGTCTTTAATTTTTTTTTATCTTATGTTCAATAATAACTTATTACATTTTGTAGACTTGTGTTGAGAGAGATTGGGCTCACTGGTGTGGTGTCCCGTGCCTGAGCAGCCAGAAAGTGGGAGAATCTTAAGAAGACCTATAAGGTTTGGATTAATTGTATTTAATAACCCTAAATGTAAGCATGGATGAAATGTCACAGTTTGAGTATTTTCTTTGCTGTATTCAGCATTGGAAATGAACATTACATTAATTGTGCTCTACAAATATATCGCAATGTGTGCAGGAAGTCAAGAAGCCACCATCAGGGAGTGGCACTGAATCAGGGGAAAAGACAGCTTCAAATAGGCTCTATGCACAGCAGCCATATTGGGAAGCAATTGGGCCTCTTCTTACTTCCTTCACAGGCGTTACCAATGATGCTAATTCTGGTCAGGGTGCTGATATCGTGCATGTTGGCTCACTAGAAACACTCCATGTTAGTTCCCAAATGGCCCCTTATGGTGGGTGTGTAACTCTGAGAGTGTACAAATGCACACATTTGTACACTCTCAGAGTTATGGGGGTCCTTGAAAATAAGACAACCACTATGCCACACTAAATGGAACAGAGCCTTAATTAGTATCATTGGTAACACTTGTGAAGGAAGTAAGGAAGGGCCCAATTCATTCCCAATATGGCTGCTGTGCATAGAGCCTATTATGAACCAATGGATGAGGCGATAGGTGGAAAGCCATCCATCACACCACCCATGCTCATTGCCACTTCCTGGGCAGAGAACCCTCCCAGGTCTGATTCAGCGTCAACATCTCAAGCCTCCCCTGATTCAGTGCCATCCGGGGCCACATCTGAGAGTCCAGATCCAGTCCCAGCAAAGAAGCGGCGTGATGGGGTGTTGGAGTTGTTGAGCAGAGGAGAGAGAAGAGGCGAGAGAAGAGGAAAGGGCGAAACGAGAAGAGGCAAGGGAGGGAGAGCATGTTTAGTCTCCTTGAGAAAATAGTGGGAAAAATGTAAAAGAGAAGTATATAGGCTACATGTTAAACCCCAAGTGGTTTTATTTTTGTTAGAACGTTTTGTTAAAATAAGTATTTAATGGCTCTATATTCTTTTATGTTAAAATGTAGGCCTGTTTCTGTTCATTTTACATGAATGTTAGGCCATTCTGTTCATGTTACTACATGCAAGTATGACTCAGGTCCAAATCCAAAGTGTGACTCAGGACTATTATTGCACTGTAATATATAGTACTAGAGTCTCGGGGGGCTACGCCCCCCTCGACCCCAGCCGCGCACGGGGCTCTAGGGCTGTGAGGGCGCGCTTATTTTGGGGTACCAAAATGGTGGGATAGAACTGTCCAAAAGGAAAAACAAATTGGAAAAAAATGTTTATATTTCTTTTTTACGTGGTGGTCCGCGGACCCCCTGGTGGTCCGCGGACCCCCTGTGAGTGTTGGGACCCCCGGGGACCCCCCTGGAACATGGCGGACCCCTTCGGCTGTTTCTTTTTTTTTTTTCATGAACGTCCTTGCTTGTTTCTGTGGCTTGTTTTTGAAAACCTGGCATCCCGACTGACATCACTGACGTATCCTTGGTATTTGTACTTCCGGGTTGCATAATGATGACATCACTGTCGAATCCTTTGGTGTCATGAACCTACGCTGGTTTGTTTACCAGATGTAGCAGAACAACGTGCTGTAGTGTGCCCGTCGCCGTTTACTTTTTGTGTTTGGGATGCACATGGCACGTGAAGGACGGACATATTGTGATCGAGACATGAGTGAAGTGAAAGTAACGGCCTGGGTGGAACAAAAGAGGTACGTAAGAAGGGGGGGGGGGGGGGGGGGTTGAAGCGAAGGACCTGCTTGTGTGTTGTTGTGGAGATGCGCAGAGTTCAATGGCGGCCGCTCGTGTTGTTTCGGCTAAAGCCGTCGCCGTTCGGTGTTGGTGGTGCGCACGGTAAACGGTACGAAACTGTTTCACCTTCCGTTTTGTCCGTAATGTGGTGAGTGGAATAAATGTTGCGACGTGGAAACTGTGAAGTGAGAAATGATAGGTGCCCTACGCCACCCGTAAATTCTGCGCGTCCGCCGTGGCTACTGTGTTGGCGAGATGTGGTGTGTCGGCGTTGTGTTTACTCGATTACAGAGCTGTGGCTATAGCGTCAGCGGCGCGCGGAAGTCACTCCCCGATTATATAAGTAGATTGTTGCTGTCCGGCAGGAACCAGCTAACTCCATTTTACCGCTTTTGTATTTTTTCCATAAATCAGTGCTATTGAACACCCTTTACGTCTCTGTGTGTGTGTGTGTGTGTGTCTGTGTGTGTGTGTGTGTGTGTGTGTGTGTGTGTGTGTGTGTGTGTGTGTGTGTGTGTGTGTGTGTGTGTATTTATGCCGTATCAAAAAGGAAATATATAAGTTTAGCCCAATTTTTGTTTATTGTTTTTTACAGAATGTACTTGTTAGAGGGGTAAACATGTAAAAGAGTCCCGTTCAGTTCATGTTATTACATGCAAAACAAAATAATACATGCAAAAGAAATCCTTTAATTATTTTTCTTTTCAAAATAAATGTTTTCTAAACTGGATGAACATTTCTCATATGAACTCATTACTCACACTATGCTATGACTATTTCTATAATATTCTTCAACTATTTACATGTTATGAAACTTAATACTATATATTTCAATCTATCTTAGATTCGAAGACAGGGGAACTGATAGTGCTGCACTTGCAATATTGAGAAGACGACAGCTTTTTTCTTTCTGTCTACACCAAATAAAAAGCTCAAAGCTCATAACACTTTATAGTGAAGCGTTGGTGAGCTTGTAGATTGGCTGTTTTTGGCTAATCTTCCCAGGGGTTCGAGTGTTTAAACATAATCATGTTCATTCAGGGCTTAAGGAGGGTTGGCTGGGACTGAGAGGGGCATAATAAATAAAGATAAGTCTGTTAACATGGGGTCCTGAAAATATGTGTCTAAACAATGTTATACTACAATACAAAGTACTTGCTTATTTGAGCTTGTTTCTAAAGTGTAGTTGCTTATTTGGGCTTGCACTAGTTTACTACTGTAGGTTATGTCACTCAAAACTAACTTGTACCCAGTAGTGTAAAAAGTAATCAAATTCTTTACTTAAGTAAAAGTACCAATACTGCCTGTCACAGCTGACTCTGGGCCATGACAAATATTGGGGAGGAGACCAGGGTGAAGGTAAAGCAAATATATATATTTATTAAACAAGACCGAACGAAAAACAACTAAAGAAAGGCAAACCAAACATCTTTCGGATTCTATGAGATGTGGAGTCAGTAAATCAGTAGTGTAGATGTGGATTTATGGAGCATAGTGTGGTGCAAGGTGTGTGGATGGAAAGTAACATGTGAAGAGGACCGTCTTAGCGGCTGGAATCAGTACAGAGGCACTTGTAGGGTGTAACCCGAAGGTGTATTTATTTACAAAACATGACAGACATTTAGGAGAAACATCCAGACCTGATAGCATTTGGCTTCTCACCCTCAGCTCTCAATACTCTCGTCTGGTGAAATGGCAGCAGCCTTTTATAGCCAGCTGGCACTAATGAGCATGGACTAAACCATTTGACTGCACCAGTCATAGGGGTGTTTCTAAAACATATAATAAATACCTAACTAAACATACAATAAATCCATGAACCTTAAAACACAAGTATTACAAGTCTCATTAACTACACAGGTTATTCAATAATTCCTTCTTCATACTACAACATAATTTCCCACTCACACCAGCACATCATAACCCCCCCAGCTATCCTAATATGGTCCAGCCCAATCATGCTGAAACACACAGGTAATTGTTAGGCATTCAATCAGACCTCAACAATAAAACTTACATTGCACCTCAACCATATTGCACCTAGTCTCTATTGCACTTATTACACACATTACACCTGCCCATCATGATTGTCACTTTAGTCTCCCCAGGTGGAACTCGTTGGCTGAGTGGCCATCTCAGTCAAACAGGAAACAAATGTATTCAACAATAAAATGACTGTGCAAAATATGCTGTGCAAATTACCAAAGTGCCCATATGCTGTGCAATTCAGTCAACTCAGGGTTAAAATACATGTGCAATATTTGTAACAGAGGTCCTCTCTGTTACATTACCTCCCTCCTCTCCAAGCCCCTCAATCCTCCAGGTACTTGGAACAGGCTCAGGGACACTCAGTCACACAATTACTCCCCTCAAGCCAATAGAGAAGGGCATCCATATAAATATGAATAATTACCCCCCTCCTCAAAGCTATGGGGGATTCTTCGCACATTGTAGTTCTCATCACTTCGTTGTAGTTCATTTGCTTGTAGTTCATTTACTTGTAGTTCAGGCCTTCATGTCCATTAAAATCTTCAGCACTCTGTGCTACCGGTGAGCAGGGGAAGAAGGCAACTTCCCCCTCATCTGTGATGACGGCATACCATACATGGCAACTTGCTCAAAGGCGCTCACCAACTCGTCAGTGTCCTCATGTGGAGATAGTGGCAGCCTGGGTTCCCGGTGAAAAGGTGGCTCCCTTTGGAGTCTAGCACCACTCCCCACCATGGTCTCCTCATCTCCTCCTCGACGCTGCTCCTGCTCACGTTGCGAGCCGTCTCCCATGTCGCCGACCCGCAGGTGGAGCTGCTGGAGGTGTTGTCGCATACCCTCTCTTCTGCGTTGCTGCTTCGGACCTGATGCCTTTCCATCTTTCTGCTGGTCTCTGGCTGCTTTCTTCTCTGGTGGCTCCTGCCGACCTTCTTTCATTACACCACTTGATTTGGCCTCTGTACTGTGACGTGGATCCCACTTCTGACACCAATTGTGAAGATGCCGTCTTAGCGGCTGGAATCAGTACAGAGGCACTTGTAGGGTGTAACCCGAAGGTGTATTTATTTACAAAACATGACAGACATTTAGGAGAAACATCCAGACCTGATAGCATTTGGCTTCTCACCCTCAGCTCTCAATACTCTCGTCTGGTGAAATGGCAGCAGCCTTTTATAGCCAGCTGGCACTAATGAGCATGGACTAAACCATTTGACTGCACCAGTCATAGGGGTGTTTCTAAAACATATAATAAATACCTAACTAAACATACAATAAATCCATGAACCTTAAAACACAAGTATTACAAGTCTCATTAACTACACAGGTTATTCAATAATTCCTTCTTCATACTACAACATAATTTCCCACTCACACCAGCACATCATAACCCCCCCAGCTATCCTAATATGGTCCAGCCCAATCATGCTGAAACACACAGGTAATTGTTAGGCATTCAATCAGACCTCAACAATAAAACTTACATTGCACCTCAACCATATTGCACCTAGTCTCTATTGCACTTATTACACACATTACACCTGCCCATCATGATTGTCACTTTAGTCTCCCCAGGTGGAACTCGTTGGCTGAGTGGCCATCTCAGTCAAACAGGAAACAAATGTATTCAACAATAAAATGACTGTGCAAAATATGCTGTGCAAATTACCAAAGTGCCCATATGCTGTGCAATTCAGTCAACTCAGGGTTAAAATACATGTGCAATATTTGTAACAGAGGTCCTCTCTGTTACATAACAATTAAGCATAATAATCATAAGGGAATGGCGGGGTTGAGCTGGTGGCAACAGGTCTGTTCTCCTCAGGGTCTCACAGATACTGGCAAGAGCAGGGCTTTTATAGCCTCCTGGAGGCACCGGGCCCAGGTGCTCTCCAATGAGCCATCAGCCCAGGAGGCCACACCCTGCTCACCTATAGGGCAAGAGTTAAATGCAAGGCATGCACACCCACAACCACCTAATCTATAGTAGTTGCTTATGTGGGCCTTTTTCTAAAGTGTAGTTGCTTAATAGGCCTGTTTCTAAAGTGTAGGTGCTTATATGGGCTTCTTTCCAAAGTGTAGTTGCTTATTTGGGCTTGTTTCACCTGTAATAGTTTACTAGGTTATGTCACTCAAAACTAACTTGTACTCAGTGGTGGAAAGAGTACTCAAATTCTTTACTTTTTGAGTAAAAGTACCAATACTGCAATATAGAAATACTCTGTTACAAGAGTACAAGAGTCGCAATGCGAGGCGTTGTGAGCTTGTAGATCTGCTATTTTCAAATAGCATATGTATAAAATAGGGCTTAAGTGGTTAATGTATGTTTCATAATATTGTAATTTATATCTGAAAAGTAACTAGTAACTAAAGTGTTCAAATAATTGTAATGGAGTAAAAGTAAAAGTATTGGAAATGGGAAATACTCAGTAAAGTGAAAATTCCTCAAAAGTGTACTTAAGTACAGTACTTGAGTAAATGTACTTAGTTACTTTACACCACTGCGTGTGCCATGTTTAATTTGCCCAGGAGAGGGTGTAATTTTAGTATTTTGTTCATATTGAGAATTACTTTTTACTTACAATTTGACGTCTTCCCAGTATAGCAAGTGCTGCACTTCTCAGTTTCCTCTGTCTGTGAATTCTGTTTCTCCGTGTCATCACAAGTAGTTGAATGATAGCAAAAATAAACACACAAAAATTGACAGGCCTATTTGGTGCCATTTTCCACAGCCTTGTCACCGGAGAACAACTGATTAAATAGCTCAAAAGTTGTCTATGAAAAGAAAAGACGCTTGGGTGACTTTTGTTTTCCCCTGATATATATATATATATACATGAGATAAAGATATATGTATACATTTGAATGGTAGCGGGCCTCCTCTAAAATGGCGGCCGCCATACAGGTCACTCCAACGAACAGCAGAGGCCAATGAGGTATCCAGGTTTCTATATCTATGATCAAGCCTCTTTGTTCACACTGGCACGCTGCTGCTCCTGATATTCCTTGGAGTCCTCCCAGGGACGAGGGCCACGGATGTTCTTCCAGCCGTCTAAGTTCTTGTCCCTAATTTTCTCATACTCCTCTTCCAGAATTACTGACTGCTTCTCCAGGTTCACTTTGGCCTCCAGGGAAGGGTCCATCTTTTTTTTAATCTTCTGGGCATCATATCGGATTTGTGTAAACTCTTTCAGGCCGAAGGAACCTCCAATGATGAGCACCATCATGGGCACGCCATATCTGACCGTTTTGTTCCTTTGAAGAGCCTTCAAAGTCACCATTATGTCTTTGTAACTACAAGGATGCTAACATTAGCAGGATGGATCCTTCGCGATAAGCAATAAACTTTGTAGCACTGGAAGCTGTATTCCACACCCAGATTATCCAAAAATCCAGAGTCTAGTCATTATTACAACAATCCACAATCTGTAATAATTTAATAGCTTACTTTCTGTAGTGATTTAACCACGCGACTACCACTATTGGCCTTGCTGTTTGGTAACGTTAACAGGATAGAGTTAGAGCCTTATTAGACCCTTCAAATAAACATAGCTCCCATTTAGTTAATGAACCATGCCCTGATATCGTTTGAATGAAATAGATCCTTCAGAATATCATTTGATTATTTATGACCAAACAGTGAAATGGCTTCTACACTATCTAAGTCTGACATCACCATATGTGGGCATGGTTGATCTAGAGCTCCATATATGGAGCAAGCAGACACATCTTGCTAATATAAAACTCCATATACGGATATAGCTGACTCATCGTGACTGTAAGGTAGAGTCTATTCATTTAGGGAAGGAGACCTAGTGGATCTAGTGAGTGGCTAGTGATCCATCATCCAGGTAACATAGTGCAGTTGGAGATCTCCGGCATGTCATTCAGGAAAACGGTCAAACTCTTATGCGGCTTCGCCGGAGGATCCGCGGTGCTGGTTCCCGCGGCGGCTGCCGCCGCTGATTCTCGGGGGTGTTTGGGAGATGGAGGACGAGCAGGTGTCTGGTGGAGAAGACTGACTGTCCTCAACAACCACACTCCTACACCCACTGGACACGCATGGGACTTCAACTGGGATAAGAGGGAGCCGGCGACGCTGTCTAATGGCGCCAAGAAGAAAGAAACCGCAACCGAAGACCCCAGTTCAGAGCGGGACAATGGCAAACCTAAAGCTACGCGCAATATCCTCCTCATCAGACACTCCCAGTACAACCTGAGTGGAAATGGAGACAAGGAGAGGGTCCTCACACCATTAGGTCGGGAGCAGGCTGAGCTGACCGGCGAGAGACTGGCAGCCCTGGGACTAAAGTATGATGTATTCATCCACTCGACTATGAGCAGGGCTATTGAGACTGCACAAATTATGAGCAAGTACCTCCCAGGAACTGAGCTGCTGAGCTGTGATTTGCTGAGAGAGGGAGCGCCTATTGAGCCTGTGCCACCTGTCACTCATTGGAAACCCGACGCTGTGCAGTACCATGAAGACGGGGCTCGGATAGAAGCTGCCTTCCGCCGCTATATCCATCGCGCTGACCCCAAGCAGAAGGAGGACAGCTATGAGATCATCGTCTGTCATGCCAATGTCATCCGCTATTTTGTCTGCAGGGCTCTCCAGTTTCCGCCAGAGGGTTGGCTACGCATGGGTCTGAACAATGCCAGCATCACCTGGCTCACCATCCGCCCCAATGGCAGGGTGGCCCTTAGGGCTCTGGGAGACTCTGGCTTTATGCCCCCAGACAAACTGACACGGACCTGATGCACTCATGTATCAGGTCTGAACTGATCATTTGTATCACGTTTTTAGCCTTAATTTGACCTGTCATGCTGTCTACGGCTATTTTTTCTGTATATTTCAAATAGACCAACTGAACTAAGTGATCAGATGCACAGATCTCCTGTTCTGATATGGTTTTATGCCGACTGTCTCGGTCTGGGAGTACACCGGCGTCAGCCCCGGGGCTACTTTGACAGCTAGCCTCCACGCAGTGATATACTGTAGTCTGGCTACGCGAGGCTAGATGTTATTCTTACCTTTTGAAGTAGTCACAGAATATTTATCTCCAGTATGATCGATCCCCTGATGGTTGCTAATCACAGAGGGTTTCACTGTGCTTCCGCAAAAAGAAAAAAAAAATGTCATCGCGACCTCCCGTTCGCTTTTATACGCCTTTAAAAATAACATGTCTCGGCCAAAAGTACATAGTAAAAAAAAAAGTACACAGGAGCCGAGACGCAGGATTTTTAAGTAATGAGTTAACCAGGAAGTGAATGGAGCAGTAAATCTTCGGATCGCGTTATCTCTGGTTCTGTGTGGAGAAAAAAAAGAAAGAAAAAGTCATCATAAGTCGTCCTTGACAGCCAGGGCGTTATGACGATGTCTCGCCATAAGTCGTCCTTGGCAGTGAGAGAGTTAAAGTGGTCCAAACATATTTCGGTAGCACTTGCTATGCATCCTATGTGTATAACGCATCATGAACATACTTATAATGGATTATAATGTCCTAATAACCCTGTATAATTAGACGTATAAGCGCTAATAAATACTCATAATGTTTTATAACTATAACCATAACACCTTATAAAGCGTATTATAATGACTTATAAGTATCAAGTGTTATAATACTTCATAATTGCTACCAAAATTGTAACACTTGCTATGCATCCAAAAATACTTCTTATATAGTTATAATCCATTATAATCAACTAGAGGGTCGGGGCGCTGCGCGCCCCTCCCCCCTATCCGCTGCGCGGTGCTTTGTGTTTGTTGGTCTCTATAATATATAAAGCCATAGTAGGAGATGTTCCCAATGGAGCTATGCCCAAATATGGAGTGTGTTGTCTGACCTCACTTGGGTCTCGTTAAAGCCATAATAGGAGATGTTCCCAATGGAGCTATGCCCAAATATGGAGTGTGTTGTCTGACCTCACTTGGGTCTCGTTGGGCGGTGGTCGGCGATGACGCTAAGGAACAACATGGCCGACTGTAATGTTGTGAGTTTGTGTTGGCCGCAATTAATTATGCTGCGAGGGGGCAGATGTGTGCTGAGCAGTATGAAGTGGCCTACAGACTGCGCGTAGTAATTCTGCACGTTGTGGCGTGTCTTGTTAGTGACATTGATATGTTGTTTTTGTGTTTAGTCCCACACAGTGGCAGTTTTTTTTGGGGGGTTTTGGGTTTAGAAATGTATTATAGGATAATGATAATGCTTTATTATCACTGTTATAATGTGCTATAATAACGTGTTAGAATGCATTATACTATAATTATAAGTGGCCATTTGTGACTTTACCGATAATGTAATAATGCTTTGTTGTCACGTTTATATCGCTATGTAATCACTGTTATGATACATTATAATTACTGTTATAATGCATTATATTACTATTATAAGTTTTTATAAGTGGACATTTGTTAATTTATGATTATGTAATAATGCTTTATTTTTACGTCTGTAATGCCTTATACGTACAGTTATAACGCATTTTACTCACTGTTATAATGCATTATACTGTGATTAAAAGCCATTCATTATAAGTGGCAATTTGTTACTTTAAGACCATTTAATAATGCTTTATTATCAAGTCTCAAATGTCTTATGCAATGCCTTATTCGTACTGTTATAATGCATTTTAATCACTGTTATAATGCCTTATACTGTGATTAAAAGCCATTATAAGTGGCCAGTCGCTACATTAAGATCTTTTTATAAGGCGTTATCATCCCTTTTGTAATGTAATATAACATTTACATCAATTTAAATGGGGTTCCTATATCTAAATATTATTTATTTTTATTTTTCAGATTATTTATATAGCAATATTAGCATACATATATTACATTTTAGGAATGCTGTTGCTTTCCATTAGATTATAATCTAAGTTTTTTGAATTCCCACAAGTACATACCTTTCTCAAGGTTGAGGCCATTCTACTCAGTGCATTGGTGCTTCCTGCAATGCCATCTGCCATTAGATCAATTTGCCTCAATCGCAGGCCTTGTGAAAACCTTGAGAAAATAAGAATAATATTAATAATTAAAATAATAATACAATAATATTAATAATATAAATCTCACTGTCCAAAATACACATTCATTTCAAATGTTTTATGATAATCTATGGGTAACATTATGGTAATAAAAAAACCTGTAAATAAATTCCAAATGGTTCAGCAGAACTCTGCGTGACTTGAAGAATATGGATCCTTTTCGAATGGACACTGTGTGTCCACCAGAGCGGTGCATCCTGCAAATCCTATGGAATGTTTTATTGTTAATCCACTGTCAATATGTTTTTATTAACCAAATTGTATGAATTGAAATGGAAGTGTCTTTTCACTGTGCCTATACTGCAGAGAGAGAGAGAGAGAGAGAGAGAGAGAGAGAGAGAGAGAGAGAGAGGAGAGAGAGAGAGAGACAGACAGAGAGAGACAGAGAGAGAGAGACAGACAGTGTGTGACAGTGTGTACTTTTGGACCATCAAATCGGATTTCCTCTCAAACTAACTTTGAATTAGGTGACGCCCCCCCACACCACCCCACCACCCCTGCAGGCCAGAGTGTCTGCTATCCATGGTGCTGAAGGGTCCTTGTCAACAGAAAGCACTAAGAATTACTCTCCTACGGAGGTCCATCTGTGCCTTGATGTATACCAAACCGGCAGTCCTTAAAATGTAAAGGTTTGATAACCACTGGTTTAGCTGAAATAACGGTATAGCCTACCCTAGGTCAATAAAAAAATTGAGTTAACCTTTGATTGTTTGTAGGCTGGCTAGCTAGCTACTCACTCACCACTGATATCCATCGAGGCGATTTATCTTGACAAGTGCCATTGATCCATTACAGAATCTGCAAAACATGTGACGTTCGAGAAGGCCCTTCTTCTGCATCCATAATGTAAGCTTTCGCTTGTGTTCCAAATTATTTTCTGCGCCTCGCAATAATTTGACAACTTCTAGCTGCAAACGAGTCATCTTCTAAAGTTCCTAGCCAAACTGCTGTGTGACTGACATAGCTCCATCATGTGACCCTTGCATTGTTCATATAACGATCCAACCACTCAGAGGGCGCATATTTTATTGTTCTGATGGAGAGCATGGCCCCCAAAATGTCATTATCTGTGTTAGGCTAGTCCAGTTTTAGTGATGGTCTGCTGTTTTAACCAGTAGCCTATGCAGTGTCTCAACGGGACAATTAAGCAAACTACTACAACAGGCATGTGTCGGAGATGCAATTATCCCAACCCTCGCCCTCTTTGCAGTGCGCACAATTCCCAATTAATATATTCCCAATTAATATCATGATTAATTGGTTGCAACGCACTTCTGATCACACAAAAATATTTCTCACAAGTAGGCCTAAGCTACACAAGTTGCCAGTGGTGTAAAGTAACATTTACTCCAGTATAGCCTACTGTATACTTAAGTAAAACTTTCAGGTATTTTTACTTTACTGGAGTATTTCCATTTTTCAGTACTTTTACTCCTACTCAGCTACATGTCAGAGGGAAACATTATACTTTTACCCCACTACAATTATTTGACAACTTTAGTTACTAGTCCAACACAGTCTCACTCCGAAGAAGGCACATGTTGTATTTTTGTCAGAACCCCAAGACTGCAAGGTGTGCCTTCGTCGGCCGCCGGCGACTTCATAATGCGCCTTCCTCGTCCACCCATTGACATTGAATGCGGTCCAAAGACGGCACATCGCTCCGTTTCCGGCGACTTCATAATGCACCTTCCTCGGCCACCCATTGACATTGAATGCGGTCCAAAGACGGCACATCGCTCCGTCTCCGGCTACTTCATAATGCGCCTTCCTCGGCCACCCATTGACATTGAATGCGGTCCAAAGACGGCACATCGCTCCGTCTCCGGTGGTGATAATTCATTGGCTATCCAAAAGTGCGCTAATAAAGCTTGTTTAAAACGCACCAAACCACACGCCCGCACACACAGAAGCCTGTAAATATTATGAGCATTTCTATACTATTTTGGTAATTTTACGATGAGTATTTGTTGAGAACGAGACCTTTATTTAACGTTCACAACCCAGGACGTCACGTGATATTCCTTCCGCATGCGTGACATGATTGACAGTGTGAAAGATCTAATCAAAACTTCGATATTTACTATAATATATGTATATAAAAGATGCGCTTGTCCATAAATCAATTATTTCTGGCACTGAGATGCCTAATTTATCAAAATGTCCAGTATTAAATATTTATGTGTAATTTCCTGGTTTCTGGCTTTCATTAAATCCCGCCTACTGCATCTGGTTTCTCATCACGTCCACATAAATGGAAACAAAGGTAGTGTTTCCGTATCCGCTCTAGACCGGAAGTGTAGTTATAGAAACCAACCTCGTTTCAAATGGTTTTAGCTTTCTTTTAAAGCCTTTTTAGATAAAAAGCATCAATCTTTTGCAGTCGCTTTGGAGCAAAAAGCAGCATTTATGTTTTCTTAAAACAATGTCATGTTTTCTTGATACATTTAGCACGTAAACAATCACATTGATTCTGTTGTCGATAGAAGCGTCATGACGTCATGATGTCATGATGTCGACGACGTACCCATGATGCAGTGCGATATAACTTCTACCCGCGAAACGTAAGTTGTGTTATTATCCCTCTTGCATTATTTTATACAAATACATGGTTTAATCTGCACCACGACCACCATTAATCATAGAACCACAACACTGGGTTATTGCTAACGGGTTGGGGTGTGTAGCAAGTTGCAAGTTGGTCTGTTTGTATAACTTTAATACTGTTTTACTGTGGCTAGACCCAAGCTATGCTAAGCTACAACAACAACAACAACAACATGAGTTTGGCTTTGTTTAGTAAGTGTGTACTCAATCTATCTGCTATGTTTGTTTGCACAACACTAAAAACGAAATGTATTCTTTATCTGTGTTTCCCATTCTGAGAGTATATCAAATGAATCAAATGGATGTTTCATCATTAGGGTGTTCACTCTCCATTCCGACATCTCACCACTCCGACTAGTGGCTTCCGCGTGCGGTTAGGGTTAGGGTTAGGGTTAGGTATAGGGTTCGTCAACGTCGGAAAGGCGACATGTCGGAAAGGAGAAATGCACCCCATGATTAGAGGGGTAACCGTCTTCCACGCCGACATCTCGCCACTCCGACTAGTGGCTTCCGCGTGCGGTTAGGGTTAGGGTGAGGTTTAGGTATAGGGTTCGTTAACGTCGGAAAGGCGACATGTCGGAAAGCCGCCATGTAACCGATTAGAGGCCAAAATGAATCCAATGAGCCAGTCATAGATATATTATTGGTGGGTGGGAGCAGAGGATTCAACTATAAAGGCTACCAGGAGTTATATAAAGACATTTGAGAACAGGAACTATTTATCCAATGAATTTAAATGTGTTATGGGGTACTTGTTGTTATTGGGATACAACCAGGACAGGAATTTAAGGGAGGTCATGATGGCCGTGGTTGCCCCTCAGTCTGGCCTTGAGACCCTTAAAACAGGGCATTTCCTGAAGCCATAGTGGCCTTAGTGCCCTAGATCAGTGGTTCTCAAACTAGTTCATGTCCAGGACCTCCAAATTGACACTTACTAGCCTGCGAACCCCAATTTGACAAGATATACCAGAGACCCTCATATAAAAGATGTTTTTTACAGCTCCAACAGTGATTTTCAACCATTTTAATTTCAGGGACCCCCAGTTTGACATGATTTTTTTGCATTTATTGCATTATAATGGCATTTCTGTGTAGACTTGTACCAAATGGACACTAACGGTTCCATTTATACACTCTCTGAGTTACAGACCCACAAGGGTTGGTTCCTAACTATCATTTAGCTGTTCCCTCAAGGGACCCACTTTGAGAACCAATGCCCTAGATAATGCCAACAGATAAACAGCTCTTTACTCCCCAGTGACCTTGATTGGTGCAGGGTTAGGCATGGATCAGATTGTAAAGTATTTATTTCAATGCAGATAGTCTGCCTATGATAGACTAATTATTTACCCTTCCTGCCCTGGTATTTGGTCTTTGTGCCCTCAAAAAATGGACAACAATAAAGGTGGCTTAAAATGATGAAATTTCAGGCCTGCTCACAACTCATTGTGATGTCACGTGAGCTATGGATCTAGCTATTAAAACTGAGATGTTACATATTAGTTTCTTTGACATGAAAAACATGTAGAAGTACTGCCATAAGGCTCTATTCGGTTCTGTACACTCCCATAGTTTAGCTGGGGATTACAGTGTATGGAGCTATTAAAGGTATTGTGAAATCTTTTGGGCTTTATTAATATTATGGATGTCTGGTTAAAGTCTCTTTTTCCTATTGTACATTGAAATTCGGAATATTTTGCTTTCTCTTACAGATTCTTGCTTTTTAAACAACAAACAACAAACAACAAAAAAAACAAAAGGCACTTTTAAGAGCCACTCTCTCTCTTTCTCTCTCTCTCTCTCTTGCGCTCTTCCTCTCTCTCTCTCTCCCTCCGCCCTCCTTCTCTCCCTCCCCCCTCCTTCTCTCCCTCCCCTCCTCTTCTCCTCAACCACACATCTTTCTCTTGTGTGTGTGTGCGTGTTTTCCCTTGTTTGTCTTATTGTTTTTGTCTGTTTCTTGTTGTTACCCGTCACCATGAGTGATGCAAGCGCTGTGATTGCGGAACTTGAACGCAGTCTGAAGCGCGCTCAAGCAGCAGCTGTGGCCAGTGCTGTCAATGCTATGATTCCCCCTGAGTCACAGTGGAGAGCACCAGCAAAGAAGGCAAAGGCACCTGGACCAAAGCAGAGGTGGAAAAATAGAGACAGCCATGGTAATGTCATCCCTGCGAGGCCAGGATCAACCAGAAATCAGGGTCAGTATTGTTATACCATTAACTCGTTTAAACCCGAGGCCATTTCTCAAATCCACTTGATCATTTCAACCGATTTTGCGATCCATCCACCCATCCAACCACCCAGAGCAGCCTATCAGTTGCCACGCTCAGTGGATCGCGTGCATTTTCAGAGCATGTTTATTTCAATGTCCAATCAAACGATAGTGTTCATGACTGACTCAATATCCTTTTCACGCTTTTACGGTTTAAACATTAATCATTTTAATCTTAAATCCATTTTTTTAAATCTTATTGATAACAGCTACATGTTATATAATTGAAAGAGATACCTTAAGGTGTATATTACATACTGTAAAGCAGTATAAAATACATTCTATTAAAGTGGCTGTTTGTTCCCCCGGGTTTGTGTCCACTAGACTTTGGGCAAGACACTGAACCCTAAACCCTAACTGCTCCTGATTATGAGATTGTTGCCTTGCTCTGCTGTTCATCTTGATGTGTGTGAATGCACTGAATCTAGAGTGAATTCTAACAGCACAAGTTATCCTTCTTATGCATAGAACAATTAATCAAAAACGTAGGTTGACCAATAATCTATTCTATAAAATCTATGACACGTAACTTGAAAACACTAATAATCTGTACATTTAAGCTATACTCACTGTAGGCAACATCAATATATATGAAAATGCAATCTAAAGGTTAGGTAAGTGCTACTGTTAATACTATGGGCTAAGGTGGGCTCTGAAGAGGTGAGTCTTCAGATTACGGCGGAAGCTGATTGAGTCTGGAGTTCTAACTGAAGCTATGGAGTGGGTCGGGAGTTCTGACTGATGCTAGGGAGTGAGTCTGGAGATCTAACTGAATCTAGCTAGGAAGAAGAGTCTGCTATTCTAACTGAAGCTAGCGAGTGAGTCTACTGTTCAAACTGAAGCTAGGGAGTGCATAAGTTTGACACAAACTGAATCTAGGGCAGTGTGTCTCCAAAATTCAAATTCCAAGGTCTCCCCTTAACTCTGGTAGTGTACAAATGGAACTAAATGTACCCGTAAGGGTCCATTTGGTTCCATTTGTACACTGCCAGAATTATAGACTTGTATGTCTTAAAAGAACCTTAAATCCACTGTGAGAACCACTGATCTAGGGAGTGAGTCTGCTGTTCTAACTGAAGCTAGGGAGTGAGTCTGCAGTTCTAACTGAAGCTAGGGAGTGAGTCTGCTGTTCTAACTGAAGCTAGGGAGTGAGTCTGCTGTTCTAACTGAAGCTAGGGAGTGAGTCTGGAGATCTAACTGAATCCAGTGAGGTGAGAGTAAATGTTGACATGAGTGTTTTGTTTTTTTCTGTTATAGCTGGTCCGAGTCGGAAGGCTCATCCAGGTGGTTGCGGTGAGAAATCTGTTCCTGCAACCGATGTTCCAGACACAACCTTTGCGTCAGATGCCGTTGGTGAGTATTTCATTAGTGCAAAGCAATATGTTCATAATATATTCTAATAATCTGTCAATGAGTTTGAATGTTAATTAGATATTTGTACACATATACCAGATTATATGTGCAACTACCCTTTTCACATCATTATTATACTTTTAATAAAATAAAATAAAACTAACAATGTTGTGTTTCAATATTCCACACTATCTTAACAGAGCGCTTCATACAAGAGCTCCAGCACTCCCTGAGCGCTGTGTCAGCTTCCGTAGAGGAAGTACCAACCCCAGCAGCTCCCCTCCAGGCTTCCTTAGATTGGAGCACACGGAACCATTCTCTCTTAGAGAGATGGCGAGCAGAGAGACCCCGGCTGATTAACAGCGTTGCATCGAGTTCAGATGTAGGCACACACATGTGCCATCAGTGTGCCACCAGGCCAGCTGCTGTTTCCTGTAATGGCTGTGAACCAAGGCCATTCCTGTGTCCCGAATGCGACATCCAAACGCACTCTGACACAAGAAATGTTCTACACAACAGGGATGCCATGGATGCTGGGTTCTTCCAGCCCTTGTCTCCAACCACGTGCATTGTAGATAAGGCTCATTGCCGGTGTGGTAAGTTCTTATTCATGAATACAACATAACATATCCTCCCTGACTCATTAACGTCATTACTTAGATCACTTAAACCATGCCTTTTTTTCGTACGACCATGGAGTCTTTTTAACTTCTCAAGTAAAGATTCACTCTCTTCAATCATTTCCAGCAATCGTCAAGTTGTATGTCCTATTGGACATAAATTATTTAAATTCAATTTATAAACTTTCAGACCGCCTTGTACCTGTGCGGGTGCCTGATATTATCTGTTGTTGTGGAAAAGAGTCATTGAGGGTCAACCCAGGAAAGGCTGTTGCTGTGATCACAATGGACGGTAAGGATGTGATTTTTCTTAAGCATCTTAAAAATAATTTGACTTGTCATTCCCACAAGGTTTGTCATAGGTGTATATAAAATAAAATGTATGCCCATTGACTAATTTCTGATATTTTTTTACATTACTGTGGGTGTGTCTTTTATTTTTCTAGGGCGATATGATCTCAACATGCCAGACCTGAGGTGCGAGTCATGCCAGGCCAGTTGGACTGCTGGAGTGGACGACCTCATACAGAGGAAGTACTGGCCTGCCACACTCCAGTTTGCCACTGTCTACGCCACTGATGTTTTTTTCTCTTTTGAGAAACTTAAGAAGGCTTCACCTGGACTGTCCTGCCAGGCATTTTTTTAAATGCTGGATGAGCGAACTGTTTACTATGGCCGTGTGAGTATTGAAATTAGGCTTAATAATAGCCTTCAATATAACTTCTTTCTTTCTCATGTGCCTTGGATTCATTTATTGCCTACACATTTTAAGCTGTTGTGTTCAAATAGACAGGGAAGATCTCTCCAGATGCCTTCCAGAAGAGCTACTTCCAGTGGGCAGCTGTACAGTATGAGGTACAAAACCTCTGCAAGGAAGAGCCTCTTGTGTGTCCTGCTTGCTCACCAGAAATGCGTGCCATTTCGGTGGATGGGAACCGCAAACTATATCGGTTTAAGAGCGCAGCCAGGTACCTGAAAATGTGCATAATGCAACAACATTTATATTATCAAGAATCTTTTTGCTGAAATATGTTTTAAAATGTTAAAGATGTTTTCTTTCTGTCTTTCTCTTTTTGTTCTTTGGTTTTCTGAATCTTTTAGGTCTGAGGAAAAGCCCATCTTTGGTGGAGTCTTCATAGCAGAGGATGAAGATGTTAGCAGATTTGTGGACTACATACACCAGACCACACGTCATGTAAGATTGCCTACTATAATTATATTTCAGAATGCACCTTGAGGTTACTTGTTCATGCTATTGTTGGTCTGATTGGTAAGATATCTATATTACTATGTCTGTCCAATATTTCTAACAGGGGTTCGGGGGGGAGTCAAGGTTAGTGTTAGTGTATGGCTATTTCATGGTGTGCATGAGTACTAATCGGAAAGTCTCATATAGAACCCTAACCTTTGAGGTTTCTTAATTCGACTGAAGGAAGTTACTCTTACACCAACCATCAAAGAGCAAAATCATCCACTCTTCCTCGATAGCTTATCTCATCATGATCCTGGTAAGAGGTAGAAAATGTGGAAGACATAAAGAGACTGATCCATTGATCCCTCTTGGAAAATATTATTGTTGCCTGGTATTGCTCCTTATCATTGGTTTATTAGAACAGATCCCATACAGTCATTAATGTATCCAGTAGGATAGCTGGGGTACGGCTTGGAAGGGCAAAGCTATTGCCAGGGATAGAACTCACCCGCTAAACAGTCCTTAACAACATTTTACCCTCAGGACCACGGTACACAGCACCTGCGTTGCAGGCTAGGGCTTCCAGTAAATTCTTTCCCATAAGTTTAGGGCTTCTTAAAAACAACATCTAACCATAACGACAAATCAAGGATCTATCTATACTTTCACTGCATGTGACTGTGTTGTCTGTCTTTGTCATCCAATGGGAAAACTCTTTAAAAAATAAAGGGTGACGTGACTGACATCACCAAGCACAAGTGCGAGTAATATAAATAACAAGGCCCCAAGGTTAGCACCTCGAGAGAGTGCAGTATTGTTGGCTCCTACGAAAGGTTTAATCTTCCATTTCCCATATTATAGGACCCTGGGAAAGGTGTGTGTGGTGGGCAGTTTACAGCTGCAAGAGAATTGTCCAGACGTGCATCTGGATCCAGCAACATTGAAGAGGAAGGACTGGAGATAGCAGTGTGCCGCCATGGGGTGCTACTTGGTGCTCTCAATATGTTCAGGGGAGAGATATATGCATACCCACTGTACCTGCAGAAACAGCTGGCCAATAGGCAAATAATGTTCTTCTGTATGGATGTTACTTGTAAATATTGGCCATACCTTTGCAGAGTGGCAGAGAAATGTCCTGAGTTAAGCCATCTGCTTCACATGAAACCCTTCCTCTCTGTGTTTCATGCTAAGGCCCACGACTTCAAGTGTGAGGTAAGGAAACATTATCATGTGATGGTATTACTTCATCACTAGCACATGGATGTCAACCTAATCTGTGGATTGTTTTTTGGTCTTGTATATGTTTTTCCCAGGTGAATTGGAGTGGAAATCACCAAGAAGGAGCAGGGCTTACCCTAGGGGAAGAGGTGAGATACTTGATATCATTAGGTGCATTGACTGTTATGGACATAAAGATAAAGACTAGAGGCACTGAAGTGCAATGGCGGACGTGCATCGAGAAACTGAGGGAGTATCCCATGAATCACCGCGGCACATGAAAGTTGGTAAGCCAATCAGAGGCGGGTGTTTTCCTACACAGCCAATAAGAACAGCTAAGCCGCGCTAACCAGGAACTGCTCTGTTGAATTGAATATTCATGAGTCCCGGAGAAGGTGTGCTGTGATTGGCCAGTAGCCACTATGAAGCAGCCATCCCTTAGTTTTCTCCAGGAAGGAGGGCATAAGGTTGTTGCACGTCGCTCCAATGGAACACAGAGCCTATTGCTGTCTCTAGTCTGTATTCTATCTCTATGGTTATGGACACTTTTTGGGGCTAAGGACACTAACCCTAACCCCCCCTTTTTTGTGTTTGTTATGAGGTGACACTGAGCATTGACTGTTATAGACCATTTTTTCATAGTTTTTTGTTAGCTAATGACTGCTCTGTATTGTTGATTTGGTGTGTTTTTGCTGTGTTTTTTCCAATATACACTACAGTACTTTTTATTTTATTTTCTTACTTCTCTGTTGCTTCAATTGCTGAGCTGCCTCTGGGCAACTGATGTGCCCCCTTGTGTTAATAAAGGTATCTATTTATCTAGGTAGAGCAGTGCAATGCCTTCCTCTCTAGGATTGCTGTCACCACCAAGCACATGTCAAAAGCGGGTGAGATGACCACCTCTAAAAAGTATACTAGCACTTATGTGTTCACACATATTATGATAAAGTTAACATGAATTTGCAGCACACACAGACATGTTGACGCAAATGACCATGTGCTGTAATTATCAGAATATTGGCATTTCCCCTCCATTTTTTCCTTTATCAAATTTGCCTAAATTTATATTTGCAGGACGGACAGACATGTTGAGTCTCATGGCCATGCACTGGAATGAACAAAAGGTTGACAATTTAGCCATCAGAAGGTAATGACATCATTGATGTTATTTAAGATGTTTAATATTCTATTTGGCAGTATTTTGACTTTTTTGAGACAACATTGTTTTCTTGTCTTTGATTCTTTGTCATTGTAGGCCGTCAAAAGTCTTCAGAGCCAGCTGCAGACTCTGGAATCGCTGAAGGCAGAATTAGCCGTGTCAGAGAGCCAGTTGGAGGATTGGGCAAAGGATGTCAAGCGATGGGCAGAAGGTGAGGAATAGATTTGATAATGCACATATTAATTGCCAGAATGCGTTCTAAATTTAGATTTAAAAGATAATGGAATTTGCATAAACTGTGAGCATCTGTGAGTGCCTAGTCTCAGGATCTGAGACTGTGCACAGGCTTGTACAACGTTGTAAGTTCCAGCATGTCATGTCAGAAATATAACTGGGAGCATGTCCATTTACAGCTTTAAAGGAGTAGTTCACCCTCAAAATGTTATTTTTTTAATATTGATTACTCATGCCTTGGACACCTGAGTTCAACAGGTTCTTAAGTATTGAAAGTAAAATCTTTAAATCGACTCTGACACTAACAGGTAATCGATGAGGATAGCTAAGATGCGGGTGATCATTTCCTGGAGTTCACTGACATTTGGTTTCTTTATCCTTGTGTCTTATACTGTGGTTTTGAATCCACCTATTTCTTCTCTGCAGCAACAACAACGACCGATGATGATCCAGATGGCTTGACCAACAAGATTGAGATGCTGGTTCTGGGAATAAAGAGGAGGTCTCAGCGTCTCCATAAAGACACTGATGGCTGCAAAGCTCGTGCCAGAATCTTAAGAAAGTTGAGGAAGGAAAAAGACATCCTAACCAACGTTGTAGAGCAGTATAACAGGGTGGTTCCTAGTGAAGAGGCCCTGTGCATGGAAACGATCCTGTCTCTTGATACAGCATGGCCGTGGCAGCTGCAACACAGTGGTATGGACACTATTCTGTTGACTGCTTACACCAAATCTGACCCATAATTACACATATACACATATATTACACTTACACGCTTGTTGAGTTTGTTAGAGGCAGGTTTAAGCGGTCTGTTAACAAGTGTGTTAATGGCTAGGGTATGTGGCATTGTTTGAGATTTCCCCAATTGGCTAATGTAGGCCTGTGAATCTTTGTCATAAATGCATTCCAGATTCTGTTGATCTACGGACAAAGCGGCGGGCATTCGACATCGTCATGTCAGTACGGAGACTGACAGAGGAGAAGAGCATCTTGGTGAGGGAGATGGAACGGCATTGGCAAACCCTGTCAGCTCATGCCCGTGACCTGGAGGTGCAGTCCGTCAGTGTGTCTTCTGGGACATTGATAAGTATGTATTGCAATAACCCAAAAAGTCCCTTAATGTGTTTTAACGCTTTTCATAACACATAATAGGATTTTATGACGACTCGGGGCTGATGCATACTCCATTTTTAGAGCCAAGTTTATAAACCGCTCACAAAAAGTAAGGAAACCTGACTTCGGGCCATTATATCTCCCCTTTACTAATACCTGTCAGTAATGCGTTTTATATCATTTTAATCGTTGATTTAAGATCTTTCCAACGAGGTGCTGCATGTTATGCATTGGGCAATCCTGGAATGAGAAACATAGTCAAACGTGTGGGGAGTGCCAGCCAAAAAAGTGCCAAAATGGCCTGTAATGCAGTTCTGCTGGCATTCACTCTCGTTTTGACGGGCAGGTGTGCGACAGTCACAGGTGTGGGTTCTTCAAATTATTGGGTTTGTGGTTTCTTGAAGCAGCAACACTGGTGGAAAGATGCCACATGTGTTCCTTCAGAACAGGTCCCTTGAAATAAGGCAACTCAAGGCTGGTGTTCCAGCATTCAGAGTCACAGCATCATTTGGTGTCAGTCCAAACCTCAACCCAATTGAACACTGCTTGGTCGAGCTGTACGGGCTAGAGTGACCAACAGAACCACACTGGCTGACTTGTAACAAATCCTTATTGAGGAATGGTTCATCCCACAGCAGAATATGGTGACCAGCATAAGGAGAAGGTGCCAAGCTGTTCTGGCTGCATATGGATCTTCCACACGCTACTGAGGCCCCTGACACTGACTGTAAAATTGTGCGGCCAATTGTTTTTAGTTTTTTAGTTTTTTTTGTCCTTTATTACTGTGTGGAAGTGCAATCTTCAATGCTTGAAGCAACAATTGTGAATGCCAGCAGAACTGCATTACAGGCCATTTTGCCACATTTTTGGCTGGCACTCCGCACACGTTTGCCTATGTTTCTCATTCCAAGATTGCCCAATACAAATTATGCAGCACCTCGTTGTAAAGGTCTCGATTAAAATGATATAAAACACATTACTGACAGGTATTACTAAAGGGGAGATATAATGGCCCGAAGTCAAATTTCCTTACTTTTTGTGAGTGGTTTATCCGTTCGGTTCGGGGTGTCACTACATTTCTGCAGCAGCACCGCCCTAACCTCTGAATGACGTGATTGTAGTTTGCACAGAGCCAAACTATTTTACCACAGCTCTAAAAGTGAAGTATGCATCTGCCCATATAAGGTGAGCTGTGGCAGAGATACTCAAATAGCTGGGCAAAGGAAGATAACTTCGGTCTTTGCCTCATGCCTATCTTAACAACTCACTGGCAAATTAAACAGTGATATTGTAATTGCATGAGATGTTATAATCAAAGCCTAAGCATCTGACCTTAACTCCAATTGATTTTTGCATGGCATTATACAATTTGCTATAATGTGTTAAGGTATTATTATAAAGCTTTATGTTTTAGTGCTATACTTAGAACTGTATAAGTATGTTTATAGCAAATTATAGGAATGTGACAGATATTGTGTTCTTGTGTTCTACCCTTAGACTCACCGTGGGACCTTAATGAAGAGGGGATGAAAGGTCTACGCTGCATTCTCCTCAGCAAGCTGTCTAATAACAGAAAAGTGAGGATGCGGTCACGGGAAAGCTACCTTCAGGTTTTGACTGGTGGGGAGAACATCACCTTTTTGGACAACCCACCAGATGTGGATGACTATGACAGTGACTCGGACTTCTCTGAGGATGATTTTGAATAGCCAACTCTCGGCTATTATGTCTCTCTCAATCTCTCCTACCTATAGGGCTTTCACAGCCACACTGGATCACTTTTCTTTGATGGACTGATGGACTGCTATTCGAATGTTGGATTACCATGCTATTTGTGGATTTAACCCTTTGCGGATTACTGAACTAAGGGTTGTTCACCCTGGGATCTAGTGTACTGCAATAGTACTGCCCCTGGCAGATCAATAAAACGCTCTTGCAGGTGAAGTTTGCTGTCTGGTTGCCTGACGGGACAGCTGGGCTGTGTTGTGTCGGATGGAGGATAGGAGAGGAGGAGAGAGGAGGTCTGTGCCCGCAGCAAGGAACACAATCCAACCATTTTTTTAACAATGCAAGAGGATGCAGAGAGCCGCTGTTTGAAAGGGGATGCCAACGGAGGGAACCATCTTTCTAAACACAACTTATCTGCCTAAACACCACGTGAATGTGGCCAGAGCACTTTCCGCTGTTAAATATGTTAAATAAGTGCAATGTTTGCCAAATGTGCTGTTCGCACTGCTGCTACACTTGAAAATATAAGTGTGAACCCATAGTCACATTCAAAGCAATGTATATTTGGTATGACAATTGGAATTGCCCATGAGGGTGGGATGTTAAGGTTCAAGTGGTTAAACCTCAAGTATAAAGTTATTTCTCAGTGACATGCTGTATTGCAGGTGGAAAGATGTGCATATTTTTGTAGCGGAATATGATATAAGATTATACGAATTAACAGTGTAATTCAGGGATGCAGAGAATGAAAACATTTAATTTACAGGGGTGCCGTGAGTCTGAAGTTTGAAAACCCCTGGAACCAAATGGAACCTTATGTGTATGTACCTCAGAGTGTAGAGGGTCCAGGGTCCATTTCTTTCCATTTGTGCACGTCTCAGTCTCAGAGTTAAGTTGACACTGATTTTTGTTTGTGTGCTCTTTTGGCCTTTATTTGACAGTAACAGTAGGTAGACAGGAAAGGGGGTGAGAGATGGGGGTCAACCAGATCAACGGTCCAGTGCCCCGACCACTAGACTGTGGCCGTAGCCAAGTTACAATCTAAATTGGGGTCCCAGAGATAGAAATGCCATTAGTCTGTTTGACTAATGCATGAAATTGAGCTTTAAAGATCTTATTTTATATGAGTGATCTGGCATATCTTTTCTAATGGGGGTCCGTGGGCTGATAAGTGTCATTTTGGGGGTCCACGACATGAAATAGTTTGAGAACCACTGGACTAGAGGCTAAATGTTCTTGTTGCCCTGTGTCACATTCCAACTGGCTCACATTCTATTTTCAAAACATACATTTGGGATGGTTGGTTTTACAGGATGACAATGTTGTATGCTGTTCATAACAACAAAACCTGTTACAGCAGCTCGTTGGCTGCTAAGGGCCTGGGCTTTTGTAAATAGATAGATATTGAGTTGTTATCATGCAAGGTATTCATATTATGGTTGACAGAATATATAAAGGTAAATTGAATATTATTGTCTAGTTGCGGATTGAACAGAATCTGTATAACACGGTGAAGCAGAGAAATATTAATCAAGTTGGGCCTAGCTGCTCCTCCCTCTCTCTGTCACACAAACCAACTTACAATTTACGCATTTAGCAGACACTTTTAATCCAAAGCGATTTACAACTAACTTGCCAGTAGGCCATCCACACACATACTCTCTCTTTCGCCTCAGATAGACTGGAATGTATTTAATGAATGCCTTTAGTTTGCAAAAAATTACTTGAAGAAAAAACACAAACTCAAAATACATACTTATCGTGAGATTTACAATTATCAAATTACTCCACAACGGTATTGAATATTGCATGTTTTCTAATATCGTCCAGCCTTACTGCTAACCAATTCAGAAACTGAATGGCCATAATTGACATTGTGACTTACAAACTGCTTCATACATCTGTGTACCATATTACACATGGTTTCATTTGGAATTTTAGAAAATGAGAATTATGCATTTCAAATGTGTTCTTAGTGTCCCTGGCACAGAAGTGTCTGCTAAGTGGTTGTATGAATGGATGAAGTTATCCTTTATCGTTTTCAAGTTATCCGGCCAACCTTGTTTTTTATTATTCTGTACTCAGCTACGTTCAAAAGGGAGACAAATACTATTTCAATACCGGGATGTAACAGGGATGCTACAATATCCTTTGCTCACACGTTTCATTTTTCTTTTATTTCTAATCTTCTAAGAGGGCCTCACTTAGTATTATGTACAAACATATTTTGTGTACACTAGTACTCTTACTAAGTTTGCCTTGCCGTTGCTGCAACCTGTTATTTTACTGCTTTACTATTTGAAGTTTGCTGTTTATTTTCTATGGTGCTTCTGAACCGTATGAAGGTGTGATTAACACGGAAATTATGTCCGATTTATAAAGTTCTCAACACCTTAATAAAGATATCTGCACCTTAATAAAATGCTTCTCCAATGCCTCCTGCTTTTGTACTACTCGTCAATATTTCTTCTTGTGTAACTGTCATCTTCTGACCGGCTGTGCTGCCTCTGGGCGGCATACTTTTCATCCGAGGATTAATATAGCTGGATTAAAACCGCCAACTTCTACAATTTCATTTGATTTCCTTCTGAAATCAAATAAAATGAGATTGCGGAAGTGGGCGGTTTTAACCAGACTGATTAATACAGGCATCTGCATAACCTGTAATGTGACAATAAAAGGGATTCTGAATAAAAAATGAGTCAAATCTACTTGTACAAGAAAAGGAAATGAGAGCTTGTATTGAATTCTACGCAAGTAATACATTTTTCAGTAAATGTCTGTTACATGTTAGTTCTTATGAAGCATTGTTCTTATGAAGCATTTTGTTCATAAAACATTTTATTTAATTAAAAAACGCAAATCAAAATTTCATTCACACTAGCTGGAGGGCTATTGTGCGCACATCATTCAAGGAATAGAGTTTGGACATTTCTGGCACACAATAAAGTTTTAATGTTTGTCATTGTAGACCAGTCTATTACCACACATGGCCAAAACCAGACTTGAAAAGGTGTTTTATGGCTTTGGCTGGCAGTATGAGTTTAATACAACAAAATTCAGCAATCTGGTTATATTGTATCACTTATAAGCAGATTACAATGCTTGTTAACTATGCTTAGCATAGTGTTACAAATATATGTATATACAATTAATGAGTATCAGAAAGCTGTGGAATACAAAAGGGCTGCATGGGGTCTGGGAATCTCAGAACAGAGCTCTGAAACAAACTTGACACAAAGGGTTATGTAATAATGCAAGTGTTATATTGTAAATGTAATTATGTAATATAATAGTATAATAGCGTATTAATGGAAGATTTGAAAGGCATATAATAGTGTAATTGCCATATAGTGTCATAAAGTAATAATGCTAAATTGTAAAGCCGCAATAGCATGATAGTGTAATAGTGTAATAATGTAGTATTTAAAAGGTTGAATAGTGTAATAGCATAATAAAGTAACAAAACCTAAAGGAGCATGAAGCATTTGAGATTCGATGCGCTCATTGGGGAAATCGTCCTGACTCCGGCAGACTCTGCATGACCCCTATGTAATAGTGTAATAGAGCTATAACTAAATAAGGGTATGTTTCTATTATATGCCACTCATCTACACTGTGTGGCATAGCGCTCGTTGGGGAAATCATCCTGAATCCTCCATAATAATAACAATTACTCCTCAAGACTAGCTGACTCTACATAAGTCCTTCTGCCTTTGTTAATTGCCACTGAATAGGCGTTCGCGCATAACTTCCATGTACAATGAATATGGTGTCACACACATACCCTCTCTTGTCTAGCGCTGACCTGCACCCTCACCTTTAAACCTAGTGAAACTATGCCTGACACTCACCTTAACCCTAACCTCAGTAAAACTTGGCCTGCCAAGGAGCCAGTCAATATACAGGTGAGACAGGTCTATCGTAAAGCATTGGTGGGATCCAGAATAACCCATGGTGCAACCACACAAGCTCAAATGAGTAACGGTGCGTTTTAACAGCGGGCGACTCTCGGGCGATCGCGGGCGACATCGTCCAAAAGATAAAGAAAGTCTATGAGAGCCGGCGATCGGGCGAAGTGGGCTTGGGGGCGATGAAAGATGGATTTTCTTTATCTTTTGGACGATGTCGCCCGGCATCGCCCGAGAGTCGCCCGCTGTTAAAACGTACCGTCAGGCTCTATTCTATAGTAACCCTTTGAGATCATTTTAGGCACACAAGCACCATTATAGGAGGAATGCCTCTTGATGTAGGGCTATGTTCAATAGCTCAATGTATCTGTTTGTCTGCAGTTACCCTAAATCCGAATTGTCTTTTTAGATACAAATACAAAAGTGTGTCGATGAGCAAGAATAACCAATAATATTCAAAATTGCAACCGAGGGTCGCTGTTTAGTATGAAAACCTCCAGATCCTGTCCGTCTGACATCACTCAGCGTGATGTCAGAATCGGTCTAATGACAGTCCATATGGAGGACTTGATACATGGAGTGATTGGAGTCATCATAACATCAGAGTGGAATGACCATATATGGACATATTGTAGTCATAAATCTATATGACCTAATATCCTTTATGGCAAGGTCACCTCTCGCCCCAGGGCGTTTTACTAGCGTAATATGTTTCTAAGCTTCTACCTATGACAATGTCATAAACACAGACATCCCAGATAAAACCAGGTAGTCAAACATATGTTTCATGGAATATTGTTGTGTGCCTTATGGTCAGCCATAACATATCAGCCATCACTTCCATCGTCATCATTCTGCTCATCCATTCCATCTGTCTGCAATAAAATCCATCTGAACAACTGGTCGAGATAGGGCGAGCACGAAAGCCCGGCCCGGCCAGTTCCATCCCGGGCTCCCCCAGGGTTAGTGTCGAAGAGTCCTTGAGCAAGACTCTGAACCCCTAGTTTCTCCCGGTGAGCAGGTTGGTGCCTTGCATGGTTTCCTCCGCCATTGGTGTGTGAATGGGTGAATGTACTGCACAATCTCTGTAAAGGGCCTTGGTTAAAGGCGCTATATATTTTACACTATTACACCTATTAAACGATTACACTTACTGTGCTGTTGTAGTATTAAACGTATTCCACTATTACACTGTAACGGAAGGTTACATCCGATGTAACCCAGGTTCTCTGAGTGGAGAGACTGGCTCTCCACTACATATTATTCAATATGTACGGGAACTGACCCCCAGGGGCAGTGCTCGTGGATACTCTTTAAGACACATCACTCATGGTGGCCCTGCCCTGATCCGTGATCAGTGGGCTATTTAAGTCCCACCCAGGCAGAGCCACTTCGATTAACTTTGATTGACACGAATTTCGGAGCGGCTGATTCGTGGAGAGCCAGTCTCTCCACTCAGAGAACCTGGGTTACATCGGATGTAACCTTCCGTTCTCTATCGTGGTCGAGACTGGCTCTCCACTACATATTATTCAATATGTACGGGAACACTCTAAGACACACCGCGAGGAAATAAGCAGACCCAGCTGCCCCCGCGGCAGCCCGAAGCAGTTTAAGCCCAAAGTATCAGAGCCCAAGGCGTGCTCCAAAATCCTGCCATCCAGCGAAGTATGTAATACTTGTGGCCTAGGCGCAAGATGCTACCTAGGCCCAGCTGGCGTCAGGCCAATCAACTGATTAGCCACCTAGCTAGCCCGCAAGACGCAGGGCTAGCTTACCATGCACGACATCACTCTGAGCCCCGGCCCGTCCTACGGGAGCCGGGGTCTCGGGGGCACGGTGAGTATGACCTGCCCTACTGCCTGGAGCCCAGCACTCGCTCCGTGGATGGGGTGCTGGCTGCCACGTTCATGCAGTAGAACCTGGTGAATGTGGAGGGCGCCGACCAAGAGGCCGCCGTACAGATCTCGGACAAAGTGGCACCTCGCCAGAGCCGATGAGGTAGCAAGGCCCCATGTCGAGTGTGCCCGTACTCCTGTCGTTGGACTGGCTTGCTTGCCTGTCTGTACGCCTCTCGGATTGTTTCCACCCGAGCCTAGCCTTAGAGAGTGGTTCCCCAAGGCGGCTATGCCTATAACAGACACAAACTGGTCTGTTGCACCCATATTGTTAAGCATTTCATGTTATGTTTAACAACTGCACATGTCTTCACTGATACAGTCACCCGTGGGCCTGTGTCCGCCAACAGTAAGTCCTCAGGGCCCTGACAGGGCATAATAAAGACTGCCCGCCCGGCCCTGCCTCACCACTTCCCTGCTTTTCGGAGGGTTGAAGGGGTGCAGCTCAAGACTGACCAGCTCAGAGGACTGACCGGCTCGGGACTCTGACCAGACCTTAGGGTGGAATGCAGGGTTGGCTGCAACCACTGTGTCACCGCACTGACGGAGCCATATACCCGAACACGGTAGCTGCCGCCAGCAACGCGCCTGTATGGTGCATGACTGTAAATGACAAGGAATGCACTGCGCCTGCAAACTCTCCTGTCGAGGCCCAAAGTGCTGCCGGAGCCTGGCCACATTGTTGTGGCACCGCTCCTCTGAGCAAGCCCGCACCAGCCGGTCATCCGATTCCGGATGCGGAGGCTCTCCTGACACCAAAGTCCCAGGACTGCGTCCAATCGCCTTGTAACATGCGGGGGGCTACTCTTACTCTCTTTCAGGATTTTGTTTGTTTTACCCATAAACGAGCCACAGCAGTGACCCCAAGAGGGGCGACGCAACGCCCACTCTCCGAACTGCGTACTGCGGTTGGAGAAGTAGGCTGCCACACTCGTAGTCTTCTCAAACAAAATCCATCTCTACAGACCTGTCCACGCCAGGCAGGGCAGGTAAAGAGGGGAGCCATAGCCTGAGCTTGGCTCTCACCGCTCTGCCGCCCTTGGACGTTTAGTCTGTTGGGCTGGAGTAGAAACGGCAACACACCATAAATGTTGCGCTCCGCTCGTCCCTGACTCCGCTGGAATCACCAAACCCGGTTCTCCAGCGAACTACGCCACAGCCGCGTAAACCGACCCGGTTGGCAATACGCTGTATGGCGTGCAATGACTGATTCAGGGGACCCCTGGCAGACCCAGCACGTTCTGTCTTGTGTCGCTGAGACCAGATCCACAGACAGAACTCCGCCACGGACGCGTAAACCGACCCAATCGGTGATACGCCGCATAGCAGACTATAATGGCCGCCCAGGTTGTGGTCGACAGACCACCAGACCGCCCGCCATGAACGTGTGAACCGGCCTAGCCGGTAATACGTTGTATAGCGGGCTCTAATGGCTGCTGTATGTGTGTTCTCACAGACCACCAGCACGCCCCACCCAGTGTTTCCACTGACGGGACTCCGCCACGGGCGCGTAAACCGACCCAATCGGTGATACGCCATATAGCGGACTACAATGGTCGCACAGGTTGTGTTCGACAGACCACCAGACCGCCCGCCAAGTGTTTCCACTGACGGGACGCCGCCACAGACGCGTAAACCGACACAATCGGTGACACGCTGTATAGCAGGCTATAATGGCTGTCCACACCCGTGGTGGAGAAAGTACTCTATTACTTACTTGCCGGAGCATTCCTGCCACCACCTCCCGTGCACCTCCACAAGCCTCCTTAGCTCGTTGTAGCCGGGCACTGGCCTCTTGGCCCAACATGGCCGATGGCTCAATAGGCCGCTTCATCGGACAAGCTCGGTCCTCCTGCCACCGCTTGGACTAGGACCGCCACCGATGGCGCCTCACCGACCGGAGAGCAGCCATACCCTGTCTGTTCCTCAAACAGCCTGGGGAGTCTGCAAGCCAGTTGCTGCAGCTCCTCAATAAAGGTAAGGGCTATTCTGGTCACGCAAGCGCCGTGTAAGCGGGCGCTGATACAGTGACGGAATAGCCTCTGTGTTGGCTAGCTGCATCCGGATAGCCATGGCTCTGTGCATTCTCGGGATGAGCAAGGAGCTTACTCCGTGGCTTCACACCGATGACGGATTCCACCACGCAGAATTACACCTAGGTGTGTAGACGGCCCCGCCGTGCAACACACCATCTATGGTGCGCTCCGCTCGCCCCTGACAGCACGGATGCACTCTGCTGGTATCACCACACCCGGTTCTCCAGCAAACCACGCCACAGCCGCGTAAACCGACCCAGTCGGCTATACGCTGTGTAGTGTGCGATGACTGATTCAGGGGACCCCTGGCAGACCCAGCACGTCCTGTCTTGCGTCACTGAGACCAGATCCAAAGACAGAACTCCGCCCCGGACACGTAAACCGACCCAATCGGTGATACGCCGTAAAGCGGGCTATAATGGCCGCGGGTACAACACTGTTCAACTGACTACCAGCGCGCCGCCCAGTGTCTCCACTGACGGGACCCCGCCATGGACGCGTAAACCGACCCAATCGGTGACACGCCGTATAGCGGGCTATAATGGCCGCCCAGTTTGTGTTCGACAGACCAGCACGTCCTGTCTGTGTCACTGCAGATCGACAGACAGAACTACACCACGGTCGTGTGAACTGACCTCGTCAGCGACACGCCGTATAGTGCTTTACCACACTGTGCTGACACTACCACCTTTTGAGAGCCCATGGAATGCGGTATCCTGAGAGACTGCATCCACCTCTGAAAAGGTCTCATGTTCAGTCTGCCAAGCTGAATCAGGCTCACAGCCGAGGCCATGAGTCCGGCAGCCTGCATGCAAGTCCTGTACGTGCCCTTGCGCCCTAGGCGCATGGACCTCACGCAAGCCAGGAAACTCGCTATCCTGAGACAGGCGCGCGCCCATCCTGGTGGAATCCAAGGGTATCCCCAGGAAGGTGGTTTGTTGGGACGGAACCAGAACGCTCTTCTGAACGTTGATTGTGAAGCCCAGGGACTGTAGGTGAGCGATGGCCACTCTGGTGTGGCGCGCCACCTCTTCCCTCGAATCCGCTGACAGCAGCCAGTCGTCTATATACGTCGCCAGACGCAGACACTGCTGCCGCCGCGGGGCTATAGCCGCATCCGTGCATTTCACGAACACCCTGGGGCTCGGTGACATGCCAACGGTAGCACCTTGTACTCGTACACTCTGCCTTCGGAGCCGAAGCGCAGAAATTTGCGGTGCGTGGATAGATTGGGACGTGGAAGTAAGCATCCTTGAGATCTATACTCGTCCACCAATCTCCCTGACGAACCTGCTCCAGCAGCGTTTTCGTCGTGAGCATACGAAATTTGAAAACCATCATGTACCTGTTCAGGCCTTTGAGGTTCAGAATAGGTCTTACGCCCTCCCCCTTCTTTTTCACCAGGAAATATTCCGAGTAGAAACCGAGCCGGTTCTGATCCGGAGATAGTTCTCTGACAGCGCCCTTGCTCAAAAGAGCTGATACCTCGTCCCGCAGCGTGACGGCCGCCTGGCCTGACGTTCGGGAGAACACTACCGTAGTGGACAGTGGAGGTGAGCTCTTGAATTGTAATCTGTATCCTTTTTGCACGGTGCGTAACACCCAAGGATGTGGATTGCAAGCTTTCCATCTGGAAGGACAGCGCGCGAGAGGATCCGTGGGGAAGGTGGGGGCTGCTGACGTCATCTGCCCTGTCGGGTTCTGATCGTACTCTGGCGAGGGAAGCCCGTGACGTCCGTGACGTAGACGGGGATTCCCACTGACCGTCGACATCCGCCCTGTAGCATCGCATGCTAGCGTTAGCTGGGCTAATGTCGCTTTCGTCACCGAGCGAGCGCCTGTTCCCATGGGAACGCGAGGCCTCGCCGCTCTGAGTGCCGGATACAGCTGCCCTAAGGCGGTGTTCAAGGGTTGGAGAGAAAACGCCCTGGCCTCTCTCACTCTAGCCGGCAGGATGAAGCAATTCATGCCCGCAGAGGGGTCCGGACTGCCCGTGCGCGCATGTTCCATCCCCAAGCAAGGCATACATCTATCGTGGCCGTCTTTATCCCACAGCCCAGACAGACGTGGGGCGCTGGGCTGGCCATGTTTGCTATATCATTTAAGCTATGTATGCAAATCTATATACCTAAATTATATATAAAAAGGTATATATTCGTAGACGTATGTATTTGTATATCTAATACTCATATACTCAATACTCGAATATTGTATACTCATATACTTAATATTCGTCCGTCTATATAATTGTATATTAAATACACTTAATCTCTATAAGTGTATGGGCAGAGCCAAGTGTCTCTTTATCCTCTTTATTTCACTTAATTATTTATTTCAGTGATTTGCAACGGTGACTTGCAACTGTTTGTCAGTGAGTGCCGTGGGCTGCCAGGAAAGCTCCTGACCTAGCGCCACACTGCCCTCTTGTGACCTGTGGGGCACAGTGCAGCCCTCCTCTAGGGAGTGCACAGGCCCCTCCCCCCACGCTGACGCCCTGCGTCAACGCGAAAGTAGGTACACGCTGCACGCTGCAACTCTGTTTGTTTGTAATAGATTACTTGGCTCCGCCGATGGCTTCCTCGGCCGCAGCGGCAATGATCGCCGGTAGTAGATGGCCCGGAGGTCCGCCGACTGGGTCAGCCTCACTCGGGTTCCACCTGGTCCGCCCCCTGACTGGTCAGGCTCGGAACCGGGCTGCAGCCGCGGCGGCTTTTTCTTTTCTTTTTTTCTTCTCTGACGATGTCGGCGATCCAAGCGTTCGGCCGACAGACGGCTTCACAACTTGATCACTCGAGCAGAACAGCAGCTGCCCTAGTCCACCCTCCGACTAGGTCAGATTCGGAACCAGAATGCAGCCGCGGCACTGGCGCTGCCGGCGACCCAAGCGTTCGGCCGACAGACGGCTTCACAACTTGATCACTCGAGCAGAACAGCAGCTGCCCTGGTCCGCCCTCCGACAAGGTCAGATTCGGAACCAGGGTGCACGCCGCGCCAGGAATAATATGGAATATACTTGTGTTGGTGTAAATATGGCAGCAAAGCGTCCCGAGAGGAGCCTCACAAGACCTGCTCTCTTCCTAAAGTAAGTGGACCACGCCGCCAAACACCCGTTCTGTATACTGTATGTCTTAAGCTGAGCCCACAAGCGTCTGCACTCGTGGAAATCAAAGAGTCGAAGTGGCTCTGCCTGGGTGGGACTTAAATAGCCCACTGATCACGGATCAGGGCAGGGCCACCATGAGTGATGTGTCTTAAAGAGTATCCACGAGCACTGCCCCTGGGGGTCAGTTCCCGTACATATTGAATAATATGTAGTGGAGAGCCAGTCTCGACCACGATAGAGAACACCCATTACACTATTACACCGGCCTCTTGTACCGGCCACCGGGTGCTGGCCACCGGCCTTATGGTTACCATATTTTGAATTATATGGAAGCTTAGTGAATAGGCTACTTGACTATGTAACTTTTATGTTCATTTTCTAAGCCACAAAAGTGATACGTTTACCTGAACTTATTGTCCATGCGAATAACCAAACTGAAGTTGTGGGCACCACTGAACTATAGAGGAAAAAATATGAAGAAAAGATCAAGCTCATCGGTGTTGATCCTTACAAGTTGTCATTGTATCAATATCAGGGTACTAATACTGACGGATACAAGTCCCAAATTGAGCGAAATACACTCGTTTTTTAACTTGTAAGGATCAACACCAATAATGAGCTTTATCTTTTCTTCATATCCTCTTTGCTCTACAGTTGATCCTGTCAGGTCCATTCTTTTAGCTTCCATACTCCAAAGCTTCACAATGATTTGTTTTGCCACTCAGTAGATCAGTGGCATATGAAACCTATCTCTTCTACAGATTTAAATTCTCATCGTTTGTGTATTTCCTTGCATCAACTTCATTTGTTTTGTATAAACCATGTTGCTCCCTTTGATGAGTCTGAAGAATGACATCACATTTACATGTGCAAACAGGTGGTTCGCTACCAGTACCAGGATAGCTGCTTGTCAGCTATTTCACAGCAGACAGATTAGGCATTACCTCCAATCGTTATTTACTGTAGCATACATAATTACCAATTTAACTGTCCATACACTTGTAGTTTATCTGCAGGTGACACTGTACTTCTTACATACAGAATCTTGTTTTGTTTATCTAATAGGCAATAGTCATTATTTCGATTGATAAAATAGTTAATAGCAGTGGTCACAGTACGTAAAGTTACAGATCCATATAAAAGGCATTTTCACTTACTGTAAAGTGAGACATATCTTGAAAACTAGAATCAAATCAATTCATGACATTCATATAAATATTTTATAGATTGACATCAAGGAAGAAACACAACATTCAAAGTGCAAATTACTTTTAATCAAAAAACAAAATATAGCAGAGAACAATAAAAGTGCAACAGTGTTGGCATAAAAAAAAATATAAAGAACCAAACATTTTCTCTCAAAATGTAAACAACGATGCTGATTGCTGAGTTTCCACCGCTTCCACCGTAGTGCCTCTTACTCAAGCTCGATTGGATACTCTGCCTCTGGATAGTTCTCGCCTGGCTGCCAGTCATTATTCCACGTCCTGCCACTGTAAAGTACATATAAAAAGGGGAGAAAAAAAAAAGATTTAGAGGAATTAATGTAGAGCCTTTTAAAGGGTGTTGGGACATTTTTTTCTTTTCTTTTTATATTAGCCACTACAAAAAGAGAAGATCTACCAGCTCACAACTCCTCGCACTGAGACGTGTTATTAGAGAAATGTGCCCATGGGGGAAAAGGTTGCGCGAGTATCATGCAGCCAATTGCCTACATGTAAGGCTGTCACGACTCCGATGTGTACGGTGAATCGAGACCGAATCGTGATTCCCTTCCATGCAGGCGCACGTCCAATTGCACTTTTGAACCACAAGGCTTTGTTAGTTATTTTTTCTACAGCTTAAAACAGTGGGTTATGGGACAACAACCTTGAGTTGTCTCAAGGAGACATTCTGATTGGCTTATAACAGTCACATGGGCAAGGCCTAGCCTTGCAATGTGTATTCTGAAACAATTAATGATTGTAACTAAATAATCTTGCAAGTTACAACTGTGTTTTCTTTCATTTATATCGTAGAAGTGGTAGAAAAGCAATTTACCATTCGAGGGTCGTGGATTGTTGTCTGATAAGCCAGTGTTTAACACTGGCTTATTCGACAACAACCCACTCCTTCTCATGGTAAATAGCTTACATATACATCAGGCACATGCATGCTTGCGATGGGGGAGAGAAAAAAGAGAGGTGACAGACACACGCACTGAGAACAGACCGCAAACAAAGGAGTTGTCCAATTAATAGTCATATTAATTATATATATCTCAGTGCTGCAAAAAAAGGATGTGAAAAAAAACAACTACCGGTATATCCTATATCGTACCGGAAATCTAATCGAATCCTGAACCCCTACTTACATGCAATAGATAAGATATGAAGCATACCGACCAACATTACATCTTGACCGATCCTGCCAAAATTACTTCTAATTTGATTAGTTTGCTTTCGACTGGTTTTAATTTAGAGTTCATGAAAACGGTTTACTCTTGTACACTAAACAGACTGTCCAAATCTGAAGTAAGAAACTGGTGTCATTTAACAGCATTAGTTGACCAACAGTCATTAGTAACTTGAGTCAAACAATCTGCGGTTTATATAACTTTCCTATGCATTCAAGCTTTACAAGGTAGATTCTGTGAACAGAAGCTTACGATGTTGCTGGACTATAACTGCCAACCAAGCCCATACGCTGAAGAGTACACAGCATAGAGCATAAAAGCAACTGGACATTAGGTCATCATCTTTACATTTTTCCTACTTTAGTGGGACATGTTGTACCAGTGTACTTTGGTGTGAAAATGTGGGCAGTCAACAGTTCTGCAACACCACATAGATGAGGTGAAACCTCTCAAAACATGAATTTAAAGTGTTTGAGAGGAAAGTAAAAACTGTGAGATCAATCATCACTGCCTCTGCCAGGGCAAATAGTGTCAATTGAATAATGTCAGTATGTTCTTACCAGCCAGGGCAAGGACACCAACACACCAGAGCTTCTGTATTCCCCTAAAAACAAACACAAACACACTAAGTATTAGAAATCACTGGTTAAGACATAACATGTTTAGTACTGTTGCTTGTCTCAGTTATGAACAGCCTAAAAACAAATATACACCTTAACTTGGTTCTGTGGGGCTGATTAATACGCTACTTATAGAGCAGGATTTTTTTGGTTCGGTTGGGGAAATCTCAAAATCTCACCAGAGTCCCCAGTTGGATCCCTGGGCAGGTCAAGCCTTTGCTATATGCCACTCCCACAATCCATTTTGAGTCTATAGGGGATATGTTTTATTATGGTGTAATTGGTTTGGGCAACTTACTGGATACGGTAGTCTAACCAGGATTTGAGTGTTGAGAACTAACATGAACTCACAGTGCGTAAAACAGTTGCAATGCAAAAAGCCTGGTGAGAAGTTTACTTCCACTAAAAGTGGATTGTTTCAATAAACCCATGTAGACCTGTGTCTGAGCTGGGCCACATATGTCACTTAGATCATTTATGTATAGGTTGATAACCACACTTATTATCTATTTAGATCCTTTAACAGGGCCCCAAAAGGTAGATTGTGATCCACCAGTAGATCATCAAGGGTTTACAGGTAGATTACATGACATGCTCCTAAAATATATATGTAATTAAAATATAAAAAGAATATGTCACTTGACATCTAGAAGGGCCTGTCAGCTCCCTTCATGGCTTCTAAAGTAGGCAAACCTCAAAAAGTAGATCTCAAGTCAAGAAAGTGTGGGGACCCCTGTCCTATAACGTACTGTGATTGTGTTCGGAGTGTGTAGAGGGATAAGGGGAAGGGGGGAGAAGGAGAAAAAAAAGAACATTCCTGCCTGTCATGGCAAACACCTTATGGAGTGGATCCTACTCTAATCCTGTGTTCACAACGGCAGATGCAAAGATGCAGTTTACCAAGACAATGATATGCTATGTAACTTTGTCTTTGTCATCTGTTATATCTGCCAGCCTCAAATGATCATAACAGACGTTCTAATCTCATCTGAGAGACAGATTTCCCAGATAACCTTTCCCAGATTATTTATTGGAGATTTATGCATAGAGGAGAGAGTTGAAAAGCCACAAACTTCAGGAGCTCTGTGTCACAACCTGGATCTCACTCTAACAGACGTCAGAGTTAAGAGTGGACACCCCACACTTTTCTTTGTGAGAAAATCCACACAAATTCCATTCATTACATAATTGTATCATCTACAAAAATGGGGAACCATTTAAATGGTAAATAAACATGCGTAGAAACGGCCTAATGGTTATTGCCTAGAAGCTTTGTTACAGCAGAGCTATAATCAAACAAACAGAAATGTCCCCAATGTAAATTTAAGTGTGTGTGTGTGTGTGTGTGTGTGTGTGTGTGTGTGTGTGTGTGTGTGTGTGTGTGTGTGTGTGTGTGTGTGTATACATATTTATATATATTTTTTACCTTCCTTCCTGTCCTTCGGGCTCTTACAGCCTTTGCTGGCCAGGGTTCATTTTGTTTCTCCTCAGTACATTCCTCGCAACCTTAAAGGATAAAGACAAGATCATTAAGCCCCAACACTTCATAAAAATCTGCAGTATTTCACATCTATCTGTCTATAAATTTGCCAAATCTATGTGTGTCTGTGTCTATGCCTGTAGCCAATCAGAGAGAGACAAAGGGTGGTGTCTCCATGATTGTTCAAGCTTCACATGACATCATTATGTCTTACTCTAAAACAATGACAACTACAAAACAATGACAATTTCAAAACAATGGCAATGTTGGTTAAAGCTGTAAGTTGTGTGGAGAGATTGTACGGGTAAGGATCTAGTATAACAAGCATCACCTTCTCATGAGTTGTAACCAACCTGGGTGTTAAATATATATATTATAGTTTGACAAGGGTTGGGGTTAAGGTTTGGTTAAGGGATAGTGTTACTCAACTCAAGTCTTTGAACAAACGACACAACGTAATATTTTAAAATGGACCACCACCTCAACTATGGAGCCCAGATCAAACACCTCTGCTTAAAGGAGTAGTTCATGATAGGGGACCCGCGTCGATGCGGGTCCCCTATCAGAATGAATGGGGGTAAATTTACTAAAACCATTTTTTTGTCTTAGGAATGTGTCAAATACAAAAACATACTATTGAACTTAGGTGTCTAAGGCATGAGTAATCAATAGAAAAACATTCATTTTGGGGTGAACTACTCCTTTAACATTCTTCTTCCATCTCAGTAATCTCGGCAAAAAACACTGCCTGATGCTAAAAAGCTGCTCAAAGCTTTGTCTTCACCAGGCTGGATTACTGAAATGCACTGCTAGTCGTGATCCATAGCAAGACCGTTAAAAAGCTACAATACATCCAGAACAGAGCTGTTAGGGTCCTGATGAGAGTGTGCAAATATGAACACATCACCCCCATTCTCCACTCACTGCACTGGCTCCCCATCGCCTCCCAGACACAATATAATGTCCCTGTTACCACACCAATGCATCTATGGAATTCCCATGGAGGCTTTTAAGGGAGCGCTAAAGACTTTCCTTTAAAGCTATATTGTGCAAGTTTCCAAACTGTAGGCCAGAAGTGTTATTGCAGGTATTTCCTGTGCAATTATTATAGAACAAACCTTACATTAGAGATCTGTCGTGTTTTAGAACCCCCACTCAGTGGATTTCAGCATCCAAAGCCCTTTCTATAATTACGGGGACAGAGCTCTGCTCTGTACACGTATTGTTATTGGCAGTATTCTGTCACTTCTTCTTCTTCTTCTTCTTCTTCTTCTTCTTCTTCTTCTTCTTCTTCTTCTTCTTCTGCCACTTTTCGCAGTTCTGGCTGAACCGCGCTGTCGCTTTTTACGAAACTCGGCCATATGGTAGATGGTCATGAAAAACGATCAAAAAATAATTCTCACAATCTTTCGTCCAAAGGTGGCGCTATAGCACTCAATTGAAAATGCCAACTTTGACCAGGTACAACTCATGCCCTGTTTGACCTACAGCCATGAAACTTGGATACACATATGCGTCTCCTCATGCTGAACAACTTTCACCCTCTGACTTTTGACCTCTGACCTTTAGATCTCCCACCATTTTGAATTATATGAAAAACAGTCATTGGCTCCTAACTTCTGCATTTTTTCACTTATGGAAAATCCGTTGGAAATTTTTGTAGGCAGTGGTCCAAGGTTCAAGTGCTAAACGTTTCGTGCAGATTGCTCAAAAATCCCAGGAGGAGATAGATTTTAACTATTACAGTTTTATGAAAATTATTCATCTGTGCCTAAAACATACATGCAGACTGACATTTCTTTGAAACTTTGCAGAAATGTACAGGGTCATTCCAAATATCACTGAAACCAATCTTACTCCAATTGGCCAAAAGGGGGCGCTATAGCAATTTTTTGAAAAGGCAGACTTTAAACAGGCATAAGTCATGCCTCGTTTGGCCGAAAGTCGTGAAACTTGCTTACACATGTGCCTTGACTCATGAGGAACACACGTATCGATTTGACCATTAAGCTCCGCCCTTAGATTTTCCACAATTTTGAGCAGTTTGAAAAATACTTGTTTTTGCCAGTTCTGGCTTAACCGTGCATACGCTTTTTACGAAACTCGGCCATATGGTAGATGCTCATGAAAAACTACCAAGAAATAATTCTCACACTCATTCGTCAAAGGGTGGCGCTATAGCACTCAATTGAAAGTGCCAACTTTGAACAGGTACAACTCATGCCCTGTTTGACCTACAACCATGAAACTTCGATACACACATGCGTCTCTTCATGCCCGACAACTTTCGTGGTCTGACTTTTGACCTCTGACCTTTAGATCGCCCACCATTTTGAATTATATGAAAAACAGTCATTGGCTCCTAACTTCTGCATTTTTTCACTTATGGAAAATCCGTTGGAAATTTTTGTAGGCAGTGTTCCAAAGTTCAAGTGTTAAATGTTTCGTGCAGATTGCTCAAAAATGCCAGGAGGAGATAGATTTTAACTATTGCAGTTTCATGAAAATTATTCATCTGCCCCTAACACATACATAAAAGACTCACATTTCTTTGAAATGTTGCAGTAATGTAGAGAGTCATTCCAAATATCACTGAAACCAATCTCACTCCAATTGGCCAAAGGTGGGCGCTATAGCAATTTTTTGAAAATGCAAACTTTAAACAGGCAAAAGTCATGCCTCGTTTGGCCGAAAGTCGTGAAACTTGCTTACACTTGTGCCTTGACTCATGAGGAACACATCTATCGCTTTGACCAGTAAGCTCCGCCCTTAGATTGTCCGCAATTTTGAGCAGTTTGAAAAACACTTAAACCCAGGATTTTTCAGCTATTTGCGTGAAACTGTATCATCTGTGTGATCTCCTTTTTCACAGTTACTTGTCTGTTGGGCCAATGGCCTCTCCCTTAAATGAATGTCTCACAATCTCAAGGTCGCCAGTTCAAGCCTCACTTGATGCAGACTTAATTTAAATTGAATTGCAAACAACATGACTGTATCAATGAATACAAGTGCAAATGGTAAAGATAACCTGAAATGCTTTGGGCCAATGGCGTCTCCCTTAAATGAATGCCTCACAATCTCAAGGTCGCCAGTTCAAGCCTCACTTGATGCAGACTTAATTTAAGTTGAATTGCAAACAACATGACTGTATCAATGAATACATGTGCAAATGGTAAAGATAACCTGAAATGCTTATTTGAGAGTACGTTTTTTCAACGTATGACATACTTCATTCTGAAAATAGCTGATCTACAATCTCACAACTTTTCATGGTTTGGTACAATTTCTTCATTGGTAAATGGTTTGTGAACGAGTGATCTTAGTGTTAGTGAAACAGGGGCTTGGTTCATGAAATAAGGCAAGAGTTTATGATCTTCAACAGACAATATCAGCCTGGACAAAGCTATAGCACTATAGGTAGTGTTGCAGCCTATTAGTCTGAAGGTTGAGAGTTCGAATCCTGTTAATGGCAATAGGTTGAGATGTCCAATCAAACCATTATGTTTCCATCTCTCTCTCTCATCAATCTATTGTTTCCATGTCACTCTCTCTCTCTTCAATCTATTCCATTTCCATGTCTCTCTCTCTCTATTCACTGGCCCCGTATTATCGCTGCTTGCAGCTATATTGTTTTAATTAGAATAGTGAAGGGGGCCTGTTTGTTACATAATTGGTCACCAAGCCTACATACAAAGTGCTACAGTTCAGAATTATTTGGTTGCACTGTCAATGTGCCTTTCCTGAAACTGGCTAACTTAAATCCATAATGCAAGGCTACTGTATGATTTTGTATCCCAGATCCATGGTGCACATGGCATGGTGTGTGTGAGCCTGACTCAAGAGGCGTCAATTGGGTATGGCGAGGTATGACAGCTGCCACACCTTGGTTCCAGGGGGAAAACTTTTTTTAAAGTAAATGCATGAACACTATCCATGGAAGGTATAATAACATGACTGGAATCCTCATGCATGCGCACGCCTGGCGCGAGTGCATGAGGACTCCAGTCCTGTTGTTATACCTTAACTTTTGCTGAACTGACGCCACTGCAGCTCGGCTGCGCTTAAAGATGAAACAAGCCTATATGAATGTAGCCATTTGCCTACCATTTTGATAAGCAAACATGTGCATTGTGCTTTTCAGATTGTGTGTGTAGATCATCAAGTTCTCAACTGTAGGTGGGTTTGAAAATATAGCACAAAATAAGCTAATATGGCCCATACAAATTTGTATCAGGGAGTGCGCTCGGGTGCGCATTTGCGTACACACCACTACGTCATATAATGAAATATTATAACTTAATCGAAAAGGGTCACTGTCTGTGACATGTCTCCGCAAATAAAATCAACCGTGGTAATAATTTGCTATTTCTATCATTTTATGTTGGGCATGATGCCCTACTTGTTGAAAAAAACATGTTGTGCGTTGTCATGTAAAGACAGGACAATACGAGTCAACACGCAGTGTAAACATGCTGATGTTTTCACAACGAATACGGACCCGTTTAAAAATGCCCTTAGTATCAAATATTACTTGCTTGGTAGTTAATGAGCTTAATTGCAACAAAAACTACAGATCTAACAGCTTAGTGCTGGGAGAAAAAGAAAAGAAAATATAAACAAGTATGTAGGACAGGCAGCTTCTTTATTCTATTATTTTATTTTTGATCTACTTTTTAATTGTTAGTTTATTATATGTTTTCCATATTGCATGGACTATTTTATGCCTGTCATCTAAGTTTTGTTTATTCTTACAAATTAACCTTATATTATTATTATTGGAAACTACATACTTGCTTTCTTCATCCTTTTGACATCGTCTGTCTTTGTTGTTCTCCCTCTTTTACGGGTGGGAGGACAGACAGGGGGGACAGGCGGATTTGGGAGCTTCTTCCTCGTCCTCTTGCAGAGGGGCAGGGTGGGAGGACAGACAGGGGGGACAGGCGGAAGAGTAGGAGATGGAGTGATGTCAGGAAGGGAGACAGGGAGAGATGGGGTGATGTCAGAACGAGGGGAGACAGGGAGAGATGGGGTGAGGTCAGAACGAGGGGAGACAGGGAGAGATGGGGTGATGGCGCTGGTAGAGGGCACTGGTAGAGGGACTTCAATGTCGTACGTCACCTGCTCTTCATTGGGACTAGAATAGAAAATAATAGAAAACATATATGGGCAATTAAAAAAAATCAAACAAATAAAATCGAAAACACCAACACATTCATTGTGGTCCACTACACAAAAGCAAACATTTAACACAGAATATCAATATACAGGACAACTATTTAAGAACAGCCACTTGTCCTTTGCAGACGTTTGCATGCAGAAGATGATTCCGCTATTGTGGTATGTGTCTGTGGAGGTTAAGAGATGGAGTACAGAGGACTGGTTAACTGCTTTGTTATGTAGTGTAAACAGAACCACCTTTTGTTACACGTTGCCAAAATAAAGGTGATGATGGTTAGGGATTTTAGGAAGATGGTGGGTTCCTCCTGGTCTCCCCTTTCCACCAAGGGAGAGGATGTGTAGTTGTGTGTTGATGTGTATAACACCTTTGGTGTGTATAGGACTCAGCTGAACATGTTCCATCAATCAGTAGTGGCAGCAAGAGGCTCAATAAAGCTGGTTCTGCCCATGGTACCAGCTTGGATACTATGAAGGAGGTGGCCAATACAAGGATGGAGACCAAACTATAGGCCATTATGGACAATCCCTCTCATTCTCAAGCAGGGGTCATCCCCAGGCAATTTTTTGCGACAGACATACAACTGACAAGACAATACAGTAGGGGGGTTCTGTGACCATCCTTTGGCAAGTATGTTTTGACGATTGATTTGACCTCTATGGACCCTTTAGAAAATATTTAGCCCCCAGGTCCCTCCCAAAAATCCCGGCATTTTTTGCTAGACAGCCAAATTCAAAATGGTGCCCGGCGCCATCTCTAAAAATTAACTTTTGATCTGGATGACCTAGAATCATGTATGAAGGCACTTTTCCATACAAGTCAACGATGAGGATTCCAAATCTGACACAATTTTAATTGTAAGACCTCGTTTTGACTCCGAGATTCAAGATGGCCGACATCCAGTAGAGTAAAAACTTATACCCAGGGGGCAAAGGGGGGTATGCTTCATTTGCCCTGCCATAAAAGGTTGGCCACCAGAAATAATATCTATGACCTAGTAGGATCACAACCTATATGGACAACCCGGTCACCTTGCTGCTGGAAATCCAATATGGCCGCCTCAATATTATCAGAAAATAGCTTTGGCAATAACTTTTGAAACAGATGGGCTAGAAATAAAAACTTGGTGTCTATTTCATGGTTTCAGAGCATGAGAAACTCAATGGAATACTTATCTTTATGATTGGGTGTGTCTGGACCTTTCATTTGCATATTTCCAAGATGGACGCCACGCGAAAATGAGTTTTACTATGACTTTTACAGTGACAGCTGACTGTTATGGCAAAAAGTCTGCTTTTTAAGCAATATGAACACATTTGGTCAGTTTGAGCTTTAATTTATATGTTGTCAATATGGCTGCAGTCATAAATAATGTATGGTATTACATTTTCCCTCAGATTTATTGATTTATAGATCTATAGTTGTGGGGATGATTGCAGAGAAAAATCGGAGAAAAAGACCACAATGTATCTTATGTATCATTTTAATAAACTAAATACAATATAAACAGACACATGCACACTCCAAGACTTGCCAAAAACTTCAACTTTAGGGCTATACAAATTAACATAGTGGTATGCATTCAAGTAACATAACAAAAGATACTCCTTAGTGACAAGTAGAGTAAAGGCGGAGTTGAGGTTGCCTACAAAAGGTTCATTTTGACCTCTATGGTGCTGTCTTGCCTGCTTCTAAAGCCAATGATACTATGGTACAATGCTATTCACTGTCACTGTTGTCATGTGTTGCACTGATCCTGCTGCATCGTGTCTCCAGTCCCTGGCAACGGCATCCTAAGTAGCATGGAATTGCCTTCTTTGCACGGGAACGGTTTTTCTGGCAGCCTTTGATACAGCTGCATGATATTGCCTTGTTCATTGACACAGGCCAGGCTGGCTCGGTAGATGCAAGGGGGACTGCATTGCTAGCACTGAGAGACCATCCATACTCTGTGAAAGAAGGAATATCCGGCTTGGCGATATGTGCACATTTATCTATTATGGTTGCTAGAACAGCTCTTCTCAGGTGCAGGTCAAAGGCATTCTCTGTCGGGGGCAGCAGCTTTAAGAGGGTTGATCTATTATTGAGGAACTTGTACACTCTAAGCTTACTCAGGTCAAAATCCTCCTGGTGGTCCGCTTTGGATGTATATACAGCAATTGTGAGGTCTCGTGCCTGATTGATGGACGTCATCTGAGAGGGAATCATAAGAGTTTTCACCAAACTCCTCAAGTGCAGAGATCCAGACGCATGATGGCCTTGAACCATGCCTTCTTCCCAGTGAAGAAGGGATAGCTGGTGGTACAGTATCTCTGCCACTTAAACTATGGATAAAGGGCAGGGCACGACACTGTGCGAGCCCCAGTGCTGATACCATTTGATGGATAGGAAGGTATGAATTTTGCTCTGTTCTCACCCACAGCTCAGGAATGCATCTGAGATGGGTTGCTGCATAGTAAAGGCACATGATGATGATGTCTGTGTCATTGGCATGGATGACAACTCTGTCAACTTTGTCATTCTGGACACTGTACAGGGTGTGGAGTATTATTCTTGTATCAGCCTCCTGTTGTGTGGATTCTAGTGCAGGGACATCTTCAATAGACCCCTCCTTGATCACCACACTCCTTGTCTCTTCTTTAAACCCCCCACCCAGGTAAAGATGTGTTGGACCAAGGGCCGACTTAAGTTTCTCATTTTCACACCATTCGTCACAGAGGAAACTCAATAGGTTTGCCTTGTTAGCCGACAGCAAAAAACTCCTGAGGATCTGGAGCTGTGTAATGCATACTGACTTCATATTCTTTGGTAGGTTTTGGTCAAGCATATCTGTGTTCTTGCTCAGCTGTCTTAAGACTAGGTCCACTGTACCGGTCAAAACAGAAGTGAATGATCTCTGTGCCAGCAGGCACATCATTCAACAGCAGACGTTGGTATCGTTCAGCGATTGTTCCAAATGCTTCACCTTTCAGGAACGACCAATGGCGCATGGCATACATGGCATCAATAACTACTGCTGTTTTTATGTCTTCTGTAGGCAGGTCAGGGATGCATGCAACTTTGGTCTCCACTTTCAGGACCATAACAAGGCTTGCCTTGGTACCTGTTCTCATCCTGCCATCTTCCTGGAAGAGGGAAGGGGGGAAGTCACTGCACTCGTGGTTGCCTATAAAGTCAACAAGGTTGAGTTCTCCACCACTGGCTATGATTTGGGTCATGCGCAGGATGGCAGTAATTTCATTGCTCTTGCCAGGTGCTGAGGTTTTCCCCTTAGATTTTTTAGATTTTGTGTTTTGAGTGTAGAAAGTGTTAAGCTTCATTATGCTTGTCTTCTTCTGTTCACTGGACAAGGTTCAAGGTTCAAGGTTCAAGGTCTTTATTAGTGTCCCAAAAGGGCAATTGGGTTTACAGCAAAGAGGTAGTATTGGTTTAAAACATACAGACAGTACAGGACAACAGGACGTGGGACATCATTGCATAAACAGAAACCCGGGCGCTCTAGTGCAAGTATAGAAAGACAATAAAAAATAAAAATAAAGGCTACATCTAGAAAGTGCTTCGATATAAAGTGCTGGCATAAAGTGCTTGTTCGTGCACCGTAATCAGACAAAATAAAAGCTCTGTCCAGAAAAGTGCTATGATATAAAGTGCTTAGTTATACACCATCATCAACATCTTCATCATCATCATCAACAACAACAACAACAACAACATTATATCATTCTTTACCTGTTCCTAGCAGCGTTGTCTGCATGAATTGAGGCAGGTACAAAAGAGTGCTTATACCTGTTGTTTCTAGCACCAGAGGCCTCTAGACGGCGGCCAGATGGCAACATCCTATACTCTGCCTTGAGTGGATGAGCACTGTCCTGCTGAATGGCCCTGGTCTTCATAATCAGCTGTCTATTGTAAAAAGGGTCCAGGCTCTCCAACTGGATGCCAGTGATTTTGGAGGCGGTTCTCACAATCCTTCTAAGAGAGTTTTTGTCTTTAATAGTGAGGTTACCATACCAACATATAATGGAGAAAGAGATGACAGAATGAACATAGGCACTGTAAAACAGTTTCATCAGGTCTTTGTTGACGTTAAATCTGGCTAATTTCCTTAGGCAGAAAAGACGTTGCTGGCCCTTTTTACACAGCATCTCAGTGTTAGCATCAAACTTCAGTTTGCTGTCGATAATTGTGCCCAGGTAGCCTATTTATAGTTAGGCACAATTTCCACTGGCTGGCCACAGATATCAGTGTTCTGAGTGGGATGGGGACCACGTCTGAAATCAATACAGAGCTCTTTTGTTTTTGAGATGTTCAATTCCAGGAACGCATCATTGCAGCAGGACAAGAAGTCCTCTGTGACCTGACCATGTCCTACCTCGTCGTTGTCAAGAAGGCTGACAATGACTGAGTCATCTGCGTATTTTATAATGAAGCGGTTGTCGTGATTACTGCGACAGTCGTCCGTGTACAAAATAAACAGGAGAGCAGAAAGAACACAGCCCTGTGGCGAACCAGTGGAGGTGGACAGAGGGCTAGACACTGTGTCATTAACTGACAGTGACTCACACAGTGCCTTCAGACCCAGTTCTTTCACACTCATCAAGTCGTCCTTGACTGTGGAATCAGCACACTGTCCTGTAGATATGTTGATCATGGATGATGTGCTCACTGTAAATGGGTTCGTCTCCACTGCTGCCTTGACTACCATCTCTGCATCCCGGATTACACGACTCTGACCAGACTCATGGTGTGGGTCTGCCATATTGACAACATATAAATTAAAGCTCAAACTGACCAAATGTGTTCATATTACTTAAAAAGCAGACTTTTTGCCATAACAGTCAGCTGTCACTGTAAAAGTCATAGTAAAACTCATTTTCGCGTGGCGTCCATCTTGGAAATATGCAAATGAAAGGTCCAGACACACCCAATCATAAAGATAAGTATTCCATTGAGTTTATCATGCTCTGAAACCATGAAATAGACACCAAGTTTTTATTTCTAGCCCATCTGGTTCAAAAGTTATGGCCAAAGCTATTTCCTGATAATATTGAGGCGGCCATATTGGATTTCCAGCAGCAAGGTGACCTTGTTGTCCATATAGGTTGTGATCCTACTGGGTCATAGATATTATTTCTGGTGGCCAACCTTTTATGGCAGGGCAAATGCAGCATACCCCCCTTTGCCCCCTGGGTATACGTTTTTACTCTACTGGATGTCGGCCATCTTGAATTTCGGAGTCAAAACGAGGTCTTACAATTAAAATTGTGTCAGATTTGGAATCCTCATGGTTGACTTGTATGGAAAAGTGCCTTCATACATGATTCTAGGTCATTCAGATCAAAAGTTAATTTTTAGAGATGGCGCCGGGCGCCATTTTGAATTTGGCTGTCTAGCAAAAAATGCCGGGATTTTTGGGAGGGACCTGGGGGCTAAATCTTTTCTAAAGGGTCCATAGAGGTCAAATCAATCGTCAAAACATACTTGCCAAAGGATGGTCACAGAACCTCACTTTCGGACCCTACTATAGTATTTACCAGAAACACAAAGATATAGCCCTGAATGACAATAACAGGTCTGGAACACAGAGAGGAATGGAATGGACCCTCAAGGTCTATTTGGTTCAATATTTACACAATTAGTGTCATGAGGATGGGTCCTTGATGAAAATAAGACAAATTACAATGGTATGTAAAAATATCTAGAATTTGACACGGACAAAACCAAGTCTTGCCACAGACAAATATGGAGATGTTGATGACCCCTGTTCTCTAGTACTGTGGCAGGGCAAAAAAGCTCCTTCAGCAAAAGACTGTTACATGTTAACAGTCTGTCCCACGTTGCAAAAAGGAGCCCTACAGGAGATCTTTTCTGCCTGCAGCAACAGGACTGTACAAGTCCTCATCTGGTTGGTTTGATCTGACTGATGTAGTTACCTCTCATCAACAGCATGACTCTCATCAGCGACCTCCTCCTCCTCTGTGACCGCTGCACATATATCTAGCACTGTTGCTGTAACATGAAAGATTACATGCCGATGTTTTCACAACGAATACGGACCCGTTTAAAAATGCCCTTAGTATCAAATATTACTTGCTTGGTAGTTAATGAGCTTAATTGCAACGAAAACAACAGATCTAACAGATTAGTGCTGGGAGAAAAAAAAAAGAAAATATAAACAAGTATGTAGGACAGGCAGCTTCTTTATTCTATTATTTTATTTTTGATCTACTTTTTAATTGTTAGTTTATTATATGTTTTCCATATTGCATGGACTATTTTATGCCTGTCATCTAAGTTTTGTTTATTCTAAATTAACCTTATATTATTATTATTGGAAACTACATACTTGCTTTCTTCATCCTTTTGACATCGTCTGTCTTTGTTGTTCTCCCTCTTTTACGGGTGGGAGGCGGATTTGGGAGCTTCTTCCTCGTCCTCTTGCAGAGGGGCAGGGTGGGAGGACAGACAGGGTGGACAGGCGGAAGAGTAGGAGATGGAGTGATGTCAGGAAGGGAGACAGGGAGAGATGGGGTGAGGTCAGAAGGAGGGGAAACAGGGAGAGATGGGGTGAGGTCAGAAGGAGGGGAAACAGGGAGAGATGGGGTGAGGTCAGAAGGAGGGGAAACAGGGAGAGATGGGGTGAGGTCAGAAGGAGGGGAAACAGGGAGAGATGGGGTGAGGTCAGAACGAGGGGAGACAGGGAGAGATGAGGTGAGGTCAGAAGGAGGGGAGACAGGGAGAGATGGGGTGATGGCGCTGGTAGAGGGCACTGGTAGTGTACCAGGTAGGAGTTCAAATTCAATGACGTACGTCAACTGCTCTTCATTGGGACTAGAATAGAAAATAATAGAAAACATGTATGGGCAATTAAAAAAATAAATAAAATAAAATCGAAAACACCAACACATTCATTGTGGTCCACTACACAAAAGCAAACATTTAACACAGAATATCAATATACAGGACAACTATTTAAGAACAGCCACTTGTCCTTTGCAGACGTTTGCATGCAGAAGATGATTCCGCTATTGTGGTATGTGTCTGTGGAGGTTAAGAGATGGAGTACAGAGGACTGGTTAACTGCTTTGTTATGTAGTGTAAACAGAACCACCTGTGGCAGGGCAAAAAAGCTCCTTCAGCAAAAGACTGTTACATGTTAACATTCTGTCCCACGTTGCAAAAAGGAGCCCTACAGGAGATATTTTCTGCCTGCAGCAACAGGACTGTACAAGTCCTCATCTGGTTGGTTTGATCTGACTGATGCAGTTACCTCTCATCAACAGCATGACTCTCATCATCAGCGACCTCCTCCTCTGTGACCGCTGCACACATATCTGGCACTGTTGCTGTAACATGAAAGATTATATTTTAAATGAGAACATATTATCCAAGAAACAGACATTGTAATTAAGAATTCTGAAGGAAAATATACATTATTTTGTGTGTGTTCTTACAATTACAAGTAGTAATTAAAATAATATATATATTTTTAAAGTATTCTTACACACGTTGGAGAGGAACTGGTATGCGTTCTGCATAGTTTGGAAAAGACCACAGTTCTGTTCCCCAGTGAAATCAAGGTGCTTCAGATGGTCCAGGATCTTTTTCCCACGTGATATGGAACAGAAGAAAAGAACTGGCTTCAAGCCCAGAGCCCCAAGTTTGGCCACCTGAAATGAACAAAGAAAATCAGTTAGTTAATAACGTTTCAGAGCAACATGCTCAGAACCATATACATGTAGATCACCCCACTAACTGGTAAAGAATAACATAGAATGCTATATTTAGGTTAGCCAAACATGTTCTTTACTTCTTACCCGGTGGGTTGCTGTACAATCGCTGTGTCTTCTTTCTTACTTACTCACTGTACTGCCTGTAACCTGCTTGCTGCCTCTGGGCAACTCATTTTCCCCCGCGGGATAATAAAGGTATCTATCTATCTATCTATCTATCTATGTCTTGCTAGACTCATAGACATCCAGACACCAAATATGGTGAGTCCTATAGAAATCGAGAGACCATCGTCATGAATGCAAAGGGTTGGTATGTGCGGAGTACTCAAAGGGGCCAATAAAAGGCAGAGTGCCAGAATTGATGAGTGAGTGCGACGCGGCCAGGCGATAAGAGACAGCTCCCAACCCCCTTATAGCAACGAGTAACACACATTTCAGTGACGAGTTTCCCAGACAGTGCATAGACAACTCGGCTTTAATAGACCCTTGAAACTGCATTTGATAAGAACGTCCTTGGTGGCCTTGAACAGATGGTACAAGTTAAAACCACGGATGATGATTATCTTAGAACAACAAGCTGTAGTTTATCTCAAAGCTTATTCCTGTGTAAGGCCTTATGTCAATTATGTATTGTCTGACAGACAAAGAACTTAATTTCTTTAGCACAGTTTTTAGACAGAAATGGCTTCTTCCACATATGATCTTTTAAACAATGAGAATAGTTATATAAGTCATGGACCACTTACATTACATGGACCATTATACCAGTGATATATCAGCCATTATTAATAACCATATTAAGTTAACCCATTTTTAAAGACATATGCTGGAAAATAGTAGATGTTCTTTTTTTGGTGGCCAACTCGTCATAGGGTGAAGTATAAATGGAGCTTCAGATATGAATGACGTAGATTGCTTAACGATGGAAAGGCATAACAACATAAAGGTCATTCCAGTGGGATTGTCGGGTCTCTTCTCTACATGTAAAGTGTCTTGAGACAACTTGTTGTGATTTGACACTTTAATAAAATTGAATTGAATTGAATTGAAAGGGTTAAACTTCCATATCAGACAGATATTTATACTTTGATACACAGTGTAAACTCATGTTACCTCAGTGAAGGTCAGCAAGAACTCACAGTTAGCAGAAAGGGGGCGTGAACCTTCAAGCTAAGTTAAGCTATATTTGACCATTTTAGCAGTTTTGAGTAGCAAAGTATGTATTAGTGGGTCTTTGTATTTGCATAAGAAGTTTTTTTTTTTTTTTGATTAATGGAGCGAAGGACAAACAAAACAGCACTAGCTTGCATAAAAATATCGCCATAAAAAGAGTATCAGTAGAAATAGTGTAATCAGGCTATCTGCATCAAAAACAACACTCTTTGCCACTCGAAACTCATAGAATATCACTCGAAAAATAAAATATCTTTACCATGCCTCTTCTTCCTCTTCTTTATAGCCTATAATGTTTTTAAGACTGCTTTTTTTTATTATCAACATAGCCTGATTACACTATTTTTGCTGATAGAAATTTTATGGTGCTTTTTTTTATGTAATGCTTTATATTTTCAAATACAAATACCCATAAATGTATACTTTGCTACTCTAAACTAACAGCTAAAATGACAAAACATAGCTTAACTTAGCTTCAAGGTTCACGCCCCCTTTCTGCTAACTTTTGATGCCCATATTGATGATGCAAATTGTTCAAAAGTAACCAAAATCAATAATGAGTTCATATTAAATAAACATAATTTAAAGATGTTTGACATTGCTGTATTGTAAATTATTTCAATGTTTAGTCTCACGTAATATTCTATTACGAGATCATTATTTATTTTCTTTTATAAATGTATCTTTTCGTATTTTCTATTCATGAGCTGTATGCCATGTCAAGATCGAAAGAAACAGGTTTAAATAATTCATTTCCTGTGAAATGAATTGAGAATATATGAAAAGTTTAAAATTGTCTACTCTTCATACTTAGCGATGATTTTTAGAAGGATATACATATTGTTACACTTACAGCAACTCTTGCATTATTTATGTGCCGGGACACATTTTTATATTTTTTCTGCTTTTCGGCCCACTCCGGGCCATACTTCTCCAGCTTGGCCGCTACTTTTGGGAGGGTGACTGGAAGGGCTGCGGAACAGGAATCACAGGTGGTCTTCCTGGCCTCGGTTGTTGCCAAGCAGGAGGGGCAGATGATGGTCTTTTTTTTGGTCATTTTTTTCTTGACAAACAAGGGCAAACACGCACACAGACACGCACGCACACACACACACACACACACACACACACACACACACACACACGAGAAAGATGTGTGGTTGAGGAGAAGAGGAGGGGAGGGAGAGAAGGAGGAGAGAGAGAGAGAGAGAGAGAGAGAGAGAGAGAGAGAGAGAGAGAGCAAGAGAGAGAGAGAGAGGAAGAGCGCAAGAGAGAGAGAGAGAAAGAGAGAGAGTGGCTCTTAAAAGTGCCGTTTGTTTTTGTTTTTGTTTATTTACGAGAGAGTTGGATAGAAAGCAAGAATCTGTAAGAGAAAGCAAAATATTCCGAATTTCAATGTACAATAGGAAAAAGAGACTTTAACCAGACATCCATAATATTAATAAAGCCCAAAAGATTTCACAATACCTTTAATAGCTCCATACACTGTAATCCCCAGCTAAACTATGGGAGTGTACAGAACCGAATAGACCCTTATGGCAGTACTTCTACATGTTTTTCATGTAGAAGAAACTAATATGTAACATCTCAGTTTTAATAGCTAGATCCATAGCTCACGTGACATCACAATGAGTTGTGAGCAGGCCTGAAATTTCATCATTTTAAGCCACCTTTATTGTTGTCCATTTTTTGAGGGCACAAAGACCAAATACCAGGGCAGGAAGGGTCAATAATTAGTCTATCATAGGTAGACTATCTGCGTTGAAATAAATACTTTACAATCTGATCCATGCCTAACCCTGCACCAATCAAGGTCACTGGGGAGTAAAGAGCTGTTTATCTGTTGGCATTATCTAGGGCATTGGTTCTCAAAGTGGGTCCCTTGAGGGAATTCCAGGGGGTCCCCAGCTAAATGATAGTTAGGAACCAACCCTTGTGGGTCTGTAACTCAGAGAGTGTACAAATGGAACCGTTAGTGTCCATTTGGTACAAGTCTACACAGAAATGCCATTATAATGCAATAAATGCAAAAAAATCATGTCAAACTGGGGGTCCCTGAAATTAAAATGGTTGAAAATCACTGTTGGAGCTGTAAAAAACATCTTTTATATGAGGGTCTCTGGTATATCTTGTCAAATTGGGGTTCGCAGGCTAGTAAGTGTCAATTTGGAGGTCCTGGACATGAACTAGTTTGAGAACCACTGATCTAGGTCACTAAGGCCACTATGGCTTCAGGAAATGCCATGTTTTAAGGGTCTCAAGGCCAGACTGAGGGGTAACCACGGCCATCATGACCTCCCTTAAATTCCTGTCCTGGTTGTATCCCAATAACAACAAGTACCCCATAACACATTTAAATTCATTGGATAAATAGTTCCTGTTCTCAAATGTCTTTATATAACTCCTGGTAGCCTTTATAGTTGAATCCTCTGCTCCCACCCACTAATAATATATCTATGACTGGCTCATTGGATTCATTTTGGCCTCTAATCATGAAACATCCATTTGATTCATTTGATATACTCTCAGAATGGGAAACACAGATAAAGAATACATTTCGTTTTTAGTGTTGTGCAAACAAACATAGCAGATAGATTGAGTACACACTTACTAAACAAAGCCAAACTCATGTTGTTGTTGTTGTTGTTGTTGTTGTTGTAGCTTAGCATAGCTTGGGTCTAGCCACAGTAAAACAGTATTAAAGTTATACAAACAGACCAACTTGCAACTTGCTACACACCCCAACCCGTTAGCAATAACCCAGTGTTGTGGTTCTATGATTAATGGTGGTCGTGGTGCAGATTAAACCATGTATTTGTATAAAATAATGCAAGAGGGATAATAACACAACTTACGTTTCGCGGGTAGAAGTTATATCGCACTGCATCATGGGTACGTCGTCGACATCATGACATCATGACGTCATGACGTCATGACGCTTCTATCGACAACAGAATCAATGTGATTGTTTACGTGCTAAATGTATCAAGAAAACATGACATTGTTTTAAGAAAACATAAATGCTGCTTTTTGCTCCAAAGCGACTGCAAAAGATTGATGCTTTTTATCTAAAAAGGCTTTAAAAGAAAGCTAAAACCATTTGAAACGAGGTTGGTTTCTATAACTACACTTCCGGTCTAGAGCGGATACGGAAACACTACCTTTGTTTCCATTTATGTGGACGCGATGAGAAACCAGATGCAGTAGGCGGGATTTAATGAAAGCCAGAAACCAGGAAATTACACATAAATATTTAATACTGGACATTTTGATAAATTAGGCATTTCAGTGCCAGAATAATTGATTTATGGACAAGCGCATCTTTTATATACATATATTATAGTAAATATCGAAGTTTTGATTAGATCTTTCACACTATCAATCATGTCACGCATGCGGAAGGAATATCACGTGACGTCCTGGGTTGTGAACGTTAAATAAAGGTCTCGTTCTCAACAAATACTCATCGTAAAATTACCAAAATAGTATAGAAATGCTCATAATATTTACAGGCTTCTGTGTGTGCGGGCGTGTGGTTTGGTGCGTTTTAAACAAGCTTTATTAGCGCACTTTTGGATAGCCAATGAATTATCACCACCGGAGACGGAGCGATGTGCCGTCTTTGGACCGCATTCAATGTCAATGGGTGGCCGAGGAAGGCGCATTATGAAGTAGCCGGAGACGGAGCGATGTGCCGTCTTTGGACCGCATTCAATGTCAATGGGTGGCCGAGGAAGGCGCATTATGAAGTCGCCGAAAACGGAGCGATGTGCCGTCTTTGGACCGCATTCAATGTCAATGGGTGGACGAGGAAGGCGCATTATGAAGTCGCCGGCGGCCGACGAAGGCACACCTTGCAGTCTTGGGGTTCTGACAAAAATACAACATGTGCCTTCGGAGTGAGACTGTGTTGGACACCACAATGGTAGCATGTGTGCGTTCATCGTATTCATGGTGAAGAAATTGATGCTATTGAAGGATTATTATTATCGTTTTGTCCTTGTCTGTCAGTTGGTGCAATGGATAGGCCTATGCCTACAGTAGCTGAAACACTGTGAGCATACTCTTCTATTGTATGTGAATGTGCAAAATATGATAGCATAATAATAGTAATAGTAATAATAATGATAATAATATAGGTCATGTGGAGCCCACGGAACTCCCATTCGAGAGAGAGGGTCTATTTATTTCTGAGGAGGAGTTTCTCACAGATATAGGGAAAGTGTTTCTATTGCGACGGGACATATACTATGAAGGAATATTATATTAATTTGTGACACCATGACGAGAGATCAGAGAGAGAGAGAGAGAGAGAGAGAGAGAGAGAGAGAGAGAGAGAGAGAGAGAGAGACCGCTTGCGTTGTAACTTGTGTTGTAACTTGTGTTGTAACTAACACCGCTTATAAAGGTATATTATATTATATTGTGACACCGTGACGAGCTGCACACACGTGCAGAGAGAGAGAGAGAGAGAGAGAGAGAGAGATCGACCGCTTGCGTTGTAACTCCGCAGCAGCACAGTAGGAAATTACGTTCTCCCCTGCATGTAGACATATTCGGGTGCTGTACGTTAGTCCGACAGCGAATTCCTCCGACAGCGCAGCGCTCCGACGTTTCCAATACTAAACCCGAACCAAACCCGCACCCTAACCCTAACCGCACGCGGATGCCACATAGTCGGAGAAAAGGTCTGTCGGATTAACGCATGCCTCCCGACATATTCATATCTTGCTAGAAGTAGGCCTATAAGCTCTATATCTGGTCTATTGTGGTAGGATGCAAGATTTTGCGGGGCCATAGGTTTTATTTTGACCACCCATTCCCGACCGCGGGTCTTTAAATACGCAAGATTTGCGTTGGGTACTGCGGGCAATTAACATGGTTATAACAATACTACTAATACTACTACTAATAATACTAATAATAATAATAATACTAATACTAATACTAATAAGTTAATTAAGTTTTCCCCCTTATTCAGAATACAGACAGTGGTTGAAATAACGGGAGGTTGAACCAGCAGGACCTCCCTTTAGTCTGAAAGTTTGATGGGTCGAACTAAAGAGATGTCGGATTATTGTGACTTGTAGGACGTCTCTATAGTACAACCCGGTCTGAGGTCGAACTAATGGGAGGTCGAACTAATGGGAGGTCGAACTATTGGGAGGTCGAACTAATGGGAGGTCGAACTATTGGGAGGTCGAACTAATGGGAGGTCGAACCAGTGCCACGTTACCCTCCACTGTTGGCTAGCTGGCAGCCTCAGTGGTGATCAGTGCAGAGTGGAGCAGGCCGTCAGACCAACTCAGTACAGCTGGGCGAGGGGTTTTGGAAAGGTATATAACTACCTCTCCTACCAACCTCATGATCTCTCTCTCTTCCTTTGTCCTCCCTTTGAAGCAGTTGCCTTACACCTTTTTTATACAACACTCACACAGCACACTCCATACATCCATACACTGCAGACATGACTGATTACTGACTTTTTCACACCTCATACCAGTTTATGTGTTTTATTATTGCAATTCTGTATTTAATGTAGATCAATAAATATAACTTTAAATGTTTGACTTGTGTGTGGACTCCCTCTTTTGCCATGTATTTCCTAGCACATGACATTATTTACACATGATGAATACAGCAGCAGATGTGATGTGTTTTTTGCTTGTATATTTCAGGGATTCTCCACTCTACAAGGGCCAGGTAGCAGAACACTCTACAGGGTTTGACCCTCATGAAAACAGTGCTTCACGCCAGATCTGTGTTAAGAGGAAGAAGGCAGAGAATGAAGGGTGCAGTACGTTAGTCCGACAGCGCATTCCTCCGACAGCGCAGCGCTCCGACGTTTCCAATACTAAACCCGAACCAAACCCGCACCCTAACCCTAACCGCACGCGGATGCCACATAGTCGGAGAAAAGGTCTGTCGGATTAACGCATGCCTCCCGAGAATGAAGCACCTGCTGTGTTAGCTGGAGTTCATGTAAACTGTGATATGGATGCAGGCTTCCAGAAACAAATGGAGAATATGTTCCACACAGCTTACTACATTACTAAGAAAGAGAGGCCATTTACTGACTTTCCCGACCTGGTGCAGCATAGTCTGGGAGGCTTCATAGTCTGGGAGGCTTCGGATTCAAATCAACAGCCAATGAAGAAAAGGGGGCGGGATCCACATGCAGTGGGTGTTGCATGTAAATAGGAGCGACGGGAAGCAATTTCCCCTTGAGAAATTGCGGCCGCCATTGTTGTGTACTGCTGTTTGCCTCTCGTCGGACTTTTTAGACGAGTTGCACAGCTCTCAGACCGGTAAGAGGCGTGTCCGCTCAGATTCTGAGCGTAAGTTACATCCCGCCCACAAATACAGGGGCTCTGGCTCAGAAGTTCCTCGCCGCTCCCGTTTGTATGCGAGAGCTGGTGAAAACTTCTGGGAACTCAGATTAGGTGCAGCACAACAATAGGACTGGCTCCAACATGCCCAACTGCTACAAGTCAGATAAGGCATGTTCAATGTGAGAACTACAAATAAATGAATGAATTCCTAATTGAATTACTTTTTACAATTTCTTCATTATTATAAAATGCACTTTTATGTCCCTCCAGATTCACAATTGACATGTACAATGTGGAGAGGGGGCAACTCCTTATTGACATAAAGAATGCCTGCTACATCAGTGTCATAATTGATGGGGCCACTGATAGTGGAATCCTGGAGAATAAGAGTGTGTATGTGAAATTCTTCAGTAAGGAGAGAGGGGTGGTCTCATAAGAAGGGTTCTGAGAATGTGTTGGCAGACGCTCTCTCTCGCAGTCTGTAAATGTGTTGTTGTGTAGCCACAAACATTTTGTTTGTGTCTCTAGGGTGGGAGGTATTACGCGTATTGCTATGGGGAGCATGTGTATGATTGTTTTCTTCCTGCTGCTCTCTTCCCTCTGCCTGCCACTCCTTCCCGAGCCTCGATCTCCAGGCTTTTATTGTTTAGTTTTGCTAAAAAATAAAAGCCTGGACCAGCGTGTCAGTGTACCCGGTATAGGAAGTGTTTCATTTCCCCAACCAACCAGAGTGCAGTGGGCGTCGCTCGTAATGTTGTGTTGACGGGGCGGGGGCTGACGGACAGATCGGTGAACCAATGGGATCAGGTGCATTCTCTCCGTGCTGATTTTAAACCCGCCCCTCTATACACGAAAGCAAGAAGGCTAGTGCAGCCTACTCATTCACTCAGCTCCATAATTCAGCCAACTCCGCCTCTCACCACCGGTTGGTCCTCCCCTCATCGGTCCACCAATCACCTCCAGCCATCACCATATACAGTATAAAGCATATGTGAAGGTGGCCATCTTCCTCTTTCCCCACTGCCATGCTTCCACCAGTCCATTTGTTTGCTCTGTCCAAAACCAATTCACTTTCAGTCGTGTAAAGCTGCCAAACGTTTCTACAGGGAAGGGTAGATTAACTCTGGGATCCACAGCCGTCGGTGCCTATTTGTTATTTCACACTATGTTAGAGGTGAGTGCCACATGTATTTTCTGTTTGTAGTTAGTGTAGGAAGGTTTTTGTTTCTCTCTTGTTAGGTTAGCTCTTTAAGTTATTTAGATAGAAGTTTTGATTGTATTTCTCTTTTTGGCACCACCCCTCCCTTTCCCTGTCTTTCTGTTATTTGGCTTAAATCATTATTTTTGTTAACCTTAGTTTTTGAATAAACAAACTTTCAGTTCACTTAAACGTCTGTCCGTCTCAATTATGTAATTCGGGTATATGTTATAGTCCCTCCATCCTAGACCACCAACTGGGATGTAACAATGTGGAAGAAGAATGGTGTGGCTGCAAAGCTAAAGGGGGAGATTTCCATCCACTGTGTGGCACACAGGCAGGAGTTGGGTATGGTTGACTCCATAAAAGCACAGCCAAGGCTTAAAACGCTGCAGGAGGTGCTGCATTATTTGCACATGCAGTACCATTACTCCCCAAAGGCACTGAGGGAACTGAGGTTGCTGGCAGATGCACTGGAGGACAAGGTCCTCAAGCCTACAAACAACCTGAAGGGGGCCAGGTGGTTGCCCTACATCAACAAGGCAACGCAGGTAGTTGTTCAATGTTTCCCAAACTTGTGTAATGCACAAAGATATGAGTAGATATGAAATAGCAAATTATGTTGTCTTTCTCCTCCAGATTCTGTGTAATGGGTATATGCCGTCTTTGTGGCAGACTTTGAGGACCAGGTCAGCCCAGAGCGGACACCCCAACCTTCACCTGTGGTAGTGGGAAGAGCAAAAAAACATTCTACAATGCCTCAAAAACTATGAGAATGTACAATTCATGCACTTCCTGCTAGACACGCATCTCGTCATGTTCAAACTCACCCACCCACAAACCGGCCAAACATACACAAATATATTCCTTCATTAATTGTAGCTCCACTCACGTAATCCATTTATTAAAGTGCCCTTGCGGCCTAGCCTACATTGGCCAAACCAAAAGACCTCTCAAAGTTTGATTTAGATAACACAAAAAAACATTGACTATGCCATGGTTAAACATTACAGTCAAGCCAAGCATGGCTTCCCATCTTCTCTGAGATTCTGGAGTATTGAACAAATGTCAATTCCATTGCGCGGGGGTGATGCAGTTAACAAAAAAAACTTCTCTGTAGAGAAGTCTACGCTATTGGATTCACACTCTTGGCACTCTAGAGCCCTTTGGCCTAAATAAGCCTTACAAGCTTCTTGTAGACGGTCCCTGAGGTTGCTACCACACTCTGATGGTGTTTGTTTTTAATCCTTTATTGTAAATTGTTTATTAACCAGTTTCATACCAGCCTTGGGCATAATTGGCTCTTAACCCTGTACATGGGTACCCTGTATTCCTTGTATCTTATTCCGTAAATACTGTTTTACAATGCAACTAATCAATATATATACTTTTTAATCATTATTACATTTTTTGTATCACTCTTTATTATTGATCCACGAATGTGTTTTAATCCTTACTGTTTTCCATTGAGACTGCCATGTGTAGAACAGTGCAGATTGTATTATTGTCACACACTTGCCATTGGCTAATAGAGAGCACTATCTCTGCCACCGTTCTGTATTTAAATGCCTCCTCGGCCCGCGGCATTCATGACTCTGAGGAAGATGTCGTAGACATTGAAACGTCAGTCACCTGTTGCTACGACCTTAAAATAAAAAAAAAGCTTAAATGTTCGAGCTGCTCTAGTGTCCTCTCCTTCTTCGCTTGTTTACAGGCCCCTCAATGTGACATTCAAATTGGGGCAGATCGGATACTGGCATTATCATTTTTGACTGATTTCCTTCAAAACAGCCCCTCCTGAAAAAAAAACTTTTAAGCCAACCGGTGCCAATTGGACTGAAATATGAAAAATCTGACTGTAAAATCGTTATTACATGATGCCAGTTATAACATATCGATTTGTGTGAGTCGGTAGTAATAGCAGTAATAATGGAGGAACATCTATTCAGGAGGTAATAATGGGTGTGGCCTATAAGGGGAGTTGTGTCATGATCGAAAAAACTTTAAATTCTTCATGGTATGGCCTACTCTTCAAAAGTTACAGGCAAAGATTTGAGGCGACCTGTTAAGGCGCCGATTTGACAAATTTGGGTTGAAAGGTCTTCCTTGGCCTAAAGGGAGAGTGTGGCGAGTTTAATGCTGATCAGTCCAGCAGCGTCCCGTTTACAGTGGTTTACAGTGGAAAGGTTTTTCTCCAGTGTGGATGCGCTGGTGTGTCCTGAAATTACCTGAGCGATTGAAACTCTTGTCGCACTCTTTACAGTGATAAGGTGTTTCTCCACTGTGGATACGCTGGTGTCTCTTCAGATCACATGACTGATTGAAACTTTTGTCACAATGATTACAGTGGAAAGGTTTCTCTCCTGTGTGAATACGCTGGTGTATCTTTAGGTAATCTAACTGACGGAAACTCTTGGTACACTCTTTGCATGGATATGGTCTTTCTCCAGTGTGGATACGCTGGTGTCTCTTCAGATTCTGTTTATCATTGAAACTCTTGGCACACTGGTTACAGCGGAAAGGTTTTTCTCCGGTGTGGATATGCAGGTGTGTCTTCAGATGATCGGACTGACTAAAACTCTTGTCACACTGATTGCAGTGGAAAGGTTTCTCTCCTGTGTGGACACGCTGGTGTCTCTTTAGCATCCATACAGTTCTGAAACCCTGGTCACACTCTTTACAGGTGTGGAGTGTCTGTCCTGTGTAAGACAGCTGATGTGTCTTTGCTTCTCCTGGATGAGCTAAAGTCTTGCTAACCTGTTGATGACTTGGTCCGCCTGTGTCTCCTTGTAGTTGGCTGGTTACGGAGTTGTTGATCTGCTCGTCTGTGTCTCCTTGTAGTTGGCTGGTTATGGAGTTGTTGATTTGCTGACAGGCTGCTGATGGGAACAGTTTATTAATGAGCATTTGGCAGTAGATGTCGTCGTGGCTCCCTTTCATGTGTTTGAAGAGAGATTTCAAGGTGTGTGTACACTCAGAACAGGAGAACTGAGTCAGGATATATTGGGATTTCCCTCCTTCCAGGAGTGGTAGTTCACCATCAATGCTGCTGCTATACATGGACTGTGATGGGGATAGGAGTTGTCTGTTGGTGGTAGACGATAATATGTCCTCCTTAGATATTACTGTTTCCCCTTCTCTCTGTGTCTCTCTCTTCACACACTCTATCTCTGTTTTAAGTTCTTGAACTGCCTGCAGGACCCCTTCAATCTTTGTAGCAAATTCACTTCTCATCAGGTCCAGCTTTTGAATCACGCCCATGTTCTGAGTCATTTGAACTGCAGCCACTTTGAAAAATAGAGTTGGGTGAAGGTTGATTTCTGGTTGAGTGGTTAGGATCTGTTGCAGTGATGTTCTATCTTGGTTAATCTAGGTAGAAGTCTTGCCCACGTAATTCAAACAGCGCTGGTCTTGAAGGCGGAGGTCAAACTGTACCCTGACTGAGTCTGCGCCTGCTTTATATAGAACAGCAGGGTTTGCTTGTGTCATCGCGGTGACCTAAGACATGATGAGTCATCCATGCCCAAATATGGAATCTTGAGTCGACGATTAATACCAATTATGGAGTCCATATGTTGTGGACGAGTTCATAAGTTGTGGACTCGCCCACACGCAGCACCCACATCTTACAATACATGTGCACAATGTCTGTACGTTCGTCTGTAGTTCATGTATCTCAAGAATTGTCCAACCGACCGACTTCAAACTCGGCACGCACATCGCTCACGACGACAAGGGAGTGCCATGCCCGGCGAGTCTGTCAGATACGCATTGTCCAGAGCTGCCGATCTGACCAATACACCCATATATAGGCATGTATGGAGATCTGGTTGTCCAGAGCCACAGATAAAACCGCTATGCCCATATATGTTCATGCACATATCTGGGACCGACTGACTTCAAACTTGGGGGGCGCATTGGCGAGTACTGTGTCCACCGTCGAGTCATTCGGATAGGCGGTTGTCCAGAGCTGCCGATCTGACCTATCATCATCATCGGCATCGCAGTCTCGACGAGACCATGGATTTCTTGTGCCTGGGAGTTTTAGCGTAGTGTGGCTGAGAAGACCAATGCGTGAGGGGTAGACTCGGCCACAGATATCACACGTGTAGGTCGGTCCCGATGATGTTGATGGTGTGGTGGTGTACTGTTGTTGTTGGTTCCTCTTTGTCCTCTTTGCTTCATGGCTTTGAGCCAGGGTGGTTTCATACGTGAGCAGCCCGCTGCGGGGTGCCTGTTGCCACCGAAGGCGGTCCTGAGCTGCATCTTCCCAGGTGACAGGGCTGATGTTAAAGGTCTAGCCCCCATAGCCTGGGGCGGCCAGTTTGTCTCTTGCCAGATGACAGTTCCGCGTGGAGGATGTCCTGCGGAGACGTCGCTGCCTCAGTAGAGAATACATACTGGGAAGCTGTGCTCTCTCCAGGACTGCTGTGTGGGTGATCTTATCCCTCCAGGTGATGCCCAGTATACGCCTCAGGCAGCGAAGGTAGAAGCTGTTTAGCCACCACTCTTGGTGGGAGTATAGGGTCCAGGTTTCACTACCATACATCAGTGGTTCTCAACCTGTGGGTGAGTCCCCACATTATTTGGGGACTCACTGTCACTGTCACCAGGTGACAGTGAAGTGACAATTTAAGGACCTTTAAGACCTTTTTAATACCTAAAAAAAAAGAAGGAAAGAAAATAAATAAGACCATTACTGCATCAAAAGTAATCAACAAACTATACTATAAAAACTGGTCAAACATCAGACAAATTGTCAAATAATATAAGAAAGGGGAAAACATTTTTGGGTAAAAAAAACACCTTGTGTTGTGAGCTTGTAGATCGGCTAAATTGACAATATGTATCTGTGGAACAACAAGTCAAACAACACGTAATGCCTCAACTAACTCCTACAACTCCAAGTGCATGCCAACTTCTGCGGTGAAAGGTTCTGCGGTGAAAGGTAATATATATATATATATATGTCGGTGTCCAGCCGGGACCAGCTAACTCCATTTTCTTTTCTTTTTTTTTTCATAAATCAATGCTATTGAACCCCCTTCACATCTGTGTAAAGTTTTTTTTTTATAATAACCTATGAAAAGTATTAAAAAGTGCCTCTGACGAAAACTCCTAACTCCATTGGATCCTCAAACTGTCCGTCAAAAACAAACAACTCCCCCCTCCTCTCATGCTCTCCACTGCTGCATACTATATATACAGGGTTTTTGCCAATTGTCAAATATAAATACTACAGATTAAAAAAAACGTAATTCAGACTTTATTTTTGACCAATTGTCAGATATAAATTTGGACAGTTTTCACTGTGTAATTTCAGCGTTAAACCAATATGCAGGATGTGACTGAATATCACTCATGTCAGACTGCCTTCATGCTTTACCCTCCACCTTTAACAGAGACTTTAAGTGAACAATCATTTGCTCTCGGCTCTGGTCACCGTTTTGCGGGGTGTTTTCACCAACCCAGTGACTGGAAGGTTTAGGCAACACACAACACACAACAGTGTAATAATAAAATGTTGATGGATAGGTAAATGCAACTGTGGTTGTTATTGTTAGTGCAGTAGGCTACAGATATGATAGGCTACAGATTCTATTATTCATGAATGTATTTTTTTTTATTGATATGCCATTTATTTATTGTTGGTGTGCCATGATTGCTTTTGTTAAATACATTTAGTATTTAGTATTGAGGCAGAATTGTTTGTTGTAATCAACTGTAGAAGAACAACAGTGGTAACAGTTAGATCCATGGATGTTTCCAATGCATGTTAAAATAAAAGTTGTTTAAGTACAGTATTCAGCTTGATCTATACTTAGTATATGAGGATGGCGCACACCATAAATAGCTGATCTCCAAGCTCACAATGCGTTGTGATGTGTTGTGAGCTTTGAGATTCATTGTCAGCTGTTCTTATCAATGATGGACAAAACCTCCTAACTCCACTAGAGCTGGATTTGGGTAAAGTGGTGATAATATAATGACACATGCAAGTACCTGATAATATATAAAGGCACAATACCAAGTTTGATGAGGCAGTATTGCTTTGTTTTAAAAATATAAGGTTTTCTTCATTTTCTGAAAAATGTATAATTTGTTTTTAATTTCCTGAACAATTACCATTTTGGAGTTAGCTGGTTCGGGCCGGACAGCAGAGATATATATATATATATATATATATATATATATATAATGTATGTGTGTGTGTGTGTGTGTGTGTGTGTGTGTGTGTGTGTGTGTGTGTGTGTGTGTGTGTGTGTGTGTGTGTACTATAGAAAGAACTTAATCGTACAAAAATAACTTACTCGTACAAAAATATCACTATTTCACTAAAATTGCAGATATTTAAAAAACAAACTAGATTGATTGATACATAGCCTCCCCCCACGACCCATCTAACCCGGTAACCGCCTTCCATTCCGACATCTCACTACTCCGACTAGTGGCTTCCGCGTGCGGTTAGGGTTAGGGTTAGGGTTAAGTATAGGGTTCGTTAACGTCGGAAAGGCGACATGTAACCATCTAACCCCAGCTCACTTTGTTAGTTGAAGAAAGAGTTCACCAACTTTCAAGTGTCTGGTTTTCTCAGAGGAACAGTACCCAGGTACCTGTCATTTACTCCTTTTGTGTTTCCTTTAGCATGCAAAAATGCCTTTTGCCCGCTTGACACGGAATGCTCCGATCGGGAAGATCTCTCATTCCATCCAGATCGGCGCTATATCGGATGATATATCATGGTGAGCATTTGCCACATGGTATGTAATTGTAACATTTCAATACTTTTTGAAAGGACAGTGCATTCTATAGTTCATTTTCATCATGGTTTTAAACTTTCGACAGCGAAGAGGACGTCCTTCGATTCTTGGCGGCACGGGTAGACAAAACCAAGACTTTTAACATTCTTGTGTCCAGAGATGGAATGGTTGAGAGAGGTCTGAAACTGTGGAACCGCCGGAAGAGCAATGGTGGTCCACTGAACCCACTCAGAGTGTCCTTCCTGGGGGAAAATACTGGAGCCCTGAAGAAGGAGTTCCTGTCCAGTGAGTTGTATTCTTATGTGCCATTAGGCCTAGGTACATTATGTTGTAAAGAGTTTAAATAAATTAGTGTAAATATAATTGCTGGAAATTTTGGAAACCATCTGGAACAATATGCTTTTCCCCCCCTATCCATTTCCCTAAGATGGAATAACTGCATGTTTTTTTTATTTTTTATCTTTAGCTGTTTAGTTAGACTAATGCTGTTTTGTCTGTTTTTGCCTGTAGCAATGATGGGCTTTTCAAAGGCAAAAGCGAGAAGGAAAAAATGCCCAAGTACTCGACAAATGACGCGAACAATGACCTGTTCAAGTATGTTCTTCATTCTAGCTCTTAACCACTTGAAACTTATCTTTGTGCATATCTGCAGTCCATGATTTTTTGAACGTGGCATACCTGTTCCAGTTAAAATTTCCATAGCTTTGTTTGATTGGCTCAGCAGCAGATTTGAACAGCAAACTCATATGAAGGTGTAATATGTTCTTCCTCTCAAAGCTACTAGCGAGCCAATCGATAAGCTATGGAGAAATTAAACGTAATAGAAAACGGGTATGCCACTTCCTGAAAATCTTGACTACAGTCATGCACAGAACCTATACTTGGTGGAACATTTCCTGAAAATAGCAGATCTACAGATGACGAGTGAGCAAAGCTGACCCGGTACTTTTTCAAAGTATAAATGGTTTAAGTGGTTCATTTAGTGATAATTATTACCTGACGGGCACTTTCTGCAAGAACATTTAGTTAATGAATGAAAACCTGTGCTTGGATCCTCCCTTTCCCTCCGTGGCCGATTCGTGACACTATATATATATCTATATCTATTATCTATATATCTATATAGATATATCTATATATCTATATATCTATATCTATATCTATATCTATATCTATATATATATATATATATATATAACCACTACAGGTTCACAGGTACTGCCTGACAAAAGGCAATTTATCCCTTAAGCAAACTGGGCGTGCTCTACTAGCTCAGTGGTATACATTTTAGTACACATGCAGGGGACACAGATTTGAATCCTGCCTAATATGAGATTTATTTGCAGCTTTACAATTCTATTGTAAACGGTGTGTGACAGTTGATTAATTCTACTTACTGTCAGTCATGTTACTGTAAACTTAAAACCGGCCAGTTATTTGCGTTTCATTCAGAGCTGCAGGTGAAATATTTGCAGTGAGTCTTGCCCAAAGAGTGGTGCTACAATTACCTTGTCACTGGAGTAGTTAATAAAACGGATGTTATGCATTACCCACTGATCACTGAGTTATGTTTGGTAAACTGCTTCAGGCCATCTTAATGAGTAAAATATTTCTTTAGTTGCGTAGAAAGTAATCTGACCTAAGTTTTGAACGGCTGTTTTAGGCCATACCTCAATATAACCTTAGGTTCACTAAATGACAATTCATCAATAAGTTTACTTCTTGCATTAACTTAATTTGTTTGGGAGAGGCAAATCTGTCGGTCGCTTAACAGGAATTAATTGTAAATTATTGATTTTCAATCTGTGAGATACGTGAATGTGATAGTGTAGTGAATATGTATGATAGTGCAGATGCATGACTCAAAAAGTTGTGAATGTAAGCTTAAACCTTGTTGCTTGTAAATAATTTCAGATTGAAAATGCATCTGACCTGTCTCCCCTCGCTGAAAGAATAGCAGACTATGGCTACACCGGTAACGTCGACGTGGACCGCAAATCAAGCATCATAAGGTTTGTTTTGCAGTCTTCACTACCAAACCCTTGATTAATTACATTATGTACTGGTCAATGGTATTATAGCCATGTATTAATGTGCAGACGATCAAGTTAATGTGCTGCTTTGAAGGGGTCTTTACAAACAAGTGTTATAGCTAATTGTACAGTTTACATCGTGTTTTGAAATGTCTGTTATCCTTTTCCTTCTAGGGCTATTGTCTTGCACATAACCATCCATTGCACAGCAATGCTGCAACAGCTGCGGGAAGGGCTTGAGGTTTACGACCTCATCAAGGTAATGCAAACAAAGCCAGAGGAGTGTCGCGGTCTCTTCGTCGCTGGGGAAGATGACAAGGTATATAAGTGGATGTTTATAAGTGGATGTTTTCTCGTTTGTTTTAATGCCATAACCTTTCCTAAAGTGCCAAGTGTTATTCTCATTTCATCATACCCAGTGGAGTGTTGAGGTGTATAAACGGTGCAATGTCTTTATGTAATTGTACATTTATGACAATAGTAATATTTACATCAAAGGCAGCGGGAATAGAAATATACCCCCTGCACAAGCAGTATTGAAATTGCCACTGGCAGTACCATGTGATATTGGATCACATTAAACTCTAATACTTTTTTGTTCTTAGGTGGACACGCATTACGTTGCGTCACACCTGGTCCCAGAAATGAGCCCAAAAGGCTCCACAAATTATGCGAAGGAGTCCAAGATCATGGCACACTTCCAAGACCTTTTGCATGAGCTTGAGGGTAGGTATAACTTAACACATTTTGATATAGCTGAGGAGATCCTACACTGATAATGCACATACATACCCAGATTGGAACAAATTATAACCTGGCTAGTGGCTACCAACAAAACTGGTACATGGCAAGCAATTTATTCATAGTGTATGTCGTAGCATAACACTATTTCATTATCTGGATAGTGGTGTCAGCCAAATAATACCGTTTCCGTTCACATGTGCTCCATGAAGTATTTAAACTTGTCACTTCAGATGTTGTTAATTCTGTCTCTTTTCTTTTCTAAGATGCACAACCAGAAGATGGGGCTGAAGAAGACATACCATATGTGCCTAAGGTGATGCAGTGGCTCACTGGTCAGGGGTACAGGCATATGCTGGTGTCAGGGAGGGATGATTTCCAAATCGTTGTACAATTTGACCATAACTGTTTTGTCAACAGTTGTGGTCAACACTGTGTGTTTTCCGATTGTTAGTGCTTGCACCGACACCATAATATTGTATAAGTCTTTTAAGACCAACTTCCTTACTGCTATGAAGTATGGTGCAACCTTTGACAGAGCATAGCTAGTAAAATGACTTTTTTTGGGGGGTGGGGGGAATACTGTTCATGTGCAATTGTTAAGTTGTATATTGATGTTCAAATTGCACATCATGTTTTGCACCTGTTTTTAAGGGCACTTAAAACTGCATTAACTTAACCTGACATTTAACAGTGAAATGGCCATAACACATCTCCTTCCCTGCAATAAGCTACCGCTTATTGCATAAACTTAGAGACATTCAGGTTATTCATCTTCTGACAGTAGACTTGAGTACTGTAACAATGTCAATTCCAGGTCTCCATAAAAGTATCAGATGCCTGTAGGTGCTTCTGGAGTTGTCTTGGTCTAAAGTTAAAACAATGTTAATAATTCCCTCACAAAACTTGCCCGCGAAAATTACTTTTCGTGGGCAACATAATAAATAGAGGGATTTTAAAGACTCATGTCTTAGCGACAACATGTATCAGCGGATGAGACGACCAAGGCTACTGATTATTCTTGCCGATGGTGACCACTTCCAAGGCGCTTTCAGGCTCTCTGTGGACCAGTTTGATGAGCTGTTGGCAAGTGTGGGACGACGCATAGCGAGGATGGACACTAATTACCGCCGAGCTATACCCCCAGCTGAACGGCTCGCAATTTGTCTTCGGTGAGATCTCTTTTATTCTAGCAACATGCTAATAAGAATAGTTATTTATTTATTTTGCTTATAGCGTCTTTTAGAACCAAGTAAAGTGCTATTACGTTTTCTGTATTATTCTTCTGTGGTGGAAATTAATAATGTACATTTTGCTAAAGTAGTGTTCAGGTAAATTTAGTGTAATTTTACCTAACTCGAGTATTTCCATTTGTCAATGATTTTACCTGTACTATGCTACATTGAGGAAGCAAATATGGTACTTTTTACTTGTGGTGCCTTCATTTTAGTAAAAAACTAAACAAAACAAAACAAGATTACCTCTTGCTCTATAATAATAATAATAATAATAATAATATAATTGGTGTTCACGGCAGGGAGTGCTCAATGTTAAATGCTATAACCCCTGAACAGACTCAGCTCGGTGAACACGAGGCCGTTAATTTCCCATAGTTGCTAGGGAGCGTGAACACTCACTTCTCCTATTCGTGAACACTTCTGTGCTGACTATATCTTACCACTCAAACAGAGAGCGTCTCCTTTCAAACCCCAATGGTTCTATTGAGCCCCCCGCCCACAGGAGTAGCCCAATTCTCTCACAACTTGCCACAAAAATCGCTCATGAAAAACTATATAATCTCCTACATTTAATTTTCCACCTTCACATGTGTCTCCTTCTCTAATAATCAAAAAGTGCTATATATTTCATCTCGCAATGTACTTCCGGATGGTTCGTTTTGCACCTTTTTTGGCCACATCGGTCACGGGACAGAAATAAGCACTGCCGTGGTCTATGGAAACGAGCCCAAAAGTGCACCCAAATAAGCCCAAAATCGCTTATACAAACAGTCAGACCTGGCAACGCAGCCTACGCCAATCATGCGTGAGAGATCTACAAGCTATGGGGCAGAGACGCCACCGTATCTTAGCAACAACTACAGCGCACACTCTCATTGGAGCAGTTTCCAGACAATGGCATCGCAGAGAGCTTGCTGTAGCCATCACAGTCAGTCGCAGCGACGACGGACAGGGCGCTGTGATAGCTGCCATGTCGCTAACGCTAACGTGGTTGTCATGCCTGCAGCGCCTGTGCAATCACTTTGTCAACAATGCACGTTTGTGTGGTGAATGTCAATATTGCTGCTCAGTTAGTCCATTCATTGTAGATGGTGTATGTTTGTGTGTGTCTTCTGGAGAACTATGTAGCTCCACAGCAACTACAACGTAATGGCAGGACCGCCCCGTGCAACGCATGTTAGGCTGCATTATGGTCATGTAGTAATTTCAGATAATTTCGCTCCGATTAGAGAAGTGCTTATCAACCCTTTCAGGCCGCCCCCCCCCCCCCCCCCCCCCCCCCCCAATAAACGTCATTGATCTGGGGACCCCCCCATTTTGTTTGACTCCGTTCCACAAGTAAATATTGTGAAAATAGCACATCTACAAGCTCGAAACGCCTCACGTTCACAGCCTTTGTAAGCTTGTAGATCGGCTACTTTCTACATGATTGCCTCTTTCTTAGATTATTTCACAATGTGGCCAATGTTTTCATAGTATAGTTTGGTGACTACTTTTGTTGCAGAAATGGTCATTTCCTTTACTTTCGTTTTTTTATTGTCTCCGCCAGGCCGAAAGGCATGGCGCAAGACTATGTTTCACCCCCTGTCCGTCCGTCTGTGATAGCTGATCTCTCACATAGTTGACTTGATCGCAGCGAAACTGTGCACACACACTCCCTGGATGCCAATTCAGAACCTCTGCCCTATTTCTTTCACATGGCCCTGTTACAGTGCCACCAGGAGGCCGCTTTTTGCTAAACACATTTTCTCACAGTACTCCTACATATTTTGCCCAAACATCACGCAAATCGGTACACAGTATCTCCACAGTCATTAAAAAAAAACGCTCTTTCAGATTTTTCATATTCCATCCTGATTGGCTAAAATGGCTTCCTAAGTCTGCAGGACTGCTCCGTTTGCACCAAAATGCCTCACATTATGAACACAGCATGCACTTTCCGTGCAACTTTGCACCCACATTCCCACTATGCCAAGGAAGAAAATCCACTTCAGATTTCTCTAATCAGCCTCATGGTGGCGCTATAACAGCCCGATGTGGAGAGTCAGTGAGAGCTGGATAAACGAGGTAAAATGTGTCAAAAGGAGTCTGTACGGCTGTCGCTAAATGAACACATGACGTCGGTGGGAGAGGAGATATTGTGTCTTTTGGACAAACAGCAGCGTGGTGCTGATGTTTGTTGTGTGAAGCAGCTTAATGTCAGAGTGTTTGTGTTGGAGCGCCTCAGTGCGGCTGCAGAGTTCATGTGCAACCTCTTCCAGAGAGAGACAGAGACACTAGAAACTCTGCTGGAGAAAAAAAAAAACACTGCTGGACATTGCCTTTCATATGGACATTGATCTACACACTGCAGGTATATCTGCCACACACACAACATCAAACTACACACTACAGGTATGATGCAGCGTTTGCATTCCAGCCAGCATGCCAGCGTAGTTCCCATATGGTTTCAAGGTGGGCTAAACCATATGGACCCCATGTCAGCAATGTCAGCGGCATCCACTTCAGTCCCAACTGCGATGCCCATGCAGGCTTTAAGTAGCTTCTACCTGGCCCTTAGGTGGGCCCCAACTAGCCATGTTTATGTGGGACCAAGGCGGGTCCTAACTGGGTTTGCCCATGCAGGCTTTAACTGGGTTCTACCTGGGCCCTAGGTGTACCCTAACCAACCAGAGTGCAGTGCCCATCGCTCCATTTGTTGTGACGTCAGGGCTCTCAATACTGCACATTGGTGGAGGAGGAGGGGCCGCAGGGCGACCGCACACATCGCTGAACCAATGGTAGCCCACGGATGTTTCCTCTGGGGATTTACAATCTGCCCCTCTATGCCACATATCATCCGCACTACAGGGTCTTCACTGACCGAGCCACGGCCCCACTGGCCCTCATGACGCTACGCCACTTATATGAGCTGCCAAGTGGCCGCGGGCGCTACGTGGGTGTGGCCGCGGGCTAGACGCGAGCCCCCGCGTAGCGGGGGCGAGCTTCTAGTTTTCTCAATGGGGGGCAGCGGAGAGCCATAGTCAGCCAACTATTAGAAATGTGAAAACCTACGAAACTTCCTAGGTACACTTAGACGGCCAACAGGGACAGGCTGAAATGTACTAAGCCCCGCCCCCTCTGTGTTCCTATTGGCTGGAATTTAAACAGCCATAATTCCAGTTCCCAGCAACGAAAACCTATGAAACTTCCTAGATGCACGTAGACGGCCAACAGGGACAGGCTGAAATCGTTTAAGCTATGTAGCCTAACTTTTCAGTCTCACCAAATTGGTAGCACAGCCTAGTACAGCATAATACATTCTAGTATAGCCTAGTATAGTCTAGTACAGCCTATTCCAGCCATATCCAGCCTAGTATAGCCTAGTACAGCCATCTAACTACCCGCCCCCCCCCCCCCCCCCCTCCGAGTCTATTCCCCCAGGCCACTAGGCTAGACTAAGCTAGACTTGGGTGTACTAGGCTGTACTAGACTCGACTGAGCTCTAATAGGCTGTACTATGCTCTAGTAGGCTGTGTTGTGCTAGGCTGTACTAGGCTCTAGTAGGCCGTACGAGGCTGTACTGTACTATAGCCTAGAAATGTTCATGTAGAGCTATTGGTCGTGCCCGTCTACACAGTGGTTATCGTCTCAAGTGTGTGGAGCCAAAGGGCTGACAAGAGCCTAGTCCAGCCTAATAGAGCCTAGTACAGCCTAGCACAGCCTAGTACACCCTAGTCTAGCCTATTTCAGCCCGATCCAGCTTAGTATAGCCTAGTACAGCCATCTAACTAGCCACCGTCTCCTAGTCTATTCCCCCACTATGCTGGACGGTGCTTCCCCCAACCACTCTGCTGCCCCCGCCAAAAAAAAAAGAACCCCTGTAAAGGTATTATCATCTAATTAAAATCACTTTCCCACTCAACATCATGCACACATTATGTACAGATCTCTTTTAATTGTAGTGGAGTAAAAGTACAATGTTTTCCTCTGAGATGTAGTTTAATAGGATAGTACCGGGTGGGGTGGGTAGGTTCGTAGGTAGGTAGGTAAACGGGGCACTGCACACACACATTATGTAGAGATCTCTTTTAAACTTGTTTGTGTATATTTTATGTAATGGTTGATGTGGGCTGGTGTGTTTTGTCTTACACATCTAGATGGTGTCACGTGATGTCTCAGGGAGAAAAACGCAGTCTCCAAGTTTCAAGGTGTTTTCTTTGACCCTGGATGATACCGCCTTCTCCCCCACAAAGTTTAAACCCTGGGCAGAGGGGAGTTGTCGGGGAAATACAATGAGAAGTATTTTGGTGCCAACAACCTTTGGTGAGCGCACACACACGCGCACACACACGCACGCACACACAACCAGGGCCATTCATATGCCACACAGAACATTTTCCACTGTATGAACTATCCAGGCACAAAAAGGTTGTATTCAACAATGTGTGTTACATGTGTCATTACAGAAAAGGTCCTTGAGACGTACCAGGACGCCCGTGAGGGAGCAGATTCCAGCACAACTGCGAGAGCTAATGCAGTCTCAAAGGTCAGCCGTATTAAGGCCTTTATCCTTTACATGTCGCATGGGATGACCAATATCTGGACCTGGAAGTTCCTAGCGAACGTAAGGAGGATCAAAAGGTGATTTTTGGGGAAGTTAAAGGAGTCGTACAGGGGAGGAGAGGAGAGGAGAAAGAGAGAGGATAGTAGACACCTACTATTCAGACCATGACCTAATCCACATAACATTGGCTTTACCTTAAATACTGATGATGACCACACAGCAACTTCCTGACCTGGCGGAGACCTGTGCTCCGAGGAGCACTTTTCTAGTTTGTGTTGTCTGTTCATGTATATCACCATCAATTTCACAACATTATCTCCAACATTTTGCAGCTTTTTAGCCTGACCAACTCTGCCCTGAAACCGACGTCGGTGCTACACTACCTCCAGGCCATAAAACAATTCCTGGTCCACGCAGAGAAGAGCCACGTCGGGGCCTGCAGACTGAATGCATTTGATTGGTAGAGCATCGATAACACATTCAGCATGCTGATCAAAGGGATTCGAAGGCCTGGCGTGCGGCACCAGCAGGAGACCAAGCGGGCGAAACACGAGATGCTCCCCAGCAAGCAGGATCTGCGCACCTTCCAGGTGCAGGCCAGGATGAAAATCCCTATGGTCCTGGGTATGTTTACCCTCTCATCTCATCAGACTATACCATTCCCACACAAACCCAGAGCTATTCACCTCCAATCACAATATAGCAACATTTTCGAAGGGTTTTAGCCTATACAAACATAATGCTTATATTTATTGTTTGCTCTTCTGTCTCTTTTCACCCCCCTGGCCCTATTTACCCAGAGAAACTCAGGAGGAAGCCAGGTGACACCGCCCTCAGGTATCAGCTGTACGGCCTCATGTCTGGGTACTGGGCTACTTTGTACGGACACAGGCCCTGTGTTCTCAAGAACATGACGGACCGGGCAGACAGACTCTCCAGGGACAAGACCGTGCACCAGGCCAAAGATTTCCTGATACTGGTTAGTGCTTGTTTAGATTTATTCTTTTTTTTCCTGAAATCAATGCTATATCAGTATTCCTATTTTAAAACGGCAGGCTGCATTAAGTGAAGGTGGGGGCCGCATGTGGCCCTCGGGCCACCAGTTGTCCATGCATGCCGTAAAGTGTAAGCCTGCTACTAAGAGCCTCTTTTCCTTTTCCATGTGTAAATCTTTCTCTCTATCATAGGTGAAGGAGCACAAGACGGCGAACATGTTCGCATGCAAAAGCATGTATTCATGCAACGGAGGAGGAGTTCTCTTGGGTGGAGGACTGGCTCAGTATTAAGGTTAGTTAAGTTATATCAGTGCTACCATAAGGTGGTTCACTTTTCTATACCTTTATGCACAAGCACACACGGACACATACATCAACTGACATTCACTTCTCATAGTTGCTATGCAGCATGTACAGTCACAACTCTATTCGTGTACACATCTGTGCCGACTAGATTTCTCAGCTGAGTCCAGGTTTAACTGTAACTTACCTCTCCACACATCAGCTGAGTCCAGGTTTAACTGTAACTTACCTCTCCATACATCAGCTGAGTCCAGGTTTAACTGTAACTACAACTGACATATTAACACAACTACAGTAGGTTAATTAGTACAGTGGACTCGTATACCTTATTGTTACTCCCAATTTGTCCAACCCAGCAATAAATAAAAACAAATTTCCTTGTCTCTAGGAGGAGTACACAAGGAAGAAGAACGAATATGTGTTCTGCACTGGAAGGAAGGGAGTGTGCGACGGACTCCTCAGGCACTTCCAGAAAGAATGGATGAGCTGTGGCCTTCCCGGGAAGCCGTTCTTCATGCTCATCAGGACTGCCATCTCCTTTTATGTAGGCAGCATTGGCCAGCATTAGATAATCAATTTGTATTGAATATTTGTGCACCAATTTAATTTCCCCATATTTCTTATTTCTTTCGTGTTTTGTATGTGCTAAATTAAATAGACACGCCAAACAATGTCCGTGGAGGGCCGAAAGAAAGTCACCGATCTGATGGCTCACAACACAGACATCTCAGACAAGTTTTACGCACTGAACCCCACAACAACGGAGATTGCTGAGATCACGGAGCTGATCCAGAGAGCGCTGAATGGACCACAGCCAGATGCCACAGCAGAGGAGATGGAGAGGCTGGCGCTAAAGGCCAGACAAGAGGCCATTCAGGAGGGGGAGATACAGTTTGAGCCTGAGGAACAGAACACCCAGCTCCGTGAGGAAGAGGTTAGTCAGGCTCTAACTACCGCCTCTCAGCATCTAACTACCCCCATCCTCTTAACTATCCCCATCATTCATGAGATTATTTTATCCTGTGCCTCTCGTATTCTGTAATTGCTCATCTAACAAGTTTATCTATTCCCCCATCAGATGGCAGGGCCCTCCACCACCTGGAAGGTTCTTAAAGCTCGCCTATGACATTGTCCACCTTCTAAACGACAAGCAGAAGGGAAACATCTGTACGCTCTTGGCAAAGAATGAGAACCTGACCGCTGACGTTACCAACTTTACATTGTATCAGGAGATCAAGCCCTCCACTCTGCAGGAGATAGAGACATATGTCTCCTCCATCCTCTCCGACAAGGTTCCTGGTGAGTAAACTATTCAGCTTGACTCCTGTTCTCTGTTCTTGGTTGTCTTAGGCTCTATTAGGCTGGACTAGGCTCTTGTCAGCCCTGTGGCTCCTCACACTTGAGACTAACCACTGTGTACACGTGCAATAGTTTATACAAGAGTTTGTGTGCACGACCAATAGTTTTACATGAACATTTCTAAGCTATCGTACAATACTGTCTCGTACGGCCTACTAGAGCATAGTACAGCCTAGCACAGCCTACTAGAGCCTAGTCCAGCCTATTATAGCCCAGTAGAGTTTAGTACACCCAAGTCTAGCCTAGTCAAACCTAGTGGGGGAATAAACTAAGAGACAGGGGCTAGTTAGATGGCTGTACTAGGCTATACTAGGCTGGATCGATCTGGAATAGGTTAGACTAGGATGTATTAGGCTGTGCTAGGCTTTACTAGGCTCTATTAGGCTGGACTAGGTTCTTGTCAGCCCTGTGGCTCCTCACACTTGAGAATAACCACTGTGTACACAGGCAATAGTTTTTACATTAGTTTGTGTGCACAACCAATAGTTTTACATGAACGTTTCTAAGCTATAGTACAGTACTGTCTCGTACGGCCTACTAGAGCCTAGTACAGCCTAGCACAGCCTATTAGAGCCTAGTACAGCCTATTAAGGGGGGGGGTGGCACAAATTTGGCGAGGCTCCGCCCAGAAACAGCGTCCTGGGAGGTCACACCCTCGAGGTCACGCCCTTGACGTTCTGTCTCCGATACAAGCCTGTATGGCAATCAACTGAAAAGTTAGGCTACATAGCTTAAACAATTTCAGCCTGTCCCTCTTGGCCGTCTAAGTGCATCTAGGAAGTTTCATAGGTTTTTGACGCTGGGAATTGGAGTTATGGCTGTTTAAAGCCCAGCCAATAGGAACACAGAGGGGCGGGGCTTAATACATTTCAGCCTTTCCCTGTTTGTCGTCTAAGTGTACCTAGGGAGTTTTGTAGGTTTTTGATGCTGGGAATTGGAGTTATGGCTGTTTAAAGCCCAGCCAATAGGAACACAGAGGGGGCGGGACCTAATACATTTCAGCCTGTCCCTGTTGGCCGTCTAAGTGTACCTAGGGAGTTGTGTAGGTTTTCGGTGCCGGGAACTGGAGTTATAACTGTTTCACAAATTTTGCTCAGACTCAGAAAACAGAGAAACAGCGTCCCGGGAGGTCACATGATGGTAAACGCCATTTACCATAGCATAGTTTGGGAGGTGTACACGGCGTGTACACGGCGTGTACACGGCGTGTACACCGAGCACATTTCTAATAGTTGGCTTTGATTGACTGATTGACTGAGGCTAGCCTAGCCTCGACAGGGTCCATCGGGGGGGCACGGCACGAATTTTCACGCCCCCACGGGCCGCACAGTGGGGCCGGGAAATTTGGCCTGTTCACCGGCCATAGCTGCTAGGCTTTGTGAACAACCTATAAAAAACCTATATATGTAATAATAATAATAATAAATATAGCTGCAAGCAGCAATGAGCGGTTTCGAGAATAATGGCAGACTGGCAGACTGTGACAGAGTGGCAGACTGGCAGACTGGCAGACTTTGACAGAGTGGCAGACTGGCAGACTGTGACAGAGTGGCAGACTGGCAGACTGGCAGACTGTGACAGACTGTGGCAGACTGGCAGACTGGCAGACAGACAGACTGTGGCAGACTGGCAGACTGGCAGACAGACAGACAGTGACAGAGTGGCAGACTGGCAGACTGTGACAGACTGGCAGACTGGCAGACTGTGACAGAGTGGCAGACAGACAAACAGACAGACTGTGACAGAGTGGCAGAGTGGCAGACTGGCAGACAGACAGACAGTGACAGAGTGGCAGACTGGCAGACAGACAGACTGTGGCAGACTGGCAGACTGGCAGACAGACAGACAGTGACAGAGTGGCAGACTGGCAGACAGACAGACAGTGACAGAGTGGCAGACTGGCAGACAGACAGACAGTGACAGAGTGGCAGACTGGCAGACAGACAGACTGTGACAGAGTGACAGAGTGGCAGACTGGCAGACTGGCAGACAGACAGACAGACAGACAGTGACAGAGTGGCAGACTGGCAGACAGACAGACAGTGACAGAGTGGCAGACTGGCAGACAGACAGACAGTGACAGAGAGAGAGAGAGAGAGAGAGAGAGAGGGAGAGGGAGAGGGAGAGGGAGAGAGAGAGAGAAGGGGAGAGAGAGAGAGAGAGAGAGAGAGAGAGAGAGAGAGAGAGAGAGAGAGAGAGTGAGAGAGAGAGAGAGAGAGAGAAAAGAGAGAGAGAGAGAGAGAGAGAGAGAGAGAGGGAGAGAGAGAGAGAGGCAGTGAGAGAGAGAGAGAGCGAGAGAGAAGAAGTGAACATGCATTAATTAACAAAGTCATGATTTTTGTTCAGTAAATTATATTTGGACCGGTTAAATTGAGGTTTGAACCAGGGACCTATAGACTTGTGGGTAGACAGTGTAAAGGTTAAGGATAATTCCAGGTCCGTTCATGAAAGTCCTTGCGGTCTTGTTTCCAATGAGGGCCTGTGAGCAATTAGGGGTTAAGAGTCTTGCTCAGGGACAAATTTCATTTCATCGACACATTTGCTGGCCTGGCCTGGAATCGTACCTGGGGCAACCAGGGCCTCTGGCTCCCTAGGTGGGCTCACTAACCACTCAGCTATGGCCACAGTACAGACTGAGCCATTGGATAGACAGAATTGGATTTCATATGTGGTAAGTTATCCAGCATGGGTTGCTTATTATATACATACAAGCTCATAACGCGTCACATTGTAGATCGGCTGTATGTGGTTACTGTAGGTGTTGTATTAATAATTACATCTGCAAAGTAACAAGTAACTAAAGCTGTCATCTGCTGTAATTGCAGTAGAGTAGAGTAGTAAAGTAAAAGTACCTACAAATTGTACTGTGCATGTGGGATTGGTGATGAGTGAGAGGGGTGGATCCAATCCATGGGAATAGGGGGAATTCCAAATGATGATCACCTCAACGCATTGTTGGGGACAGGGATCGAACCAGCGACCTATGGATTCACAGGCTGCCTCTCTTCTCATTGAGCTAGAGATATGGCCTCCCTGATGGTGTCTGTTGACACTCTCACACTCTACTGGTGGAGCTATTGAATCGACAGCATCAGATAGTGAGAAAGGAGAATCCAACAACACAAAACAAAAGGGCAAATGGAATTACGTCATACATTGAAAATAACTACTTTCAAGTATGCATTTCTCGTTATCTTTAACAATTGCACATGCATTGATACAGTCATGTTGTGTGCAATGCAATTGAGTTGAGGTCTGCATGAGGTGAGATTTGAACCAGCGACCCTGTGGTATCAAGGCAGATGATTAAGCCATTGGGCCAACAGACCCGAACTGATGAAAAAGGAGTTCACACACATGACACACTTTCACGCAAATTGCTCAGAAATGCTGGATTTAAATGTTTTTCAACTGCTCAAAATTGCAGACAATCTAAGGGCGGAGCTTACTAGTCAAAGTGATAGATATGTTCCTCATTGATACAGTCATGTTGTGTGCAATGCAATTATAATGAAGTCTACCTGAGGTGGGATTCGAACCAGCAACCCTGTGGTTTCAAGGCAGATGATTAAGCTATCAAGCTATTGAACCTACACACCTGAACTAGTGAAAAGGGAGTCCAAACACATGACACACTTTCACGCAAATTGCTCAGAAATCCTGGATTTAAATGTTTTTCAAACTGCTCAAAATTGCAGACAATCTAAGGGCAGAGCTTACTGGTCAAAGTGATACATGTGTTCCTCATGAGTCAAGGCACATGTGTAAGCAGGTTTAACGGCTGTCGGCCAAACGAGGCATGACTTTTGCCTGTTTAAAGTTTGCATTTTCAAAAAATTGCTATAGCGCCCCCCTTTGACCAATTGGAGTAAGATTGGTTTCAGTGATACTTGGAATGACCTTCTACAATATTGCAAAGTGTCAAACAAATGCGAGTCTGCATGTATGTTTTAGGGGCAGATGAATAATTGTCATAAAACTGCAATTTTCATTGGCTTATAAAAAGCTTAACGTTTTCACTTATGGAAAATCTGCTTGCTCACGTCTGTCGGCATTGGTCATTCATTGATACAGTCATGTTGTGTGCAATGCAATTGAGTTGAGGTCTGCATGAGGTGAGATTTGAACCGGCGACCCTCTGGTATCAAGGCAGATGATTAAGCCATTGGGCCAACAGACCCGAACTGATGAAAAGGGAGTTCACACACATGACACACTTTCACGCAAATTGCTCAGAAATAGTGGATTTAAATGTTTTTCAAACTGCTCAAAATTGCAGACAATCTAAGGGCGGAGTTTACTGGTTAACAATTGCACATGTATTCATTGATACAGTCATGTTGTGTGCAATGCAATTATAATGAATTCTACATGACGTGGGATTCGAACCAGGAACCCTGTGGTTTCAAGGCAGATGATTAAGCCATTGGGCCAACAGACCTGTACTAGTGAAAAGGGAGTTTACACACATGACACACTTTCACGCAAATTGCTCAGAAATCCTTGGTTTAAATGTTTTTCAAACTGCTCAATATATTTCGGAATGGAAACTAGTGGAAAATAGTCGATCTACAAGCTCACAACGCGTTGCTATCTAAAAAGGTGTGAGATTGTAGATCGTCTATTTTCACAAGAAAGTATGTCATACATAAAAAAAAACTACTCTCAAAAGCATTTTGTGTTATTGTCTAAACATTGCACATGTCTGAAGTAACAGGGTCATGTTTCGTACAATGCAATTTAAATGTGAACTGTAATAAGTGGGATTCGAACCAGGGACCTTTGGCACATGAGACTCACACATACTGGTGGAGCTATCCAATACACAGCCTTAGACAGTGAAAAGGGAGAATCCAACAAAACAAAACAAAAGCGCGAATGAAGTACGTCATACATTGAAAATAACTACTTTCAAGTATTCATTTCTCGTCATCTTTAACAATTGCACATGTATTCATTGATATAGTCATGTTGTGTGCAATGCAATTATAATTAAGACTACCTGAGGTGGGATTCGAACCGGCTACCCTATGGTTTCAAGGCAGATGATTAAGCGATCAAGCTATTGAACCAACACACCTGAACCTGTGAAAAAGGGCCTCAAACATGTATTTGACACAGTTTCATGCAAATTGCTCAGAAATCCTGGATTTAAATGTTTTTCAAACTGCTCAAAATTGCAGACAATCTAAGGGCAGAGCTTACTGGTCAAAGTGATACATGTGTTCCTCATGAGTCAAGGCACATGTGTAAGCAGGTTTAACGGCTGTCGGCCAAACGAGGCATGACTTTTGCCTGTTTAAAGTTTGCATTTTCAAAAAATTGCTATAGCGCCCCCCTTTGACCAATTGGAGTAAGATTGGTTTCAGTGATACTTGGAAGGACCCTCTACAATATTGCAAAGTGTCAAACAAATGTGAGTCTGCATGTATGTGTTAGGGGCAGATGAATAATTTAAAAAAAGCTGCAATTTTCATTGGCTTATAAAAGCTTAACGTTTTCACTTATGGAAAATCCGCTAAGTTACGTTTGTCGGCATTGGTCCAAAGTTCATGTGTATACAGTTTCGTACAGATTGCTCATAAATCCCAGGAGAAGTGATTTTTTTACTGCTTTTTACTGCTTTTCATAGAATTCGAAATGGTGGGAGATCTAAAGGTCAGAGGTCAAAAGTCAGAGTGTGAAAGTTGTTAGGCATGAGGAGACGCATGTGTGCATCGAAGTTTCATGGCTGTGGGTCAAACAGGGCATGAGTTGTACCTGTTCAAAGTTGGCATATTTCAATTGAGTGCTACAGCGCCACCCTTTGGCCAATGTTTGTGAGTTTCGGGTTTTCGCCGTTTGGCATAGCCCTCTACCATATTGCCGAATTTCATAAAAAGTGACCAGGCGGTTAGGCCAGAACTGGCAAAAACGGCGGAAGAATAATAATAATGAAAGTGTAGAGATGTAATAGGGTTCGAAGCCTTACAGGCTCTCGAAACCTAAATATAGCTGCAAGCAGCGATAATATGGGGCCAGGAGAGAGAAAGAGAAATGATAATTCCTTTAACAGGTCAGTTCATGAAAGTCCTTGCGGTCTTGTTTCCAATGAGTGCCTGTGAGCAATTAGGGGTTAAGAGTCTTGCTCAGGGACAAATTTCATTTCAGCGATACATTTGCTGACCTGGCCTGGAATCGTACCTGGGGCAACCAGAGTCTCTGGCTCCCTAGGCGGGCTCACTAACCACTCAGCTATGGCCACCCCTGAGAGAGAGAGAGAGAGAGAGAGAGAGAGAGAGAGAGAGAGAGAGAGAGAGAGAGAGAGAGAGAGAGAGAGAGAGAGAGAGAGAGAGAGAGAGAGAGAGAGAGAGAGAGAGAGAGAGAGAGAGAGAGAGAGAGAGAGAGAGAGAGAGAGAGAGAGAGAGAGAGAGAGAGAGAGAGAGAGAGAGAGAGAGATACGGAATAGATTGAAGAGACAGAGAGAGAGAGATACGGAATAGATTGAAGAGACAGAGAGAGAGAGATACGGAATAGATTGAAGAGACAGAGAGAGAGACAAATGGAATAGATTGAAGAGACAGAGAGAGAGACAAATGGAATAGATTGAAGAGACAGAGAGAGAGACAAATGGAATAGATTGAAGAGACAGAGAGAGAGACAAATGGAATAGATTGAAGAGACAGAGAGAGAGACATGGAAACGGAATAGATTGAAGAGAAAGACATGGAAATGGAATAGATTGAAGAGAGAGAGAGAGCGCCATGGAAACGGAATAGATTGAGTCATGTTTTTTGCATTTCAACTTAAATGAGTCTGCATCAAGTGAGGCTTGAACCGGCAACCTTACGGTCATGAAGCACTCTTAGGTAGCTGCAACACTACCTATAGTGCTATATCTTTGTCCAGGCTGATATTGTCTGTGGAGGATCACAAACTCTTGCCTTCCAAGCCCCTGTTTCACTAACACTAAGATCACTCGTTCACAAACCATTTACCAATGAAGAAATTGTACATCTCCTCAGAACCAAAATTAGTGAAAGTAGCCGATCTACAAGCTCACAAACCATTAAAAGTTGTCAGATTGTACATTGGCTATTTTCACAATGAAGTATGTTATACATTGAAAAAACATACTCTCATTGCTATCTGAAAAGTTGTGAGATTGTAGATCAGCTGTATGTAAAAAACACTCAATTAAGTATTTCATGTTATCTTTAACAATTGCAGATGTATTCATTGATAGTCATGTTGTGTGAAATGCAACTTGGATGAAGTCTGCACCAAGTGAGGCTTGAACTGGTGACCTTCAGGTTGTGGGGCACACATTTAAGCGAGAAGCCACCAACAGACAAGAACCTGTGAAAAAGGAGATCACAGAGATCATACAGTTTCACGCAAATAGCTGAAAAATCCTGGGTTTAAGTGTTTTTCAAACTGCTCAAGATTGCGGACAATCTAAGGGCGGTGCTTACTGGTCAACGTGATAGATGTGTTCCTCATTAGTCAAGGCACATGTGTAAGCAGGTCTAATGGCTGTCGGCCAAACGAGGCATGACTTTTGCCTGTTTAAAGTTTCAATTTTCAAAAAATTGCTATAGCGCCCCCGTTTGACCAATTAGAGTAAGATTGGTTTCAGTGATATTTGGAATGGCCCTTTACATTTCTGCAAAGTTTCAAAGAATGGTAAGTCTGCATGTATGTGTTAGGGGCAGATGAATAATTGTCATAAAACTGCAATATTCATTGGCTCATTAAAACTTCATTTTTTCACTTATGGAAGATATTTTGCAAACGTTTTTTGGTATAGGTCCAAAGTTCATGTGTAAAAAGTTTCGTGCAGATTACTCAAAAATCCCAGGAGGAGATAGGTTTTAACTGTTTTTCATATAATTCCAAATGGTGGGAGATCTAAAGGTCAGAGGTCAAAAGTCAGAGGGTGAAAGTTGTTCAGCATGAGGAGACGCATATGTGTATCCAAGTTTCATGGCTGTAGGTCAAACAGGGCATGAGTTGTACCTGTTCAAAGTTGGCATTTTCAATTGAGTGCTATAGCGCCACCTTTGGACGAAAGATTGTGAGAATTATTTTTTGATCGTTTTTCATGACCATCTACCATATGGCCGAGTTTCATAAAAAGCGACTGCACGGTTCAGCCAGAACTGCCAAAAGTGGCAGAAGAAGAAGAAGAAGAAGAAGAAGAAATGGAATAATGCGAATAACAATATGGGTCCATGCTGGAAGCCTGGCCCCATAAATATAGCTGCAAGCAGCAATTAGCGGTTTCGAGAATAATGGCAGACTGGCAGACTGTGACAAGAGTGGCAGACTGGCAGACTGGCAGACTTTGACAGAGTGGCAGACTGGCAGACTGGCAGACTGGCAGACTTTGACAGAGTGGCAGACTGGCAGACTGTGACAGAGTGGCAGACTGGCAGACTGGCAGACTGTGACAGACTGTGGCAGACTGGCAGACAGACAGACTGTGGCAGACTGGCAGACTGGCAGACAGACAGACAGACAGTGACAGAGTGGCAGACTGTGACAGAGTGAGAGAGAGAGAGAGAGAGAGAGAGAGAGAGAGAGAGAGAGAGAGAGAGAGAGAGAGAGAGAGAGAGAGAGAGAGAGAGAGAGAGAGAGAGAGAGAGAGAGAGCAAAGTGCACATGTCTGAATTAACAGGGTCATGTTTTGCATAATGCAATTTAAATGTAAACTGTGACAAGTGGGGTTTGAGCCGTGGACCTTTGGCACATGAGACTAACACTGTATTGATCAAGCTATTCAATCCAAAGCCTTGGTCAGTGAGAAGGGAGAATCCAACAAAACAAAACAAAACAAAAGAGGGAATGAAGTACATCATACATTGAAAACAAGTACTCTCAATAAGCGTTTCATTTAACAATTGCATGTTTATTCATTGATACAGTCATGTTGTGTGCAATGCAATTGAGTTGAGGTCTGCATGAGGTGAGATTTGAACCGGCGACGCTCTGGTATCAAGGCAGATGATTAAGCCATTGGGCCAACAGACCCGAACTGATGAAAAGGGAGTTCACACACATGACACACTTTCACGCAAATTGCTCAGAAATACTGGATTTAAATGTTTTTCAAACTGCTCAAAATTGCAGACAATCTAAGGGCGGAGTTTACTGGTTAACAATTGCACATGCATTCATTGATACAGTCATGTTGTGTGCAATGCAATTATAATGAATTCTACATGACGTGGAATTCGAACCAGGAACCCTGTGGTTTCAAGGCAGATGATTAAGCCATTGGGCCAACAGACCTGTACTAGTGAAAAGGGAGTTCACACACATGACACACTTTCACGCAAATTGCTCAGAAATCCTTGGTTTAAATGTTTTTCAAACTGCTCAATATATTTCGGAATGGAAACTAGTGGAAAATAGTCGATCTACAAGCTCACAACGCGTTGCTATCTAAAAAGGTGTGAGATTATAGATCGGCTATTTTCACAAGAAAGTATGTCATACATAAAAAAAAACTACTCTCAAAAGCATTTCGTGTTATTGTCTAAACATTGCACTTGTCTGAATTAACAGGGTCATGTTTTGTACAATGCAATTTAAATGTGAACTGTAATAAGTGGGATTCGAACCAGGGACCTTCGGCACATGAGACTCACACTCTACTGGTGGAGCTATCCAATACACAGCCTTAGACAGTGAAAAGGGAGAATCCAACAAAACAAAACAAAAGCGCGAATGAAGTACGTCATACATTGAAAAGAACTACTTTCAAGTATGCATTTCTCGTCATCTTTAACAATTGCACATGTATTCATTGGTATAGTCATGTTGTGTGCAATGCAATTATAATTAAGTCTACCTGAGGTGGGATTCGAACCGGCTACCCTATGGTTTCAAGGCAGATGATTAAGCAATCAAGCTATTGAACCAACACACCTGAACCTGTGAAAAAGGGCCTCAAACATGTATTTGACACCGTTTCATGCAAATTGCTCAGAAATCCTGGATTTAAATGTTTTTCAAACTGCTCAAAATTGCAGACAATCTAAGGGCAGAGCTTACTGGTCAAAGTGATACATGTGTTCCTCATGAGTCAAGGCACATGTGTAAGCAGGTTTAACGGCTGTCGGCCAAACGAGGCATGACTTTTGCCTGTTTAAAGTTTGCATTTTCAAAAAATTGCTATAGCGCCCCCCTTTGACCAATTGGAGTAAGATTGGTTTCAGTGATACTTGGAAGGACCCTCTACGATATTGCAAAGTGTCAAACAAATGTGAGTCTGCATGTATGTGTTAGGGGCAGATGAATAATTAAAAAAAAGCTGCAATTTTCATTGGCTTATAAAAGCTTAACGTTTTCACTTATGGAAAATCCGCTAAGTTACGTTTGTCGGCATTGGTCCAAAGTTCATGTGTATACAGTTTCGTACAGATTGCTCATAAATCCCAGGAGGAGTAGGCTTTTTACTGCTTTTTACTGCTTTTCATAGAATTCGAAATGGTGGGAGATCTAAAGGTCAGAGGTCAAAAGTCAAACAGCGAAAGTTGTTAGGCATGAGGAGACGCATGTGTGTATCGAAGTTTCATGGCTGTAGGTCGAACAGGGCATGAGCTGTACCTGTTCAAAGTTGGCATGTTCAATTGAGTGCTACAGCGCCACCCTTTGGCCAATGGTTGTGAGTTTCGGGTTTTCGCCGTTTGGCATAGCCCTCTACCATATTGCCGAATTTCATAAGAAGTGACCAGGCGGTTAGGCCAGAACTGGCAAAACCGGCGGAAGAATAATAATAATAAATATAGCTGCAAGCAGCGATAATACGGGGCCAGTGAATAGAGAGAGAGAGAGACATGGAAACGGAATAGATTGAAGAGAGAGAGAGTGACATGGAAACAATAGATTGATGAGAGAGAGAGATGGAAACATAATGGTTTGATTGGACATCTCAACCTACTGCCATTAACAGGATTCGAACTCTCAACCTTCAGACTAATAGGCTGCAACACTACCTATAGTGCTATAGCTTTGTCCAGGCTGATATTGTCTGTTGAAGATCATAAACTCTTGCCTTCTTTCATGAACCAAGCCCCTGTTTCACTAACACTAAGATCACTCGTTCACAAGCCATTTACCAATGAAGAAATTGTACATCTCCTCAGAACCAAAACTAATGAAAGTAGCCGATCTACAAGCTCACAAACCATGAAAAGTTGTGAGATTGTAGATCAGCTATTTTCAGAATGAAGTATGTCATACGTAAAAAACGTACTCTCAAATAAGCATTTCAGGTTATCTTTACCATTTGCACATGTATTCATTGATACAGTCATGTTGTTTGCAATTCAACTTAAATTAAGTCTACATCAAGTGAGGCTTGAACTGGCGACCTTGAGATTGTGAGGCATTCATTTAAGGGAGACGCCATTGGCCCAACAGACAAGTTACTGTGAAAAAGGAGATAACATAGATGATACAGTTTCACGCAAATAGCTGAAAAATCCTGGGTTTAAGTGTTTTTCAAACTGCTCAAAATTGCGGACAATCTAAGGGCGGAGCTTACTGGTCAAAGAGATAGATGTGTTCCTCATGAGTCAAGGCACATGTGTAAGCAAGTTTCACGACTTTCGGCCAAACGAGGCATGACTTATGCCTGTTTAAAGTCTGCCTTTTCAAAAAATTGCTATAGCGCCCCCTTTTGGCCAATTGGAGTGAGATTGGTTTCAGTGATATTTGGAATGACCCTGTACATTTCTGCCAAGTTTCAAAGAAATGTGAGTCTGCATGTATGTTTTAGGCACAGATGAATAATTTTCATAAAACTGTAATAGTTAAAATCTATCTCCTCCTGGGATTTTTGAGCAATCTGCACGAAACATTTTACACATGAACTTTGGACCACTGCCTACAAAAATTTCCAACGGATTTTCCATAAGTGAAAAAATGCAGAAGTTAGGAGCCAATGACTGTTTTTCATATAATTCAAAATGGTGGGCGATCTAAAGGTCAGAGGTCAAAAGTCAGACCACGAAAGTTGTCGGGCATGAAGAGACGCATGTGTGTATCGAAGTTTCATGGTTGTAGGTCAAACAGGGCATGAGTTGTACCTGTTCAAAGTTGGCACTTTCAATTGAGTGCTATAGCGCCACCCTTTGACGAATGAGTGTGAGAATTATTTCTTGGTAGTTTTTCATGAGCATCTACCATATGGCCGAGTTTCGTAAAAAGCGTATGCACGGTTAAGCCAGAACTGGCAAAAACAAGTATTTTTCAAACTGCTCAAAATTGCGGAAAATCTAAGGGCGGAGCTTAATGGTCAAATCGATACGTGTGTTCCTCATGAGTCAAGGCACATGTGTAAGCAAGTTTCACGACTTTCGGCCAAACGAGGCATGACTTATGCCTGTTTAAAGTCTGCCTTTTCAAAAAATTGCTATAGCGCCCCCTTTTGGCCAATTGGAGTAAGATTGGTTTCAGTGATATTTGGAATGACCCTGTACATTTCTGCAAAGTTTCAAAGAAATGTGAGTCTGCATGTATGTTTTAGGCACAGATGAATAATTTTCATAAAACTGTAATAGTTAAAATCTATCTCCTCCTGGGATTTTTGAGCAATCTGCACGAAACGTTTCGTACTTGAACTTTGGACCACTTTCTACAAAAATTTCCAACGGATTTTCCATAAGTGAAAAAATGCAGAAGTTAGGAGCCAATGACTGTTTTTCATATAATTCAAAATGGTGGGAGATCTAAAGGTCAGAGGTCAAAAGTCAGAGTGTGAAAGTTGTTAAGCATGAGGAGACGCATATGTGTATCCAAGTTTCATGGCTGTAGGTCAAACAGGGCATGAATTGTACCTGGTCAAAGTTGGCATTTTCAATTGAGTGCTATAGCGCCACCTTTGGACGAAAGATTGTGAGAATTATTTTTTGATCGTTTTTCATGACCATCTACCATATGGCCGAGTTTCGTAAAAACCGACAGCGCGGTTCAGCCAGAACTGCGAAAAGTGGCAGAAGAAGAAGTGACAGAATAATGCGAATAACAATACGTGTCCAGAGCAGAGCTCTGGCCCCGTAATAATGAAAGCCAAGGAATGTAATAGGGTTCGAAGCCTTACAGGCTCTCGAAACCTAATAATAATGAAAGTGTAGAGATGTAATAGGGTTCGAAGCCTTACAGGCTCTCGAAACCTAAATATAGCTGCAAGCAGCAATGAGCGGTTTCGAGAATAATGGCAGACTGGCAGACTGTGACAGAGTGGCAGACTGGCAGACTGGCAGACTTTGACAGAGTGGCAGACTGGCAGACTGGCAGACTGTGACAGACTGGCAGACTGGCAGACTGTGACAGACTGTGGCAGACTGGCAGACTGGCAGACAGACAGACTGTGGCAGACTGGCAGACTGGCAGACAGACAGACAGACAGTGACAGAGTGGCAGACTGGCAGACTGTGACAGACTGGCAGACTGGCAGACTGTGACAGAGTGGCAGACAGACAAACAGACAGACAGACTGTGACAGCGTGGCAGAGTGGCAGACTGGCAGACAGACAGACAGACAGTGACAGAGTGGCAGACTGGCAGACTGGCAGACAGACAGACTGTGGCAGACTGTCAGACTGGCAGACAGACAGACAGTGGCAGACTGGCAGACAGACAGACAGACTGTGACAGAGTGAAAGACTGGCAGACAGACAGACAGTGACAGAGTGGCAGACTGGCAGACAGACAGACAGTGACAGAGTGGCAGACTGGCAGACAGACAGACTGTGACAGAGTGACAGAGTGACAGAGTGGCAGACTGGCAGACAGACAGACAGACAGACAGACAGACAGACAGACAGACAGACAGACAGACAGACAGTGACAGAGTGGCAGACAGACAGACAGACAGTGACAGAGTGGCAGACTGGCAGACAGACAGACAGTGACAGAGTGGCAGAGAGAGAGAGAGAGAGAGAGAGAGAGAGAGAGAGAGAGAGGGAGAGGGAGAGGGAGAGAGAGGCAGTGAGAAAGAGAGGCAGTAAGAGAGAGAGCGAGAGAGAAGAAGTGAACATGCATTAATTAACAAAGTCATGATTTTTGTTCAGTAAATTATATTTGGACTGGTTAAATTGGGGTTTGAACCAGGGACCTATAGACTTGTGGGTAGACAGTGTAAAGGATAAGGATAATTCCAGGTCCGTTCATGAAAGTCCTTGCGGTCTTGTTTCCAATGAGGGCCTGTGAGCAATTAGGGGTTAAAAGTCTTGCTCAGGGACACATTTCATTTCATCAACACATTTGCTGGCCTGGCCTGGAATCGTACCTGGGGCAACCAGGGCCTCTGGCTCCCTAGGTGGGCTCACTAACCACTCAGCTATGGCCACAGTATAGACTGAGCCATTGGATAGACAGAATTGGATTTCATATGTGGTAAGTTATCATACAGCATGGGTTGCTTATTATATACATACAAGCTCATAACGCGTCACATTGTAGATCGGCTGTATGTGGTTACTGTAGGTGTTGTATTAATAATTACATCTGCAAAGTAACAAGTAACTAAAGCTGTCATCTGCTGTAATTGTAGTAGAGTAGAGTAGTAAAGTAAAAGTACCTAAAAATTGTACTGTGCATGTGGCAGGTGTGATTGGTGATGAGTGAGAGCAGGTGAGAGGGGTGGATCCAATCCATGGGAATATGGCAACTGGATTTAAATGTTTTTCAAACTGCTCAAAATTGCAGACAATCTAAGGGCGGAGTTTACTGGTTAACAATTGCACATGCATTCATTGATACAGTCATGTTGTGTGCAATGCAATTATAATGAATTCTACATGACGTGGGATTCGAACCAGGAACCCTGTGGTTTCAAGGCAGATGATTAAGCCATTGGGCCAACAGACCTGTACTAGTGGAAAGGGTGTTCACACACATGACACACTTTCACGCAAATTGCTCAGAAATCCTTGGTTTAAATGTTTTTCAAACTGCTCAATATATTTCGGAATGGAAACTAGTGGAAAATAGTCGATCTACAAGCTCACGACGCGTTGCTATCTAAAAAGGTGTGAGATTGTAGATCGGCTATTTTCACAAGAAAGTATGTCATACATAAAAAAAAACTACTCTCAAAAGCATTTCGTGTTATTGTCTAAACATTGCACTTGTCTGAATTAACAGGATCATGTTTTGTACAATGCAATTTAAATGTGAACTGTAATAAGTGGGATTCGAACCAGGGACCTTCGGCACATGAGACTCACACTCTACTGGTGGAGCTATCCAATACACAGCCTTAGACAGTGAAAAGGGAGAATCCAACAAAACAAAACAAAAGCGCGAATGAAGTACGTCATACATTGAAAAGAACTACTTTCAAGTATGCATTTCTCGTCATCTTTAACAATTGCACATGTATTCATTGGTATAGTCATGTTGTGTGCAATGCAATTATAATTAAGTCTACCTGAGGTGGGATTCGAACCGGCTACCCTATGGTTTCAAGGCAGATGATTAAGCGATCAAGCTATTGAACCAACACACCTGAACCTGTGAAAAAGGGCCTCAAACATGTATTTGACACAGTTTCATGCAAATTGCTCAGAAATCCTGGATTTAAATGTTTTTCAAACTGCTCAAAATTGCAGACAATCTAAGGGCAGAGCTTACTGGTCAAAGTGATACATGTGTTCCTCATGAGTCAAGGCACATGTGTAAGCAGGTTTAACGGCTGTCGGCCAAACGAGGCATGACTTTTGCCTGTTTAAAGTTTGCATTTTCAAAAAATTGCTATAGCGCCCCCCTTTGACCAATTGGAGTAAGATTGGTTTCAGTGATACTTGGAAGGACCCTCTACAATATTGCAAAGTGTCAAACAAATGTGAGTCTGCATGTATGTGTTAGGGGCAGATGAATAATTTAAAAAAAGCTGCAATTTTCATTGGCTTATAAAAGCTTAACGTTTTCACTTATGGAAAATCCGCTAAGTTACGTTTGTCGGCATTGGTCCAAAGTTCATGTGTATACAGTTTCGTACAGATTGCTCATAAATCCCAGGAGAAGTGATTTTTTTACTGCTTTTTACTGCTTTTCATAGAATTCGAAATGGTGGGAGATCTAAAGGTCAGAGGTCAAAAGTCAAACAGTGAAAGTTGTTAGGCATGAGGAGACGCATGTGTGCATCGAAGTTTCATGGCTGTGGGTCAAACAGGGCATGAGTTGTACCTGTTCAAAGTTGGCATATTTCAATTGAGTGCTACAGCGCCACCCTTTGGCCAATGTTTGTGAGTTTCGGGTTTTCGCCGTTTGGCATAGCCCTCTACCATATTGCCGAATTTAATAAAAAGTGACCAGGCGGTTAGGCCAGAACTGGCAAAACCGGCGGAAGAATAATAATGAAAGTGTAGAGATGTAATAGGGTTCGAAGCCTTACAGGCTCTCGAAACCTAATAATAATAATATATAATAATGACTACTACATATTTTTCTATTGTGTTTTCAAGCTTCTTGGCCACTGGAGACAGCTACCGGACCACAGCTGGCAGCTACCGTGTGGATATCTCAACAGTGTCTGGGATCGTGCCAGACGTTGCCAAGGCCATCTGCGAGTGTCTTGTTAGTGACCTCATGCCTGTACCCACCACAGACGACTGTCGTGCCATCGCTGCTACCTTCCTGCGACGTTGGAACTTTCCAAATTGTGTGGGATCCATAGATGGGAAGCATGCCGTCATCCAGGCCCCCTCGGCAACCGGTTCTCAGTTCCACAACTACAAGGGGACACCCAGCCAATGCAGATGCCTGCGTCAAGGCCACATGTGTCCTGCACAACTTCCTCAGGAGATAAGGCATCATCCGTGGACCTGCTGCTGCTCCTGGTGCTGCACCTGCTGCTCGAACACCAGCTGTGGACCTGCCCGTGGAAGGAGAGGTTCCTTGGCTTCGTAGCATTGGAAGAGTGGGCAACAACAATGCTGCACGAGAGCCCCTCTTCAGGAGAGACTGCTTCGCATCCTTCTTCTCTGAAGTGGGTGCTGTTTCTTGGCAAGATGACGTGGTCTAGCTCAACAACCATAGGCTCTTTTAAGAGCCACCCCCATATTCCAAAATAACAATTACAACGTGCATTGTAAAATTATGTATTTATTCATATACATTTAGATTACAGTGTGCTTGTTATTTGTCAAGTGAGTATGGACAACTAATGAATGTATAAATGTAACCGTGCATGCATGTACATTTCTGCTTTCAGGTGTCATGCTTCTATGTTGTCCAATAAATGCTTATCTCTCTATTATCCAACTCTAACTAATGCAAAGGACTGAGGACTGTGATATTACACGTAGGAAAAATGCATCTCTAGCTTGCAACATATGCATGTTGTTTTTAGTGCATACATTGCCAGCTACAGATGGAAAATAAAAGATCCATAATGCCAGCCATCTTAACTGAAATACAGTGATTTATTCTAGTTTAAGTTGAGTCAGATGCAATTGTACTTCCACAAGCAGTGCATGGCATCACAAGCACTTTGATGCAGATAGTAGGCTATTCATTGATTGATAGAATTGATCAGTACATTGATCAGTATTGTTATAGAGCGTGCCAAAAATCCTGAAGGGGGCGTCAACAAGTGTCTTTTGGTAGCGGCGGACATCTTTGAGGGGTAAAAACCAGGTTGACTTAACATTGCCCCCCCTCAAGTATGTCTGCAGCTACTATGCCACGCCCCCCGTGGTGACGAGTCGTTGGCACGCTCTATAGATCAAACCTCCAAAATATTACAACTTATTTATTTTTCATATATAATCAGGTAACATGTTAGACCTGAGCACTTTATCCATTTACAGCCCGTATATCTACATAAACACAGTGGTGTACTGTAAAGTAACTAAGTACATTTACTCAAGTACTGTACTTATGCCAACGACAATCCTATACTGTACCGCTGACTCCACTGTATTGGCCATCGGAAAACTACAACGCTCCTTTAACTCGCTACAGCACTCCTTTAACAATCTTAAATGAACACTTAATGGCAATAAAACAAAATTCATGGCCTTCCCACTGAGCATTTTTCGGTCTATTAGACGTCTAAATGACGTCTAAACGTCACCTAGCCGTCTAGTCTAAATCCGGTTTATGAGTGGTCTAGAATTGAAAGTTTTTTCAACGTCTAAACCTAGCCTAGACGTTGTTTCAACGTCGTTTGAACGGCTAGATATAAATATATAACCGTTCAAATGACGTTGAAACAACGTCTAAGCTTAGCCTAGACGTCGAAAAAACGTTCATTTTTAGACCCGTCATAAACCAATTTTAACCTAGACGTTATTTAGACGTCTAATTTTAACCCAATTATAGACTATAGACGTTGTTTAGACGTCATGTAAACGTCTATTTAATAAGGATATTAATATACTTATAATTAAATCAGATGTTTAAATAACATCCAAACAATGTGTAGGCATTATATACCTTTAAGATCTATCAGATTACACAAAACCTATTTAAATCCCTCAATTTTAATGCAGATCCTGGTTCTCTGCCAAAAATACATGATGGACCAAATTTAACCCTTTTTGCTTACCTTTGTAGTGTAGTCCCATGATGTTCTGATAATTTGTTTACATTATGTTGTCATCTTTCGGGATTAAATAGGTTGCAGTGTAACACTAATGTCATGCTATTCTTTATTGTACCAATGGATAAAATCATTTTTCTTAATGTTAACATTGATTTACTCTGAACATAACTACCCTTCAACTGTAAGTTCAATCACAATACATATTTCAACAACAAAAAACATACCAAAGCTTGTACAATCGTTCTTTAATTTTTGCACCTCTTAATGCTTTAAACCATTAAGACCTGTCATGTTAGATTTTAAACACTTTAACACATCTTATACTTGAGCTATTAAAAAATAGCAGATCTACAAGCTCATAGCACGGTGCCACGCTACGAGCTTGTTGATCTGCTATATTTCTTTGAATGTATGTTTTTTCCTCAAATCTTTGCTTTGCCTAGATTTGAGTTAGAAATGTGTGTGTGTGTGTATGTGTGTGTGTGTGTGTGTGTGTGTGTGTGTGTGTGTGTGTGTGTGTGTGTGTGTGTGTGTGTGTGTGTGTGTACATATATTCAAAGATTTGCACTTTTTTTTTTTACAAAACTCTTCAAAAAATAGAAGATCTACAAGCTCTTATAGCGCCGGACAGAGTTCCGCGCTATGAGCTTGTAGATCTGCTATTTTTTGAATAGCCAAATAAATCTTAAGTGACACAGATGCGTTCCCTGTCCTATTGGGTTAAACAACTAGAAAAGACAAGTCTTAACAAAATGTTTTGACGAAATAATAACATTGGATTTGCTTCAAGGAGTTGCCCTCTTCTTCTATTAACTCCCTCCACCACTTCTACCAGGCGCCTGCTTGAAGTGGTCAGAGATGGCAGCGCTGACCAGGTCCTCCATTGTGTCTCTGAATGTCTTCTGAACGGCTTCTGCAGTCAAAACAATGACAAATAACTCTCAGGCTGACAGTAGACATTACAGAGGTTATCTAGTATATGTCAGTCACACGTGTACAACGTGAATAAGCAATCAACAAATAACTAGCACTGACAAAGTTATTTTTACCATTGATGACAGATAGAAGGCAGTGCTTTTGAAAGCTCTCTCCTGCTGTCCATGCAAGTAGAAAGGACTCATCAGGGCATTGGTGAAAAGTCTGAAACAAAAAGAAAACGCAAAGCTAAATTGCAAAAAGAAAAACGGCACACTCTGCCAACCTGCAATGAAGACAATTATGTTGATATGAAACAGAAATAATACACTAACACAGTGGAAAGTGATAAATAATACTTCCATTCTTACTTTTCTCCGACATGGGAAACTGAAAGAAACAAACCATGTGACAGTCTGCCTGTGATTTAGAATTTGAGGCTATATTTTGGCTGGTGCAGATCTTAATAAACAACATTACTTGTTTTCAAGTTCAACATCATTATCTCTCCCCAATTAAATCTTTGCCAGAGTAAGATGACTTACAAACTTTATCAAAATGTACCTTTTGGAATCCTGTGACTTTCTCCTGGGAGTTCTGATAAGATTTCCTGTTGGTGAAAGACAAGGTAATTAGGCTACATGTCATACTTGCAACATCACCATTGAGGATTACTGTTATAGTCAATTGAAAGGTGGAGTAGAGTCAAGACATTTTCTTGGCCCAGATTACGGCTTCACTGTAGGGGAGAGAAAACCCCCATTGCAACCCATTTTGCTCACTGCTACAATCAATTGAAAGTTACCTTGTGTAGTTCAGGATCTGACTTGGACCGGTGTGTAGCTTCAATATTCTGCTGGGTGTGAAAACACATTGAAATTACACCTTCTTACGAGTAGATGTACTGTTGTTGAAATACGTAATATGTGGGGCAGCAGCTCTGTAGAATACAACTCTCGTAGACGTATTTATGATTCTGACGTTTTCAATCTACGAAAACGTCAGAATCATAAATACGTCTACGAGAGTTGTATTCTACAGCTAGGGCAGCAGGACACGGGAAGCCCCCCCTCCCAAGCCCCCCCGGTGCAACCTTTATGGACTCTCTAAAACATATCTGAAAATATTCATTGTGGGCAGGCTATGTCCAAAAACAGCGTTTTTAAACATCTTCTCTCAGGAAGTCACTTTTCAAGAGCCAAAAACGTGTGCGTGTGGACCATAGAGGTATAATATAACTAGAGGGCGGATTGCCCCGCCCCCAGCTATCATTTCAATTAATGTGCTCAGTGGCGTTTTGAAGCACCCGGAAGCCTGCCGGAAGTAGAATTATTGGTTCGATTTTGACCACACATAGAGTAATGAGCATGCGCACTAGTGTTATGAGTTATGAGCATGCGCACTACTACAATCAATTGAAAGTTACCTTGTGTAGTTCAGGATCTGACTTGGACCGGTGTGTAGCTTCAATATTCAGCTGGGTGTGAAAACACATTGAAATTACACCTTCTTACACCATCAAGTCATGTATGATATATGCTGTGCTTTATCCAAATTTTCATTGTGGAGTCCAAGTTGTTTCTGTTCAGGAGTAAGGCCCCCACAGTAATGTACTATTGTTGAAATACGTAATATATTTTAATACCTTTTTATTTTATTTTAATCTTCCGGCTAAACGTTCTGTTATACTCATTTATTCTAGAGGACCTAAAACATAGTAGTAGTAGTCCCAACGATAATGCAGGCGGGTAAACAAACAAACAAAAACTTTCAAGATGTCATTCCTGATATTTAAAATGTTAATCATTCATTCACCTTGTGCAGCTCTTCCTCTTTTACGGCTGACCGGAGTTTTGTCAAGATCTACCACAGAAAAAGAAATGAAGGAATTAGAAAACTCTTAAGGTTTTGTTTGGACATTAACACCGATACTGGCTGCAATTTCCATCTACAATATATATATTTAACATTGGGCTTAAATCAATTAACATAGCATTTAAATGTACCTGGTGTTGAGGTGTGTAGAGGGGCTGTCAAAACTGTCATAGCTATGGGCACTGGGCACTGATTCACCTGGGGAAGATAATTAGGCCAGATGTATATCATTGTAATGAACGAATATGACAATACTCCCAAAATAAAAAGGACAAAATAACAAACAAATCTAACAGCACAGCTCCCACCAGCATGGAGTTATCTATAGCTTTAAGCCAGTCATCAGTCAGCTGTATCAAAGCAGTAGAAGTAGAGTGACCAGCTCTATAGGCATGTTGAGAATGTGTTGCAAGCTTGTTTAACAAAATAAGCTTGAATTTGTGAATGCACCAACTTTTCCATGATTTTGCTCAAAACAGGTCAAATATTTAAAGGAATAACCTTAGCCTCCTTCCACAGCTTTTGACATAGACCCACATCCAAACATCTATGAATAATATGACAGATAGGAGATGCTATATTCTCAGCACTTTACCATCCAGATTATCTAGACCTTACTATCATAAGGAAGAGAGCAGAGTAACTGCTCCACAAATAGTTGCAAGGAGTTGCAGTCATTGTCGTGGAATAGCCAGATAGATAGATACATAGATAGATAGATAGATAGATATATAGATAACATGTGACAAAAGTCAGCAGTTCGCCACTTCTAGACATTACCTAGAAGAGAGCTGTAAATACATGTAAATAGTCTACTGATTGATTTAAACCAGGGGTCTTCAACGTTTTCAGGCCAAGGACCCCTTGGCTGAGAGTGAGATAAAGCAGGGACCCCCAATATATATTGTATAGAATATAATCTTTTCATAGATTTCATAGATAGCTTCATAGACTTGTTTGACAGACACTGTCATCAGTGTTGGATTCATGTTAATGTGTATTTTCAGACTTTTAACCACACACACCGTCCATACTAAGTAAACTTGACCCACTCTGTACTTGGTCTGCTTCCCCCCCCCCCCCCCTCCACCAAACCTCTTTGCCGAAAATAGCAGATCTACAAGCGCACAAGCGTTGTGTGCTTGTAGATCTGCTATTTTTGGCTAAAGTTCTCCTCAGAATAGGGATGCTTGGTTGAAGTGGTTAATTTAAAAATCACAAAGATTTGGCGGACCCCCTGTAGTAACTCTGAGGAACCCCTAGGGGTCCCGGACCCCCTGTTGAAGACCCCTGATTTAAACAATATATTCAACACATGGCCCAACTCAAGGAAAGGTGAATAATGTTATAGTTAAAACTCACAAAACATTCAATTAATAATTACCTGTGGTGTTTGATCTGATAGCACCATTATTATTGTTCTTTGTCGGTTTTGCTTCAAAAAATAAAAAATAAAGAAAAAAGAATACATTAATCAAATATTTCACAAGGTTCTGTAAAGTTTTAACTCCAGATTAAACATTACACAAACAAACGATTATTTTATTGCTAAAGTATTAAAAAATGAATTTAAACTCAAGTGATTGTAATTCGTTACGGTCCACCAGTAAAAAACATTGAACGCCAGCCATGACGCCTGCACTTTGTTTGGGCAGAAGCTAGCAGCTGGTAGCTAGTTGGCTAACGCTAACTTGTACATGACCAACGTCTAACTATGTCAACACAAATAAACATCTCCTTCAAATAATGTATCCTTTAGCACTCACCTATGCAGTTCAGAATGAATGTTTTTTTGCAATTCTGTTCTTTATAGTCTCTTCTGTTCAGTTTTCCTCTTGCCTTTAGAACGCGTTGCTGACTTCCGTGTTGTTACGAAATTTAACCACTCCAGGGGTTGCCACGTCTTGTGAGACCGCTAAGCAAAACAAAATGTTGCCAAGTCTCCGGAAAGAAACAAGCAAAACGACCTCCAAACCCAATCTGCGGTTTACTGTAGATTAGAAAGTCTAGTGATGCGAGGTTAGCAGTTTACTGCTTGGCTTTCACTCGTTCCTCTGTATTTTATATTAGCCTATCACCATTAGTGCAAACTGCCTTTATTTGTTATATTTATACATATTAAAAAATATATATTTGCATATTATCACCATTATGCAAACTGCATTATTTCGCTGTAATAGTATTTCTAAACATATGTACGTTTTCAAACAACATGACTAAGAAATGAAATACATTTAATGGTTTAAATATGGTCTAAATCTAAACGTTGATGATATATAGTTTTGATTTAAACGTCTAGATCAAGGCTAAATCTAAACTATACTGTATATTGATCAATAGTGACAATAGTGAGATATATAATAATTTATTAACCTAATGTTAGCACCCTAAAATAAAGATTTTCAAACAACATGAATAAAAAAATAAAAGTTTAGAAATGGTCTACATTTGAACGTTGATATATAGTTTTGATATAAACGTCTAGATCAAGGCTAAATCTAAACTATACTGTATATTGATCAATGGCTATTCAAATTATTTTTGTCCAATATTTGGAGATCAGTAATGCAACTTACAGTTGGTTTTTTTAATCAATATGTATGGAATAATTGTTTAAATTCAATCGGCTAGATTTGGTCTAGATATAGACCGAATCTACACCATCTAATTTAGATCTACAAAAAAAACGAACGTCTAAATAACGACTATGGCTCACTGGGTTCTCTAAATCCAAAAACATAGACCACTGCAATCTCCTTATCACCACCACCAATGGATCAACAATAGAAAATACAAATATCTTGGTATATGGCTGGACGATAAATAAAATAAATTTTCAAACATCACATAGATAACCTTGTTGAAAAACTCTGTCATGCAGAAATAAAACGTAGTTTCCCCATGCTCTGTAGGAAAAGGATCATCTAAGCCACATTCTTATCTGTACTGGACTATGGGGATATAATCTATCATCATCATCATCATGCGGCTGCCTCAACACTCAAACCCCTGGACTCAGTCTACCACTCAGCTCTGAGGTTTATTACTGGTGATAGCTACAACACTCACCACTGTGCCCTGTATGATAAGGTGGGCTGATCTTCTCTGACTGAGAGGCGCAATAATCATTGGCACATCTTTATTTATAAAGCCCTGGTTGGAAAATTACCACTTTATGGTATATCTCATCCATGCTGCGTCAGAAACCTACTCGTTCTGGCGATTGGATAGTCCCTCTTGTTCCTTTTGCCAGTTCGGAACTGGGAATGACTCCTGGAACTTCTTGCAACAAGAGCTGAAATTGAATACCTAGCATTGGCCATTTCAAGAATTTATATAAGAACCGTGCATTACCTGTCTGCAACTGTTTTAACTGTTTGTTGTCAACATTATCGTTTTTCTATTTGTTCTTATATGTGTGTAATCTCGGCATCAGTGTAAATGAGGGTCCCCCTCATGATTTAATGATGATTTCCCAGAGAATCTTAAATAAAGGTTGAATGAAAAGTACAATTTTGAGGTACTTTTACTTTACTGGAGTAAAGTGTTTTACTGGAGTATATCAAAGACATTGTATTTTTACTCCACTACAATTTTTTGAAAACTTTAGTTACTAGTTACTTTCAGATATAAATGATTATATTATAAAACATACATTAACCACTTAAGCCCTATTTTATACATACTGTAGGCTATTTGAAAAAAAGCCAATCTACAAGCTCACACGTGTGTGCTTGTAGATCTATTTTCAAACATTTTAGTACTTTTGGTCCTTTAAGTACATTTTGACACCAATAATGTTGTACTTTTACACAAGTATATTTTGAATTACGGACTTTAACTTGTAACAGAGTATTTCTGTCATGGTGCGAGACAAATGTGTAGGACCCAAAGTAAAACAGACAGACAGGAGCAGAGCAGGTCATATGCGCATGGATTCATTAAACATATAGGTGCGCAGAACTGGACAGAACACCAAGATAACATGTATTCCAACAAGGCACATGAGGAACTGCAGGGTCTATATATACACACAGGGTTAACTGGACACAGGTGAACACAAGACAAATCAACACAGGGATTGGCTGGGGCACAACAGGACACAGGTGGAGAGCATAACTAATCAAAGGGAGGTGAGACAAGACAGGTAGCAAACACTAGGGCAGACAGGAACATTAGGAACATAACTACACAATAAAAGTACGAGGAGAACAGGAAACAATATGATGAATGAATGAATGAAACCTTTATTGCCCTTACGGGAATTTGCTTTGCACACAGAGAGCACACATGAATACAACACAGACTAAAAACATGACATGAGCATGGTAATACATACGGTACATCATAAAAAGCAAAACACTGCATGATCGTCAGGCTCCATACTGCAAAACAATCTTAAAATAAAGACTTGTCATTGTTTAGCAGCTGAATGCTGCGTGGATCCTGACAATTTCTACAATAACGTATTGATACTTCTACTTAAGCAAAAAAATGGAGTACTTTTTCCACCACTGAGACACACACACACGCACACACGATACACATTCCTATTCAGAGCTCCACTTGCTCGCAGAGAGCAGAGCAGGCCAGACTGATCTGTTGTAATTTGTCGGTGATAAAGGTTATTATTAATTAATGACAGTATGTAGTATGCAACTTTAAAATTCGTGGGGGCACGATGGCGCAGTCGGTAGCGCTGTCGCCTCACAGCTAGAATGTCCTGGGTTCGATTCCCGCCGGGGTCGCTGTGGGCGCTGGGGGCGTGTCTTCTCCTCCGCGTCATCAGCGCCCATACCCTAGGTGGGGTTGGTGAAAGGGCCTTTCTGAGTGGAGTTTGCATGTTCTCCCCGTGTCTCCTTAGCCTGGTAAACCCTCCCTCCGGAAATCTCATTTCCATTTGATTTCAGGAAGGAGTCTGGTCTGAAACGCCTTTCTGCAATAATCGCTGGTCGAGAGAGGGGCCTCATGGAACATAACCGGTTTCCACTGCTTTCACGACTTGTTGGTCACATATCATATATATAAAAAAAATATACCGGTATATATATATATATATAAATGTAGAAGCTGATTTGCACAGCAAGAGACCTACATTATTTGATACTGTTATTTATGATGTCCATCATGTCCCTTCTTTTTATGCACATTAGATGCTAAAGATACTGTTGCATCCTTTTATTTTTATTGTGCGGCTTGAACAGGCAAATGCATACTTTTTTTTTTAATGTAGTTGCTTGTGTGGGAAGATCGTTGTTACAATGTTGATATACATTTTCTTCATCTACTTTATTTTGGTAGCTTATGTCAGATACTGTTTTATTACCATATACACAGTTTTGGTGGGCTGGCAGTGCCACTGAACCCCGTAGCTATAGCTGTGTGTCTGTGTCAGGATGGCCAGGGGGCCCACATACCGAAACAACACTATATATATACATATATGGAAATCCAGTTGTCCAGAAACCGATATGCCCATATATGGGCATGCCCATGTGGTGAGGTGGACATAACCAATATATAATTTTGGAGTCGACTACGCCACCTGGAGGATAATGGACTCCAAGAACTCAAAATAAACACTTTCAAACAGGTTCTTATACATACCAGGGTTTGATGCTCAAAATAAATTGAGTTCATTAAAATTTTACGCAGCTGGATTTCATACATTTTTATAATGTCTTTTTTTACCAATCTTTTGTAAATACAACACAGACTAAAAACATGACATGAGCATGGTAATACATATGGTACATCATAAAAAGCAAAACACTGCATGATCGTCAGGCTCCATACTGCAAAACAATCTTAAAATATAGCTGCAAGCAGCGATAATACGGGGCCAGGAGAGAGAAAGAGAAATGATAATTCCTTTAACAGGTCAGTTCATGAAAGTCCTTGCGGTCTTGTTTCCAATGAGGGCCTGTGAGCAATTAGGGGTTATAAGAGTCTCGCTCAGGGCCAAATTTCATATCATCGACACATTTGCTGACCTGGCCTGGAATCGTACCTGGGTCAACCAGAGCCTCTGGCTCCCTAACCACTCAGCTATGGCCGACCCTCAGAGAGAGAGAGAGAGAGAGAGAGAGAGAGAGAGAGAGAGAGAGAGAGAGAGAGAGAGAGAGAGAGAGAGAGAGAGAGACGGAATAGATTGAAGGGACAGAGAGAGAGACATGGAAACGGAATAGATTGAAGATAGAAACGGAATAGATTGAAGAGACAGAGAGAGAGACATGGAAACGGAATAGATTGAAGATAGAAACGGAATAGATTGAAGAGAGAGAGAGAGCCATGGAAACGGAATAGATTGAGTCATGTTTTTTGCAATTCAACTTAAATGAGTCTGCATCAAGTGAGGCTTGAACCGGCAACCTTGCGATCGTGAGGCACTCTTAGGTAGCTGCAACACTACCTATAGTGCTATAGCTTTGTCCAGGCTGATATTGTCTGTTGAGGATCACAAACTCTTGCCTTCTGTCATGACCCAAGCCCCTGTTTCACTAACACAAAGATCACTCGTTCACAAACCATTTACCAATGAAGAAATTGTACATCTCCTCAGAACCAAAACTAGTGAAAGTAGCCGATCTACAAGCTCACAAACCATTAAAAGTTGTCAGATTGTACATCGGCTATTTTCACAATGAAGTATGTTATACATTGAAAAAACATACTCTCATTGCTATCTGAAAAGTTGTGAGATTGTAGATCAGCTATTTTCACAATGAAGTATGTAAAAAACACTCAATTAAGTATTTCATGTTATCTTTAACAATTGCAAATGTATTCATTGATAGTCATGTTGTGTGAAATGCACGGTTCAGCCAGAACTGGCAAAAACGGCAGAAGAAGAAGAAGAAGAAGAAACGGAATAATGCCAATAACAATATGGGTCCATGCTGGAAGCCTGGCCCCATAATAATGCCAATAACAAAACGTGTCCATGCTGGAAGCCTGGCCCCGTAAATAAAGACTTGTCATTGTTTAGCAGCTGAATGCTGCGTGGATCCTGACAATTTCTACAATAACGTATTGATACTTCTACTTAAGCAAAAAAATTGAGTACTTTTTCCACCACTGAGACACACAGACACACGCACGCACGCACGCACGCACGCACACACAGACACGACGTGCTGCGGCGGGGAGAGATCGATACACATTCCTATTCAGAGCTCCACTTGCTCGCAGAGAGCAGAGCAGGCCAGACTGATCTGTTGTAATTTGTCGGTGTGTCTGTGTCAGGATGGCCAGGGGGCCCACATACCGAAACAACACTACGCCATGTCGGTTGTCAGTATGTTTGTCAGTATGTTGTATGTACGTTGCATCACTCCGAATATGGACACAACGCCAGTGTGACGTAATCTCACGACAGCATGACATCACGCATGACATCACATCCTACCTATAAATTCTAGGATGCCGTCAGATCGCACCAGTTCGACGGCTTCCATAGTGGGTTTTGGTCATTGGGGAGGTGATGCACGTCACCTCTTTCTGAAGTGGGTACTTTCAAAGCCTGCCGTGGATTTAGGAGAGCACAAAACTCTCTCTCACACTGTGAGGTGCCTGTAAGGTGGCACTGCAAAGTGAACGACGCGTCACGCTATATACAATTTGAATCCTGCGCCATGTCGGTTGTCCGTATGCGACGCCAGTGTGACGTAATCTGACATCACGATGACAACGCCAGTGTGACGTAATCTCACGACAGCAGGACATCACATGACATCACATCCTACCTATAAATTCTAGGATGCCGTCAGATCGCACCAGTTCGACGGCTTCCATAGTGGGTTTTGGTCATTGGAGAGGTGATGCACGTCACCTCTTTCTGAAGTGGGTACTTTCAAAGCCTGCCGTGGATTTAGGAGAGCACAAAACTCTCTCTCACACTGTGAGGTGCCTGTAAGGTGGCACTGCAAAGTGAACGCGGCCCGAACTTCTAGTATATATACATATATGGAAATCCAGTTGTCCAGAAACCGATATGCCCATATATGGGCATGCCCATGTGGTGAGGTGGACATAACCAATATATAATTTTGGAGTCGACTACGCCACCTGGAGGATAATGGACTCCAAGAACTCAAAATAAACACTTTCAAACAGGTTCTTATACATACCAGGGTTTGATGCTCAAAATAAATTGAGTTTATTAAAATTTTACGCAGCTGGATTTCATACATTCTTATAATGTCTTTTTTTACCAATCTTTTGTAAATACATAATTTCTACACAACTCAGTTTTATCCAGACAGCTGTTCAGTTCATACTATCATCTTTTTGATGAACTTTGCACACCACATATACGAAGTTGCAGCACACAGACCATACCATGTTATTACATACTGGATGTGTTCATTCCTCAGTGTGACTCTGGTCTGTCCACCTATTCTGCCCTGCCAAGGCAGAGTGCAATAACTACGAAAACAAAAATCACTGAAAAATATTTGGATTTGGATACCCAAATAAGTCGGTGTGTCCAAAAACGTAGTTACTGCTCTTTGGCTTGGCAGGGCAGTATTGGTCCGCCAGGAATGGTGCTGCCAAAGTCTGCATCAATGAAGATGGGCTCAGCTCCGGTGACACTGGACATGGCCTCGAGATCGCGGTAGTGCCAGCGGTTGTTCTCCACATCATTGTGTGGCACAAAGGGTGTGCGGATTTCTGTCAGCCTTACTACCCCTACCACGTCTACCTCTCCTTCCACCTGTCCCCTTTCCCTTGTCTCAGGTCTTATCTTCTTCCTGGGGACATATCCTCTGTTCACCAGGATTTTGATGCCTAGGTCGGTACAGTAGAATGGAGTAATGACATTTGCTCCAGTTTTTCCACTGGAGGACAGTGTGCCAGCCTCCTTCTCTGGGTCAACCAATGAGCGGGGCAGTATATACATCTCCTGTGAGTGGTCGTACCGTCCTCGAACCGTCACCCTTCTGTATTCTAAGCTATTCAGCTCAAGAGGATCGATGGGAAGAGGAATAGGCTCTGCAGTAGTAAGACTTCTCAGATCTGCAATGAGTCGCATTTTCCACTGATGCCGTTTGACCTGCCTTGTTCCAAGGCCAAACGTTGCGGCAGGAATTAGAAGCAGGAACCATTTCAGAAATGAGTCCTCTCCCCTTTCACTACTGGCAGCTGAAGTACTTGACTGACGCCCAAACAAAAAAGACTTGCCCTCTGTATGTTTGAAGATGTGCTGCCTGGGCGAGAAAAGAGTCCTCTTGACGTAAATTACATTTGTGTTCCTTCTCATTATCTTCAGCGTTCTGATGGAATACGCCAGCATAGACTTCAAAGAAGTCATATTTACTAATAATCCAAACACCAAAAATAAGAGATACAAAGTATTAAGTTAACAGCAACTCTTAAAACAACTGGGTTAAAAAATAACCCAACCATAACCAAGCTACTGGGTCACTATGGGACAGAACACATCCTGGGTTGTCTTAACCCATATCTGGGTTGGATCATTTTAACCCATGTGCTGGGTTGTTTTATTTGACCCAAGCTAGTGATTGAAATGAACTATCACTGGGTTAATGTAAACCATGTGCTGGGTTGTTTATTTGACCCAAGCTAGTGATTGAAATGAACTATATTGTTGGGTTAAATAGAATATAATAATGTATAATAGTGTTCATCAATTATTTCCAAACATGTGTGTGTGTGTGTGTGTGTGTGTGTGTGTGTGTGTGTGTGTGTGTGTGTGTGTGTGTGTGTGTGTGTGTGTGTGTGTGTGTGTGTGTGTGTGTGTGTGTGTTCAGTATTCAGCAGTTACATAAGACTTGCAAGGTTCTATATGTGAATGGCTCCTTTAGACCAGTGGTCCTCAACCTTTCCTGGATCAGCATTTTCAGAGCATGTTAATTTAATGATCAGTCAATCGATTGAATCGAGCTGGGAACGAACATGTCCTATAATTTGGTATCACAATGATAAAACATTTATTTAAAGGAACAAACCAAAACAAATAGTATTTTGCCAATGAATTGGGGGCCCACGTGCAATATCCTTGCGGCCCACCAGTGGACCCTAGCCCAAAGGTTGAGAAACGCTGATGGAGACCATTTTCCTCAAAGTTACAAAATTAAAAAAGGGCTACACTAACAGGAACAACCATTAAATGAACAAGACAAATAAAAGAAGTATATTAAATGAGTAAATTAAAAGAACTGAATGAACAGGACTAGTAGGTACAGTGTAACACGTGCCAGCGTTTTGACGCTATTAAATTCACTGCCAGACTTTTTTCAGATTTTTTGCAGTTTTATGCCAAGAGAGTACTCAGGAGCCGAGATACAGAATTTTTAAGTTTTAAGTTAACAAGGAAGTGGATAGGAGTCTAAATCTTCGAAAAATCATATCTCCTTGGTCTTTGGGTCAAAAAAAAAAGTTTAAAAAATATATATATATTTTTTTTTTGCTAAAATCGAGTTAATTCGATCTAGGCAAGCAAGTGATGGATTCTAAAATCGAGTTAACTCGATATAGGCAATCAATGTGTTAAAGTGGGTGCCTACTGTCTAAATAACTAAATAATAAGTAAATAAAATCACGTAGAGTAAGGAAATGAAATTAAAAGGACTAGTAGGTACAGTGTAAACACGTGTCATTGTTTTGACGCAATTAAACCTACTGCTGTCCTTTACAATCTTGTGTGTGTTATTCATATTTTTAGAGAGCAGCTGTCAACCTTTTTGACACATCACTAAAAGGCATCAGGGATAAGAGGAATTCACATTAATTAACAGGGATAGGAGGAATTCACATTAAAAGGACTAGGTTCAGTGTAAACACGCCAATGTTTTGACGCTATTAAAGTGCATGCCTCCTGTCCTTTACAATCATGTGTTGCGTTATTCATATTTTTAGAGAGCAGCTGTCAAATTTTTTTTGACACAATCACATCACTAAAAGGCTACTTCTCTCTCTGTGTACTTTTAGGCCTACGCTGCAACTGATGTCCTCAAAAATTTGACATTTGAGGATTCATGTCCACCATCAATTTCATACACTGCATGTTGGATAAACTCCCAGGTGGGGAGACAATGCTTTGTGTAACCGAGGTCAAACACAAAGAAAGCCTTAAAACACAGATCTACTGCACCCATCAAAGTGTCCGTTTCAATGGCGCTGTCTGAGACAATGGTGAAGACCTGGCATGTTGTCATGTCATCACCAAGACACAAAATGTGCGGGAAGGGTTGCTTTCTCTCTGCTGTCTGTAGGTACTGCACCATGTTGGTCCCCACCTGTTAATTACACAACAGTTACTTGCAATATAACCTGCCATTTAAGTTAAGCATGTTGTTTTTATTATCTTTTTTATTAACGCAACATAAGAAAAATACATAATACATCAACATTTAAATAGTATAGTAAAGATTGATATTTCTGAAGCAATATTGACTTTTCTGCCGTGATGTTGAATGGTAAAACAAGGTGTGAATTGAATAGCCTATTATAATCACAGGAAGTGTTGTGACATCTTATCAGAATCTGAATATTTATTGTCACATCACAGGTTTACAGGTGTAAAACAGGGCAGTTTTCCCTCTCGCTGGGCATATGCAAGGATTGGGTCACTTAAAGTAGGCCAGTTCTGAAACAGCTTTCCAACTGCGTCTGGATGAAGCTGCTGGAAGTCTTGTGAAATCTGATACATTTTGAAAAACAATAGAACAGTGTTTAGAGAAATGATATGGGCTTGTAGTACCTGTTAGGAAAAGGGTTAGGGGACAGGCAGTGTCAGGTAAATGATTTAAGTCAGTCAATGTTTGGATTGTCAACACCCGTCCTGTGACCTAGGGACTATATATTTTACAGCAGTCCCTCTCATGTTATATTGCTTAACCACATGAACCCTCACATTCCTCTTCTGGTCAGGTCATAATAGGCAAACATTATTCAAAAATAGGTTAACATTGAGTTTAACAAGATCACAATGTGTCAATGTTGACCTTCATCCATTCAACCATTTCAATACGTTTTTCAGGAGGCACATCAGATTCTGTTGAATGAGAAGTACAGATTCAGCTGATTTAAAGTATTTGAGGTTCTGGCCTACTTGGAGTGTGTGAAAAGTCGCCAATCGGTCCAGCGGTGCCTGAGACTAGTTTTTAAAAGATGATGGACAGAAGACCGAAAATATAATCCCTTGCATTTGTCCAATCTAGCCTGGTGGGGATAATCAACATTGGTTATTAGTATTACCTGGTGTACTAGGGACGGTCTGTTCCTCCGGTTCTTGGTGGTGTGGTCGTTTAAGCCTTCTATCATGCGCTTCCTGGCGTTCCTCAATCGCTCCTCCAGGAAACCTGTAGTAGGTTTTCTTCCCCGGCCAGGTGTGTACCAAGCTGCCTGTAAAAAAAACATGAAGATGGTTACATCGGATTTTAAGGAGCAATCCAAAAATGTGCGTGTGACTGTGCACTAGGAAAAACTTTGAGCAAATTTCTTTTAGGTGTGTGTGTATTATTTTACACTTTGGCTACTCAAAAATAGCAGATATACAAGCTAATAGTGTGTCACGGAGTGGGGGTCTGTGGCCAAATGCATATACATTTTGGGGTCCATCACATGAAAAAGTTTGAAAACCACTGACATAATAACACAAGTTTAAAAAAAAAAAAAACAGTTAGGATTTAGAAGACATTTTGTAGAATCGGCCTCAGGTCTTAATGGTGTGTGTGATAACCAGTGTTGGACAGCAACATTGTACATTTACTTTACTGAAAGCTCTTATCTCATCTGTTTTCAGTGTATGTTCACAGAATAATTCATATGCTCTCACTTACGTTTCACCATTGGTTTCCAGCAGGTGAGATACAAGTAGTCTTACAAGTTGCTTTCTCTGATTGTTGGTGATGGAGCGCTTTTCTTCCAAACTCTGTAATATTTCCTTCCCCTGAGTAGTCCGATTGAAGAATCGGGCGAATTGCCTACAAAACATAGAATGAATCACAATGAAAAACTGAAAAACTCTTAGTGAGGACTTTTTTCCCTCAAATGTTTAAGTTCGTTGGTTCAGTATTTGTAGTGCGCCCCCCCCATCCAGTTATTACACTGGCCAGGGGCGCAGTCCACAGAAAGAGAAAAGAAAGACAAGAGAAAATACATGACAAGACAAAGAAGACTAGACAAGGACGACAATAATTAAAGTCACACTGTCAGTCAGTCACAACAGGAGGGAGTAGAAACTAAACACACACAACCCACGAATGCAAAAACAGCCAAGTGAGGGCCTTTCTGTGTGGAGTTTGCATGTTCTCCCCGTGTCTCCTAGGGTAGTTAATACCCTCACAAAAACATGCAGTAATCCTGGTCACTATACTGCCTCCCCCTGGTCAGCCAGCTAGGGCGCCTGATGGAGGGGAAAGAAACTGGTTGGAATAACGTGTTCCTTCCACGCGCTACGTCTAACCAGGGAACCTCCCCCCTGTCGGGTGATAAGAAGCGGCCTGCTTGCTCCTCATGCATTGAAGGAGGCATGAGCTTCAGCTTGGGCTCTCCCTAGGCTGGCAGAGGGAGAGTAGCACCCAGGATTACATAGGCAATTGGCACTGGGTGAAAAAATATGGGTTACAAAATCGTGGGATAAAAATTATAAAAAATAAATGTAAAAAAAACAGCCAAGTGAACCTAGGAGTATGTTTTAGTGCAAACATCTCATCAAATAACTTGCCAATATTAACAAATCATTGAATAAATAGAAATTCTGTATCATTAGGATTGCATTTTCACTTGGATTTCTTTAGTCAATACTTACAAATGATGGTTGCAGGTTCAGAGTCACAGTCAGGTTTCCTGATGTGGATTCCTCCACTGGTGCTTACACGACATAACGTATTTTCTCACATATATATTATATCTTGTGAAGATGTATTTCATGTCAGTAATGATTGTTATGTTTTATGTTTTTATCTGCAGGTTTATAACCTACCGTTGTAACAACCAGTATAGTGTTTAGATTAGCCATGTAGAACCTGAACTATGAAGGAAAGGTCAGAAAATTCCAACATTTTGAAAAGTTTTATTGGGTCTTAAAACATTTTTCATTTAGTTTTATTTTTTTTAACATTCCTTTGTATCATTTATTTGTTGTATCATATTTGATACAAGGGGTATTACAAGGGGTATTTCAAGTCGGTTTTAACATTACAAAAAAAAATAATATTTTTTTTATACCTGTAGTATCAAATATGATACAAATCGTAAAGGACTATTAGACCTGTAGTATCAAATATGATACACACACTTTTGACATCATAAAAAACAAACTCAAATGCTAAATTTTGAGAGCTCATAAGTGCATTCAAGTTATCCAACACTTATTTCAAAATATTAGTAAAGATATACTAGCAGAACTGCTTAAAAAATAATTGTTTGTTAGTAGTGCATCAACCTCTCCTGTTTAGTTCATGGCAGCCATTTTGGGTCAGACCACCTGAGGCTCTTTAACTACCTGCAGTGCAAATGGTATGGTCCAGGGGGGAAGTGGGGATGTGTCAGATATGATACAACAGGTTCTTGGTCCAAGTATTGATTACACAGATTTATTAAAATATAATTAGTTGTGTGTATCATATATGATACGTTTGGCGTTATAGGGTTAGGGTGTGAGAGTTTGTGTTTGAATGAAACAGAAATAAAACGCCATAAAAGACACTTGTTTGAGTTGTATCCACTGGCCACAGCTATATCGCCTTTCCAACGGGAGATCTACGATTACATAAGGTGTGATTGATTAGATATTTGGACAATGGGCATGCCCCTTTTGTGCCCATATATGGAGCTGACTGATTTGTTTGTGCCTGATGCCATGGCGACACACTGAGGTTAGACAACACGCTCCATATTTGGGCGTAGCTGCATTGGGAAATCCTTGATGAGTCATGGGCCTCAGTCATATACAAACCTGACTCCCTCCTAACTGGCTTCCCAGCAGGTGCATTTATAGTGGGAGAGCTTAACAAGATAATCGAAACGAAGCGGATAAAAGCGCCAAATTTTTTATGAGGCTTCTTTAGGACCTACTGATGGATTCTAGCCTTGGGTACCAAACTTTATTTTGAAAAGTATCCATACAATTAACTATATCAATATTCATTAAAAAAAACAGGCCGATTAACTTTTTGGCCTATAACTCTTGAACCGTAGGTCATAGGATAAAAAGTACTTTTTTCCCTGGACTCCTTGGATCATGACGCAACTTCCCATATAGGTCCCGCCCCTTTTCCGATTTCAAAATTTTACGCCATTTTGCGTTATTTTCAAAACACACATTTTGCTATTACTCCTACAAATGTTGTCCAACTCATACAAATCAGCACACACTGTGTCTTTGGTCATGTGGAGAAGGAGAAGTGACGAGCTAATTGATTGCAGGGGAGTTGGCTGCCAAGCGCATTTAAATGCAGGTGTACAAATTTTAGAAGCCAATCGTAGCCAATCTGAGGGGAATATGAGAAATCGGACTGATACATCTACATCACATGACCAAAGACACAGTGTGTGCCGATTTGTGTGAATTTTGGATTTAATACAATTAAATTGGATTTAATTTAATTGAAATCGGAAAAGGGGCGGGACCTATAAGAGAAGTTGTGTCGTGATCCAAGGAGTCCAGGAAAAATATATTTTTGATTATATGACCTACGGTTCAAGAGTTATAGGCCAAACAGTGAATCGGCCTGTTTTTTTTAATGGATATTGATATGGATAATTGTATGGATACTTTTCAAAATAAAGTTTGGTACCCAAGGCTAGAATCCATCAGTAGGTCCTAAAGAACCCTCATAAAAAATTTGGCGCTTTTATCCGCTTCGTTTCAATAATGTAAAAAAATGGGGTTAAGCTTCTCCACTATTAAGCCCTCCAAATAATCTGGTTCCGACAGCACAATTAGGGCCCTATTTTGCATGTCCAACTACCAGGTCTTATGACTAAACTACAGATACAGTATGGCACACGCTTGGCACAGTCATGTGCAGAGCAAGTTCTGCCAGGGACTAGAGCTTTAATCGGGCCTAAGTTCTGCCAGGGACTAGAGCTTTAATCGGGCCTAGATTAAAGACTAGAGCTTTAATCGGGCTCAACCCAGCCCGGCGGAACGTCAAGCCCAGCCCGATCTTTCTAAACAAGCTCAATTACTGCATGCAGTCTTTTTTCTCATTACATCTTCGTAATTTGTTAAGAACAGGAGTCATTCTACCCTTTTCCAATTTATCTTAAATGGAAAATGGATAAAAGATATCTTTATATTTTATCTTTATTTTAAAAAAACTGCTTGGAGAAAATAGGGCTATACATACAATTAGGTAGGGTTGTGCGTTAAAGGACAACTTTAGTTTTTTACAACCAAGGTTTATATTTTAGCTTGTAATTAAAGTAAATAAAAGATGAGTGTTATTTTTTTTTTCATTTACTGCTTTCTATAGTTTTGGCATTTTTTTCGATATTTTTTACAGTGGGCGGGGGCATTCTGTCCGGTGGCTAAATATGCCTTTTCTACACAATAAAAAAGGTCCTGTGGTCTTTGATGGCCAGATGTGAGTTATTGGGGGCTAGAAGAGCTACTGTAAATAATAATAAAGAAAACGCCGGGTTATTGTGTAAAAAAGACATATTTAGCCACCGGACAGAATGCCCCCGCCCACTGTAAAAAAAGATCGCGAAAATTGCTAAAACTATAGAAAGCAGTACATTTAAAAATGTTAACACTCATATTTGATTTACTTTAATTACAATCTAAAACATAAACCTTAGTTGTAAAAAACTAAAGTTGTCCTTTAAACGGTTAAACGGGGCTGCCCCTATTAACCGTTTTTTTCCATATTGCTGTCATGTCTTGATAAAATTATGCTTTTAACAAGCAAAATAAGCAGTAAAAATAGTTTGGATTACTTTGTTTGATAGGAAAGCGTTGCGATGGAGAAATCACATCCAATATAAAGACCTGGATGTGAATCGCCCATGTTACCTAATAGCCCACTGCCTGTGATCCGGTCGATTTGAAGAAATAGGTGAGGAAGACATGAAGAAAGCATAGGCCTACGTTTTCAATCACAATTGTTTGTCTGAAGATCCAATAAAGTGGATCATTAATGTTCATTAAGTTGTTGTCATTTGTTGTTCTCCCTCAAATTTAACCTTGACTTGACCTTTAACCTGTGAGATTGACCTGATATTTAAAGTGTTAAATAACATCAAAAATGGATTCTAAACACACAGGTCAAAAGTAAAATTTTAAACCATGGATAATGCAAATTACAAGAGTTGCCTAAATGGCAACTTTGGACAATCAAGCCAAAATGGTTATAGGATACGATATGAGATACAGATCACCAACAAAAAAACTCATAGGAAACAACTTTCTAGTTTTTTTATAAGCCAAATATAGGCATCAGCCATTGAAAAACCCATATCGTTCGAGTTTGATTGACTGTTTTTTTATTGACAGAAATGTGCATAATTTACATACATGATCATATCTCATAAAAGGATAAAACACAAACAAGCTTGACCTTATTTCCAGATTATTTTCCAGGCGGATGAATTAATTAACGAATACCTGACAGTGAATGTGTTAATCTTGCATGCCTCAATTTACTAACTAGCCGCTGTGACCTTGTAGATCAGCAATTATTTGGCTAATGTTCCCCTAGAATAGGCAAGCTGAGGTTCAAGTGGTTAAGAACTGCATTATGACCAAAGGAATTTAAACAAACACACCTCAAGTTTGTTCCCCCCCTGTATGGGTCATCATGTGCATCTTCAGATGATGACCTTCTCTGAATGTTTTATCACACACTGTACAATTAAAGGGTGTTTCTCCTGTGTGAGTCCTCATGTGCTTCTTCAAAGTACCATTTTGACTGAAGCTTCTTTCACAAACTGTAAAACTAAGAGGCTTTTCCCCTGTATGAATTTTTATGTGTTTATGAAGATAACCTTTTAAAGTAAAGCTTTTGCTACAAACTGTACCTGTGATTCAATCCTGTATCAATCCACATATAAGTCCTCATGTGCTGCTTCAAATTACAATTTTGATTGAAGCTTCGTTCACAAACTGTACAAGTAAACGGTTTTAAGCCTGTATGAATTTGCATGTGAGTTGTGAGATAGCGATCACAAGAAAAGCTTTTGCAACAAACTGTACACCTAACAGGGTTTCCCCCAGTATGAACTCCCATGTGTATTATTAGAGTAGAATTGAGAGTAAAGCTTTTGCTACAAACTGTACACCTAAAGGGTTTTCCCCCTACACAAGTAAAGGGGTATTCCCCTGTATGGCTCGTCATGTGTTTCTTCAAACAAGCATTATGACGAAAGCTTCTTTCACAAACCACACAAGTAAAGGGTTTTTCCCCTGTACGAGTCCTTGTATGGTTATTTTTAAAAGGCAACATTTGTCCTTCCACGTGTCTCCTCTGTGATTTCGGTGCGTTTAAAGCTGACTTCACTGATGTCAGATTCGGAACAGTGTGAAGAGAGGTTATGAGCTTGTGTTGTCATGTGTTCAGTTGAGGTACTGGCCAGAGGCTCTGTCTCTCTGATGTCACCATCATCTTCACAACCTTGACCATTCAGCCTCCGTTGGTCGTTGAAGTAGCTCCTCCTCTTTAATCTGTGCAATCTGTGCATTCTCTTTTTTTCAGTCACATGTTGGGTGTACTCTTCTTCGGTGGTGCTTGGATCATCCACAGGCTGCCCCCCCCCCCCCCCCCCCCCCCCTTGGTAGCCTGTCCTTTTGGACGTAAACCACGTCAATTACGTCCGCGGCAGGGAATGCGTTAAAAAAGGGGGGGGGGGGGTCCTGCACATTTGCACGATGACTTCTCTGAGAACCAGAATTCAATAGTGCAAAATGGGACTGGGCGATGACTTTAAATCAATATCACGATTATTTCCAACTTTTGCATCGACTACGATTAATGAATGATACAAACAATTCCTCTGCGGAGTACGCGTGTCCTGTTTGGGAGAGATCAACCCATGCCAAGAAACTAGACCCAACGTTGAACAACAACCTGCCTCTTGATCACTGGCTGCTTGAATAACTTGAACAACCTGCACCTCCTCGTTGGCATTTCCCCTGCAGATGTGAGACGGGAAGCTGCTAGCCGAGTAGAGATCACAAAAGCTGCCAGTGATGAACACCACCTCCACGGACGTGAACCCCCGGTCCAACGACTGAGGTCAAGGAGAAGCTTCCTCAGCCATGTCCAGCACCTAACAACATCTAGGGAAGAAACCAGACTCCAGCTATGGACAAAAAAGCTTGAGAGTGACCCCCCTCCTATTGACAAGGGAATCCCCACTTCTGAAGACCTCCCTTCTGGCTCAGAAGCACCATGGGTGGAAGACACTCAGCTGCCTAAGAACAGGAATGGGGCGATCAAAAGCTGCTATGGCCAGATGTCATCAATGGAGCTCGTAAATTTGGGTTCATAATTGTATTAATTATTAATAATCTATATCAGCAAAAGTAATATACTAATAGTGTGTGTTGTTTTACACATGTACACCTGTGATGTGACAATAAAGATGACTCTGATAACTTGTAATTGCTTACTCTTGTGAAGTAATAAGTAACATTATTCCTTTTAAACTGAGTGATAAGTAACTAGTAATAGTAGAGGACCTGGCTAAGATATGTATGCACTTAATTTAGGAGAGAATATCTCAACTGTTTTTGGCTAATATGACCCCAGGGAACAACTTAGGAACTATGAGAAATTCTCTATCCGGGGCGAAATACCCGAAAATGACCACGCCCTTTTTAAAATGACCGCTACTTCAAACATGGCACTATCTTCTAAACCGTTGGAGCTACAGATTTTCTGAGGTTCTCAAAATGTTCAGAATACTCATGTTTGGTTAACCCGTGCCCGAGCCAGCAACCCTACAGGTCATCATAGTGGCCAAATCCAATATGGCCGCCACCTGAAAAAGGTTTTGTCTATAACTTTTGAACCAGATGAGCTATGAATGCAAACTTGGTGTCTAAATCATGATTTTTGACAATTAAAAACATGTTGGAACACTTATCTTTATGACTGGGTGTGGCTGAACCTCTATTTTACCTCTATTATGTTGTAACACCAAGACAATATGTACAATGTACAATAATACAGAGTGTTCAAATTCTATACATCCTATGATAGGCTTACATTTATGCTGCATTGTCGCACATACTGCACTAGCTGTAGCTGTATAATTGGGAATGAGTTCTACTCTAAATCATTCTATTGTTTCAATACATTTACATCTGTAAGATACATTGGTTGTTTCATAACATAGTGGCCATATATGTGATATGCACATTAGAATCCTCTAGATAGATTAAATCATTAAGATAAGCATTTCAACATGTTAGTGGTCAAAAAACATGATTTAGACACCAAGTTTGCATTTGTAGCTCATCTGGTTCAAACATAGCCAAAACCTTTTTCAGGTGGCGGCCACATTGGATTTGGCCACTATGATGATCCCGAAGGTTGCTGGCTCAGGCACCCTTGCTACATCATCAGAGCATGCCCTGGGTTATATCTGGGACGTATTTGGTGCTTTTAGATTGATTCACGCAAAAATATTCTCATGCCCTGCACTATAGTGTGGCGGCATTGGCTCAGGGGTATAGTCTAGGAACTGGCTAAGATATGTATGCACTTAATTTAGGAGAGATTATCTCAACTGTTCTTGGCTAATATGACCCCAAGGAACAATTTAGGAACTATGAGAAATTCTCTATCCGGGGCGAAATACTCTGAAATGACCACGCCCCTTTTAAAATGACCGCTACTTCAAACACGGCTCTATCTTCTAAACAGTTGGAGCTACAGATTTTCTGAGGTGCTCAAAATGTTCACAATACTCATGTTTAGTGAAAAATAGAAAAGTGTAAAATGTCAAATTTTATATTTTATTACAGAACAGCTAAAACAAACGGCTAAAAACGGTCAACTATAGTGCAGGGCCATGAGAATATTTTTGCGTGAATCAATCTAAAAGCACCAAATACGTCCCAGATATAACCCAGGGCATGCTCTGATGATGTATGTGCAACAATGCAGCATAAATGTAAGCCTATCATAGGATGTATAGAATTTGAACACTCTGTATTATTGTACATTGTACATATTGTCTTGGTGTTACAACATAATAGAGGTAAAATAGAGGTTCAGCCACACCCAGTCATAAAGATAAGTGTTCCAACATGTTTTTAATTGTCAAAAATCATGATTTAGACACCAAGTTTGCATTCATAGCTCATCTGGTTCAAAAGTTATAGACAAAACCTTTTTCAGGTGGCGGCCATATTGGATTTGGCCACTATGATGACCTGTAGGGTTGCTGGCTCGGGCACGGGTTTCCCAAACATGAGTATTCTGAACATTTTGAGAACCTCAGAAAATCTGTAGCTCCAACGGTTTAGAAGATAGTGCCATGTTTGAAGTAGTGGTCATTTTAAAAAGGGCGTGGTCATTTTCGGGTATTTCGCCCCGGATAGAGAATTTCTCATAGTTCCTAAGTTGTTCCCTGGGGTCATATTAGCCAAAAACAGTTGAGATATTCTCTCCTAAATTAAGTGCATACATATCTTAGCCAGGTCCTCTACTAGTAGAGTGGCCGGGTAGAGTGAACTGGAAAACCGCAAGGTTCCCAGTTTGATCCCGGGCTGGGGCGCTCCCCTAGAGTTAGTGTCGAAGTGTCCTTGAGCAAGACGCTGAACCCCTAATTGCTCCCGATGAGCAGGTTGGTGCCTTGCATGGTTTCCTCCGCCATCGGTGTATGAATGTGTGTGTGAATGGGTTAATGGCACAATCAATGTAAAGTGCTTCGGATAGAAGCGCTATATAAATGCACCATTTACCATTTACCATTTATAGTTGACCGTTTTTAGCCGTTTGTTTTAGCTGTTCTGTAATAAAATATAAAATTTGACATTTTACACTTTTCTATTTTTCACTAAACATGAGTATTGTGAACATTTTGAGCACCTCAGAAAATCTGTAGCTCCAACTGTTTAGAAGATAGAGCCGTGTTTGAAGTAGCGGTCATTTTAAAAGGGGCGTGGTCATTTCAGAGTATTTCGCCCCGGATAGAGAATTTCTCATAGTTCCTAAATTGTTCCTTGGGGTCATATTAGCCAAGAACAGTTGAGATAATCTCTCCTAAATTAAGTGCATACATATCTTAGCCAGTTCCTAGACTATAACGTATTACTCTTCCTGAGTAACTGGCCCAATCAGTGGTTCTCAAACTTGTGTCAAGGACCCCAAATGTTTTTGGCTGCGGACCCCCATCTCTTTTTTTTGCCAAATGTTTTTATCCCACAATTTTGTAACCCTATTTTTAACACCCAGTGCCAATTAGATGTAATCCTGGGCACTACCTTCCCTCTGCCAACCTAGGGAGGCCAGGGCCGAGCTCATGCCTCCTTCAATGCATGAGAGCCAACTGACCTTTTTGTCACCTGACAGGGGAGAGTTTCCCTGGTTGGACGTAGCGCGTGGAAGGAACGCGTTATTCAAACCAGTTCGTTTCCCCTCCATCAGGCGCCCCGGCTGGCCAGGGGGAGGCAGTATAGTGACCAGGATTACTGCATGTTTTTGTGAGGGTACCTACCGTAGGAGACACGGGGAGAACATGCAAACTCCACACAGAAAGGCCCTTTCACCAACCCCACCTAGGGTATGGGCGGACCCCCATCTCAACATATATTGTGCCAAGGACCTCAATCGAATTTTGTGCCAGGGACCCCCCATACAAAACTTGTTTGGCTAAAAAGGACTGTTGTTGGTGGAGGGGGCTCTTCACTGGCAGGTGAGTCAGTAGGATACAACAGCAGTGACAACACACACATGTGTGTGGGGGGAGGAATTAATTGTCAAAACAATGCCGGTGTGCCGGCAAAATAATCCCTGGTGTGCCCGAGCACCATATATGGGTTTGGACTGGTAGGACTGTGTAGTTTATTGAAAGATGCTAAGAATATTGTGATATGGTTTGTTTTGCAATAGAGTGCATACATTATATTTATTTGCCAGAGTATTGATATAGATGTCTAATGGAATGTGATGTGGGATATTTTGGGGCTATAGATTTGTTACATGAGCCCACACTTGATTGATTCACACTTGATTGGCTCAGCTGAGTATACAATGCTGCCAGACACAAACACACTCAGTTTTAGTTAAGTGTTAGGACATGGTGTTCTGCAGACTACCATGCCACCTTTTTGCTGCCTATGCTATCTTTTTCCATTTTTGTAAACTGTGGTGAATAAAGAGCCCTTTGGTTGCACTCTAAATCTTGACTCTGTGCTGATTTCCATGCAGCTACTTATTGGGCCAGTCCTTTACACAGTGTGCACAGCACAATATATAAATTTGGGGGTCCCTGACATGAAAACGTTTAAGAACCACTGGACTATACTATACAGTGAAGTTGAAGAGAATCTATTTTGGAACTAAGAGCCATTAAACACAATGGGCCTCATTCAGCAATAAATTTGTAAGTTGTCTTCTTAAATGTCTTCCTAAGTGAATTCCTAAGAGAACCCTGGTCTCATTCATGACGTCTTCTTAACCTGTCAAATTGTTCGCACCTGCCGTTCTTAAAGTGATGAATCCCAAAGTGGAAGCGCGTGCGCGTCTATTAGAATTAGCAGAGGTAAACGCCCCTAAATCCCCATATAAGGGCACAATTGCCGGAAGAGAAGCCGACACACAACACATACACACAGACAGAGAGACAGAAACAACGCCGATTTTAACCGATTTAAACATGCCTAAACGCAAAAGCGAGAAGAAATCCCAGCAACAACCCAAAACCAGGAAAAAAAACTGGTCAGGCTCAGAGGTGGAGGTACTGCTGCAGGAAGTGGAAAAACATAAAGAAATACTATTTTGATCTGTCACTAAAGGATTTAAAGGACCACAGAAAAACAAAATATGGGCTGAAATAACCACAAATATCAACATAATGTCGGCGGAGGTCCGCTCTGTGGCCGACGTAAAAAAAAATGGTTCGATATTAAGTCATCTGCGAAGCAAAGCATATCACTATACAGAAGAGAGACACTAGTGACAGGAGGTGGCCAGGGTCCAGCAAGTTTGGAAATCTCCGAGCTGGACATAAGGATTGCTGCCATCATTGGAGAGACGGCACTGTCCGGTGTGCCAGCCACAGACGATCTGGACTCAGATTTGGCCACCGTGACAGTGCCGTCACCAGCTCTTCCCTTCTCGGAACCTGAAGGTGAGCTTGTAAAGTTTTATTTAATGCACACTTCTTAAATGTTTCTGTATAAAATGTGTGTGTGTGCGCATCATTGACGTGACTTAACAGGCTCAGCGGGCGCTCGAAAATAGGCTACTGCAGGGGTTTTCAAACTTTTTGGACTCGGGGCACCCCTGAATTACACTGATAATTCTAAGAATCTTATATCATATTTAGCTATGAAAATAGGCCTATGTATATCTTTCCACCTGAGATATGGCATGTCGCTTATAAATCCATCATCAATTTTCATCAGTAGCCTACTGAAAATAAATTAATGCTTGATGATTAACCACTTAGAACCTCAGCATCCCTATTCTGGGGGGGACATTTACCAAAAACAAGCTCGTTGTGAGCTTGTAGATCGGCTACTTTTGGTGAAGAGAGTTGGTGTAGATGGATAAACAACTCAATGAAGTACAGTACAAGGTCTTTCACTAAGCATATGGATCTAAGTGGTTAAACTTACTGAATTGATGTTGGTGAGTTCCAAATTTGTATTTTTCCTTATACACGCGTAGGCCTATGTGTTAATATCCCTTGTTTTAGGTTAAACATTTACAAATAAAGGTCACTAAATTCTTTCTTTGAATTCCAGATTATATAATGCTGCAGTTGTCATCAGACGCAGACGAGGAGGACACTCTGCCTCATTCGCCAGTAGCAACAGCATCATCACAGCGGCCACCATCACAGCCTTCCTGCAGCAGTACCTCCACTTCCACCAGCACAGCAAGAAGGGGTCGTTCTACCTCCACCGGCCAGGCTACCCCCCCACGAGCCTTGGCTGACAGTGTCATAGACACCCAGGAGCGGCTTGCAACCGCAAATGAAAGCATGGCCAGGAGTTTGGCACAAATAGCTGACATCCTGAGAGGGATGGCTGCCACCCAGGCCATGATTCTTAACGAATTAACGGACATAAATGTGAACAAAAATGTAATAAAAGAAGTCAAGTTTTGAAACCTGGTTTGCTTTGTGCATTTTAGCCACTAGCACTTTTCAGACGATGCAATTTACCACCAGTCCTGGATGGATTAATTAACAGACCCCACAATACATATACGTTTCCCTATCTATTGCTGGTCTACCCTACACCATCGGCATGAATCATGATGGTTAAAAACGTGCAATTAATTGTTCCTGAACGTTGTGGGCCCGTCTGTTAGCTGGTCCCATCAGGTGCGGTTCAGCTGGTTCTGCTGCGCCAGGACGCACAGCTTCAGGAGGTGGCATTGGGGGGAGAGGTACACCATGTTTCATTGCAATGTTGTGCAAGACACTGCAGGCCATGATCATTTTACAAACCTAGAATAAAGATGGATGGGAAAAATATAAATCATAGGGGTATAAATCCGGAGTGCTAATTAGAAATGATCAGACTTAAATGAATGCTGATCATAGTGTGTGTAACATTTTAGGCCTAAGCTATTCTATTTAAACGTACCTTCTCCGGTTTATAAAGCAGTTTGCCACCTGCAATATCCAGGCACAACCAGCGTGCTTTAAGGATCCCAATTGTGCACTCGATGGTGGAGCGGGTGCGTGCGTGGGCATCATTATATGCCATCTCCTGGGCAGTCTGAGAGCCGGTGACTGGTGTCATTAACCAGGTGGCCAGGGCATATCCACGATCTCCTAATAAGTTATACAAATATGACATGTCATTTATAATGACTTTAAACCTCCATTTGTCAATTATATTGAGTAGCCTACATCTGTGAAATATAGCCTACATACCAATGAGCCACGCGTCTCCAGCAGCACCTCCTTCCAGGCTTATACCCACAGAACTGTTTTAAAGTATGAAGGAATCATGTGCACCTCCAGGATACCGAGCGACCACATTGAGAAGCTGGTTATCAGCATCACAGATGACTTGCACGTTGATGGAGTGGTAGCGCTTGCAGTTAAGGTAGGTAGTCTAGGAACTGGCTAAGATATGTATGCACTTAATTTAGGAGAGATTATCTCAACTGTTCTTGGCTAATATGACCCCAAGGAACAATTTAGGAACTATGAGAAATTCTCTATCCGGGGCGAAATACTCTGAAATGACCACGCCCCTTTTAAAATGACCGCTACTTCAAACACGGCTCTATCTTCTAAACAGTTGGAGCTACAGATTTTCTGAGGTGCTCAAAATGTTCACAATACTCATGTTTAGTGAAAAATAGAAAAGTGTAAAATGTCAAATTTTATATTTTATTACAGAACAGCTAAAACAAACGGCTAAAAACGGTCAACTATAGTGCAGGGCCATGAGAATATTTTTGCGTGAATCAATCTAAAAGCACCAAATACGTCCCAGATATAACCCAGGGCATGCTCTGATGATGTAGCAAGGGTGCCTGAGCCAGCAACCTTCGGGATCATCATAGTGGCCAAATCCAATGTGGCCGCCACCTGAAAAAGGTTTTGGCTATGTTTGAACCAGATGAGCTACAAATGCAAACTTGGTGTCTAAATCATGTTTTTTGACCACTAACATGTTGGAATGCTTATCTTAATGATTTAATCTATCTAGAGGATTCTAATGTGCATATCACATATATGGCCATTATGTTATGAAACAACCAATGTATCTTACAGATGTAAATGTATTGAAACAATAGAATGATTTAGAGTAGAACTCATTCTCAATTATACAGCTACAGCTAGTGCAGTATGTGCAACAATGCAGCATAAATGTAAGCCTATCATAGGATGTATAGAATTTGAACACTCTGTATTATTGTACATTGTACATATTGTCTTGGTGTTACAACATAATAGAGGTAAAATAGAGGTTCAGCCACACCCAGTCATAAAGATAAGTGTTCCAACATGTTTTTAATTGTCAAAAATCATGATTTAGACACCAAGTTTGCATTCATAGCTCATCTGGTTCAAAAGTTATAGACAAAACCTTTTTCAGGTGGCGGCCATATTGGATTTGGCCACTATGATGACCTGTAGGGTTGCTGGCTCGGGCACGGGTTTCCCAAACATGAGTATTCTGAACATTTTGAGAACCTCAGAAAATCTGTAGCTCCAACGGTTTAGAAGATAGTGCCATGTTTGAAGTAGTGGTCATTTTAAAAAGGGCGTGGTCATTTTCGGGTATTTCGCCCCGGATAGAGAATTTCTCATAGTTCCTAAGTTGTTCCCTGGGGTCATATTAGCCAAAAACAGTTGAGATATTCTCTCCTAAATTAAGTGCATACATATCTTAGCCAGGTCCTCTACTAAGGGGAACGGGTCCGGAGAGGGTGCTTTAATGCGCACATGCGTGCAGTCTATTGCGCCGATGGTGTTGGGTAGACCAGCAATAGAATAGAATCCTCTCTTTATGGGGATCTGTTCTGCTGCAGTGTAGGGAAACTTTATATATTGGGGCCAGTTTAATTAATCCATCCAGGACGGGTTGTGTTGCCTTAAGGCAAATGTTAAATATTTCTGTTTATTTTTTACTTGAAGTAATTTGATGTTACATCTTTGTATTTCTATTTACATTAGAAAGGCTAGTGAGTACTTTATTGTGAAGACGTGTAGCCATGTATTTTATTTTGAAAACTTTGTATATAACTAGAGTCACTTCCTGTCAGCACCATTTTATGCAGCAATGCACAGAGAAGACAGACCTGTTAAGAGCTGTGAGCCTTAAACCCATCTAACCCACTTGGAAGCATTTTAGACGCAATGTTGTAAGTTGTGTTGCTGATTTCAGTCATGATAACTTTCTGTGACCACTTTGTGATGTTTTGTGAATGTTTATATATTTGGAATTTGGGAAAAGTTCATTATTTAGCCATGTTTTCTGCTGTCTGCAGAGTAGGGGGCCTAGTGCACAGGTGTCTGTCATGCAGCTAATTGCTTTGAAGTGTGCCTGCCTTTGAGATGTGATTGCTACTGACCTGCCTAATTGCTTTGAAGTGTGCCTGCCTTTGAAATGTGATTAGCCTACTCACCTGCTTTCTTTCTACTGTGATTGTAGTTTTGAATGCTATCAATTAAGTACACAGACACTGAATGTATGTATTGTTTATTATTTTGCAGTTTTCACCGTCATGTTAATGAGGAAGAGCAACAGTAAATGGTCAAATCTTACTTCGACTCTGTCTTCATTGGCTGCGGTTTATCTTGGTGTTTAATGACAGTTCCCTACACTGCATGAGAACACTACACGGGTGGTAGAATGCGGCTGATTGTTGGCTGAGAGACGCCCACCCTGTCTCCTACAAACGTCTGAAAAGTGCCAGTGGCTAAAAAGCCTAAGGTAGAAAATACCTGGACATGAGGTGGTACCGGATTAGACCGTCTGGTAGGTTTCTCTAGTACTGGCCCCAATGTGTTGCATAAATCTAACAAAATCGCTCGTGGAAGTCTAAACCTTGAAAATAAATACTCATCACTTCGAGCAAATAAATCAACGTGATCATAAAAAAATGCGCTCTCTCGACAGGGCACGATTAGCGACCTCATCTAGCATCTAGGGTGGATGGGGGGAGGGGGGGGTTGGTTGGGGGGGCTATTATTATTATAATTATTATATATAGAGATTTTTTAAATTATTATTTCTTAATGACACAAGATATTTATTTCATGTTTTTCAGTTACATAATAACTGAATAAACTGCAAGAACTAATTATTTCTGCTCAAAGATCACACTTAAAGGGGCTACACCATGAATTTCATTTTTTTTTAAGGTTTTTTAGTATTTTTTGGGCTCCCCAGTGTCTCTTGTACCCCAATTTTTTTTTTTTTTAACATTCAGTCATTCATGCTCATTTCATGGATTTCCTGAATGGGCGTGTCTGAACAGGCCATTTCAGAATGGCTGTGCAAGTGATGTCACTTGCACTGATTTTGCATTGACGATGGCCAGACAGAATTGCTCAGTAGCTCCCCCCTGCCCAATAGGACGTTTTGGTATTGCAGCTGAAAAAGCTTGGAATGACAGACAGTCAGATTGTGAGAAAAAATATCTGGATGTTTTTTAGGCTTACAACCTGTTTAAAACGTATTAGGGGGCAATATTTATATATAATATATATTTTTTTAATTCATGGTGTAGCCCCTTTAAGAACTCAAAGGCCACCCTAAGAGTGCTCTCTAGTATGCGTAGATTTCTACTTAACTTAAGAACAAATCACAGCTAAGAAAACATTTGTGAATGCCAAAATCTCTTAAAAAACTTCTTAAGTGGCTCTAAGAACAAATTTGTTTGTAAGTACGGTTCATGAATCGGGCCCATTAATCCTAGCGTCCCTATATGGCCATGTCATAATAGGTGAAAATAGCAGATCTACAAGCTTGTGTTGTAATGCTTTAAGATGGAGATGAGCTATTTTTGGTTAAGAAATATTGTTTAGACAGATAAAAAAGAAAAAAGGAGCCAGGTACAGATCCCTGGGGGACACCAGTCAATGAAGTACAGTATAGGGTTCAAGTGAACAGGTAGGTATCTCAAGCTTTTATTGTGTTTGATCCTTTTGACAGATAATGTATCACATGTTATGGTGTTGATAAAGATGTTATTAAATCAAATACACAGAGTTTCAAAACATTGTCCATCTTAATTATTTGACTGCTGGTTCAACAAGACTCAACCTTCAACTGAGGAAGTCTGTTTAATTTAAGCAAATTAACTTCACATGGTGACATTTACCCAGTTTGACCACTAGATGGCAGTACAGTATAGACTAAATAAAAGATGTGCATAATAGAATGTAGCTGTTTACTAACTACAACACAGACACAAACTACAATGAAGACTGAAATATCACTTACAGAACCTCATTCAACCCCCTGAATATTCTTTCAGAAAGTGTCTAAGCCTTCAGCCAATAAGCAGTCTGGATTACTGTTATAAATTATATAAATGCTTGCCCTTACATTAGCTTTCCTGATTGCATAGGTGTAGGAAAGCCCTCGTTGACTCAGCAGTCCTCGTTGACATAGAAGTCATGTTGACCCAGCAGTGCTTTTGATGCACCTAATTAACGACTAGTTTCAGCTGGTGTTCCTTTCCCAGTCAGTTGATGCTCACCTAATGAGCGATTATGTTCAGCTTGTGTGCTCTCACTCAGCCAGTTTGACTTTGTTTGACATGAGGAGCAGTGGTATTTCTCTGACTGTGTGTGTGTGTTCATGACAGTAAAAGTAAGTGTCTTATTGTTTGTTTAGAATATGATGCGATACTTTATGTTATTGTCATGTGCTGTTTTAGATTATGTATGTTTGAATATATTACAGTGACTGTACTTTCTGTGAATTGTTTGTTGATAGCTGCTAGCTGTGCAGTACCTACTGTCTATTTGAACCGTGATGTTTCATGTAACAATAATTTGATTGTTGATTTATGTTATATTATATGCTAAAGGCAATTTGTATTTTGTGTTTTGTAGACCGCACGTATGTTTGAATATATTACAGTGACTGTACTTTCTGTGAATTGTTTGTTGATAGCTGCTAGCTGTGCAGTACCTACTGTCTATTTGAACCGTGATGTTTCATGTAACAATAATTTGATTGTTGATTTATGTTATATTATATGCTAAAGGCAATTTGTATTTTGTGTTTTGTAGACCGCACGTATCGGAAGTAAAGCAACTGAATCAAGCTCCTCTCCTGTGACTCTTTTACCGGAATCACGGTCTATAGTGTACCAGCTCTATTCTAGCAACTGTAGAGGTCCTAGTCCTCTGTTTCAATAGGTATGCCACTATTCTATTTATACCATTGGCACCCCAACTATTTTAAGCTCAGACCCAAAAGATAAATAAGTCGTCTCCCCGGCCGGGACCCAAAATCCATTATGAATTTACCACTTGAGCACCATTTAATAGTGAAAACAGCTCACGACATATCTTTAGTGAACATAGCAGATGTGACCGTGTAGATCTCCTATTCATGTTATTTTCTTTTAATTTATGGAGGGGGGGGGGGGGGGGGGGTTCTGAAATTATTTTGAAATAACAATACAAAACAAATAGTTGGAAATGCACAACGAAGGTGACTCATAAAAAAAGTGTCACAATCGATTGTTTGGGAAACACTGATTTATACTATTTAAGCTATACTTCATTGACTGAAATGAAGTATTTCAGTATTATTAGGTCCTCCAGGGATCTAATAATAACCCCCCTCCGTTTTCCCTCTACACCAGATATCTTCTCTGAAAATGTGGATCGGCTATTTTCACGGAATGTTGGCCCCAGAATAGGGACGCACTAGAGCTCTTGTGGTTTAAAGAATGAATGACATTTGTATGTCATAGAATTGTGTTTTAAAATCACTCATAAGCAGTGGTGTAAAGTAACTAAGTACATTTACTTAAGTACTGTACTTAAGTACACTTTTGAGTTTCTTTACTGGAGTATTTCCCATTTTCAATACTTTTACTTCTACTCCACTACATCTCAGAGGCAAATATTGTACTTTCACTCCACTATACGTATTTGAAAACTTTAGTTAGTAGTTACTTTGCAGATTTAGATGATTATTACAAAACATACATTAACCACTTCAGCCCTATATATATTTCGGCCATTTGAAAATAGCCGATCTACAGGCTCACAATGCGTCGTGATGCGACGTGTTGTGAGCTTGTAGATCTGCTATTTTCAAATGTTTGAATACAATTTGAACTTGTGAAATCGGACATTCTGCACAATGAGTATGCTCTACTTTTGGTACTTTAAAAGTACAAAGGTATCAAAATGTACTTGATGAACTAACGTTTAGTACAAAATGAACTAAACGTGTTGACTGTCAGATTTAGTGGATCAGAATGATGTGTGTGCGTACATATAAAGTGTGCCCATCCATACACTATGTGTGTGCATACGTGTACACATGCATGCGTGCGTCTGTGCATGATAGTGAGAGCACAATGGCATCTGTACTCTTAGCTTTCCATATATCAGTAGTGATTGATGCATATAATTCAAAATCATTATTTATAGCCTACATGTAAATATAACAGGGCCCAGTACAGTATAGTGTGTGTGTGCGTGCGTGCGTGCGTGTCATCCCAGCAGCCAATAGGATTGACCCAGGAAGGTCACATGGAAGTGTTTCGTCCTTCTTCTGTGTCCAATCCCAGGTTGTCATGACACTGCTCAGCTCCACTTCTATTGGTTATTCACACGCACACACGCACACGCACACGCACACACACGCACACACACGCACACACAGGGAACTACATTAGAACACCATCAGTTAACAGCTTTAACCGTTAAGACCTGCTCAGACCTAACTGGCTGTTGTATGTTGTAATGTTTTGTTTGTCTCCTACTGGCTCACCTGCCAGGGAGGAGCCCCCACCGGGAGGACTAAAGAGCCTTCTTCCTACTCCTCCTGCCCAACACTCCCTTGCTGTAAGTTACGTCAGACTTCGGCGCTCTATTGAGTGTATCCCGTAGGGATACACTCAATAGAGCGCCGAAGTCTGGCGTAATTTACACATCCTTTGTTTGTCTACCTGGTTCGCGGTTTTCCACCCCCATTCTGAATCCCATAGACGTATTTAATATCGCGTCAAACAAGAACTGTGTTCCAAAAATAAACAAATGACCCGGCACTTTTACTGTTATGGATATGAAGCATCAACTGACGGTGAGAAAGCGATAATGTTACTTCCGCCGAATTAGTTACATTTTCGCCAGAAACAGACTGTATCAAATATAAGTGACTGACTATCATAAACGATACAGAACCTCCTCCCTGACAATATCGCCGAGACAGTTTGTTTATTTTTGTACCACAATTCTTATATGAGACGATTCTATGATGACCCAATGTTATTCTTCATAGCGAAATTACTTTACGAACCTGGGGATGAACGAGTGACGTCAAGACTTCGGTGGTCTATGACAATTATCACCCTTCCCGCCCCGGCGCCCCTCCCCCAAACACGGGACAATTGTGTTCGTATATAGACGCTCGACAAAGCCGGACGCACCACGGTGGATTCGAACCCACAACCTCCGCGGTGGTGGCCAGGCACTTTACCACTGAAGGGTCAGTATCTGTGACCTGACACTCTGACCTGGGTGTGTCCACGGTGATGTCATACATGCTGGGCGTGGCCACAGTGATGTCATACCTGATGGGCGTGCCCACAGTGATGTCACGGGGGTTCCCATTGGTCATGGTGAAGTGATTGACGCCCTCTGACTCCTCCTCCTTAATCCCCTTCCTGCACAAAACACAACTAATGAACTGCATGCACTGTTGCCAGATTTATCATGAGAGAGACAAGCAACCAGGTCTATGAAAAAAGAAGAAACAAAAAAAAAGCAAAAAAATTAAAGTGACAGTTGTGTTAGGCTACAGAGGCAATATCTGTGCTTTTGACAACCATGTTTTTCATGTTTTGGAGTTCTTTTAACATTAACTCTTTGACTGCCAGAGTATTTTCATAAAGTACTCCCTCAGTGCCAGCGATTTTCGTGTTTTTTATTTTTTTTTATTTTGTGCGGTTTTAAACACATACGACAAATCTGCCTCTAGAGAGCAGCAAATGACAGCTTGATCAGCTCACTGACTCACTCGCCCCCCCCCCACACCCAGTCAAATACGTCAAACCGGATGTGACGTGTTCTCAGATTCTCCGATCGGCCAAAATTACGATGTGATACACGACGGCGATGACTGTTCGTCACCCAGACTATAGATTATAGAAGTGGACGTCTCCGTTCATTATTTATACCGTGTGAAAAAACGTGTGTTTCCCTATTCTGGCCGAAAATGACCGGGGGGGAAAAAATGAAAACCGGAAACGAAATCTGCGTCATAAAACCGGATGCAGGTGTGGGTGAAGTAAGTGGAACTCGAAACCTAGATTGAAAAATAAACAGCATAGCGCGATCAAACAATGAACGCGCGTCCAACGCGTCTAACACGTCCACGGCCAACTGGACAAACTAGCAATTGACGCGTTATCGAGTCAACCGCAGTCAAAGAGTTAATGGAGCATGTATGTGTGTGTGTGTGTGTGGTGAAATCACAGGTCATGTCTGTTTGGAGGTAGTCCAACATTTTAAACATAGAAAATCATAACTAGATTTCATCCACTGTCTGCGTGTATTTTCTCAATGTGAAATCAGTCCAACGTGTCACATTTTTCAAATAAGCTTCTAAAGTGAAAATACACAAGTTCACATATCTCTGCTGTCGGGCAGAACAGAAACCAGTTATGTCCAAAATATAAACTTTTCAGGAAAAAAAACGTTTAGAACAACACAAAACCGCATAATCAAAGTCGGTATGGTGACTTTATACATTGTCAGGTACTTGCATGTGTCCTTATATTATCATCACTTTACCCACATACAGCTCAAGTGGAGCTTGGAGGTTTTTGACCATTAATGTGGAGATTTTTTTCCGTCTGACTTTGTCATTCTAATCCAATTCCAAACCACAAGTTGGAGTTAGGACAATAGGCTCTATGCACAGCAGCCATATTGGGAATGAATTGGGCCCCTTCCTTACTTCCTTCACAGGTGTTACCAATATAATACTAATTAAGGCTCTGTTCCATTTAGTCTGGCACAGTTGTCTCTTATTTTCAATGACCCCCCATAACTCTGAGAGTGTACAAATGGAACCAAATGGACCCTCACAGGTCCATTTGGTTCCATTTCTACACTCTCAGAGTTACACACCCACCATAAGGGGCCATTTGGGAACCAAAATGGAGTGTTTCTAGTGAGCCAACATGCACGATATCAGCACCCTGACCAGAATGGAACAGAGCCTTCATTAGTGTCATGTAGCACCTGTGAAGGAAGCAAGGAAGGGGCCCAATTTCTGTCCAATATGGCTGCTGTGCATATGCCTATTTGAGGATCCAATGGAGTTAGGAGGTTTAGTCAGAAGCGCTTTTGTAATACTTTTCATTGGTTAAATATTTGTGAAACCCTCACACATATGGTGTTCAATAGCACTGATTTATTAAAACAAATAAAAACGTTGAAAAATAGAGATAGCTGATTTCTGCCCGACAGCGACGATATACAATATGTGTAAATATATAGATACACAATATACAATATGTGATATACTCAATATGCGTATAGATATACAAGCTTACAACCTGTTGCATCGCGACGGGTTGTGAGCTTTTATATCTGGGGGAAAGGGTTTAGGAACCACTGCTGTGTAAAATTCACATTGGCGACAAGACCATGGTTAGTCTTATAAATAATAGGTGAAGTGCTCCTTTAAATGTATATGGGGGGGTGTGATTGTTAAAGGACCAGTTCACCCATTTTCAACGTTATCTTCATATAATTGGTCCTCACTAATGCTCACTATAAGATAGCACCATTTCTGTCGACTCACTCTGTGTCTCATTGGTGGGCTGTGGACAGATCAGAAACCTGTCTACCAATCATCATCGACAGGGATTCCAAGCTAATAGAAGCTAGAGCCTTTCTCTTCCTGGAATGTTAGCATGCTGAAATGGAAGCCATTGTTCTTCATACAAAATTAAATACAAATTTAAATCTAGTTTGAAATGTCAATGACAATGACATCTGCCTACCGATGATGTCACCAGTAGGCAGGTTTCTGAACCGTCCACAGCCCTCCTTTGAGACACAGAATGAGAAGACAGAAATGGTGCAATCTTATAATGAGCGAGGGCAAATTATATGAAGATATGGTTGAAAATTGGTGAGATTGGTTAAGGGTCTCACCGTGAGTCATCACACCAAGCCTTGTTTACCAGGAAAACCAGGAAAACAGTGAAGAGAAACGCAGCAACAGCTATGATACCTGTCAACCACTGAGGAAGAGCACGCTCTGAACACGCGCACACGCACACACGCGCACGCACGCACGCACACGCACACGCACACGCACATTCGATTAACGTAGAATACATTTTAGATCAAGTCCACTAAAATGAAAATATATCAAAACTGTGAACAAACATTACAAGTCAAGTCAAAATGTATTTTAGCCCAGTATCACAAATCATGTCCCAAAGGGCTGCACATAAAAATAGAAACCCATTTAAAAACAGAAATAATTAAAAAAAATACGCACAGTCATTGAAAAGAAACTTCACATGAATGATAAACTGCATATTTTAACTAAAATATAATTTGAGTTAAGAAACAGATTCAGCTCATATGATATGACGCATACTCAGTGGTAATAATAATAATAATAATAATAATAATAATAATAATAATAATAATAATAATACATCAGACTTATATAGCGCTTTTCTAGTACCCAAAGTCGCTTTACAAAACAGTTTAAAAACAATTTTATTAGGAGAAAAGAAAACAAAAGTGTGTGTAAAGTAACTAAGTACATTTACTCAAGTGCTGTACTTAAGTACAATTTTGAGGTCCTTTTACTTTACTGGAGTATTTCCAATTGTCTATACTTTTACTTCTACTCCACTACATCTTGGCAAATATTGTACTTTTACTCCACTATAATTATTTGAAAACTTTAGTTACTAGTTACTTTGAAGATATAAATTACATTGTAAAACATACATTAACCACTTTAGCCCTATTTTATACAAGCTCACAACGCGTCGCATCAATGAGCTTGTAGCTCTGCTATTTTCAAGCATTTTAGAACTTTTACTTTTGGTACTTTAAGTACATTTTTATCCCAATTCTCTTGTACTTTTACTCAAGTACATTTTGAATTCCGGACTTTTTCTTGTAACGGAGTACTTCTGCATTGCAGTATTGATAATTTTACTTAAGTAAAACATTTCAGTACTTTTCCACCACTGCACATAGTAGTACTGTGTACCAAAACCTCAACTTAATTCAAAATGATTGAGAAACGGTCAGTGAATCATCTACATCTAAACCGGAGACACACGGTTAGTGAAAGCAACGTGTCATTGTATTAAATAATAAGTGACATTTTAACATGTACTAACAAAGTGTCAGCGTTGTAGAGTTGAGTGACTCCTACCTGTCTGAGCTGCCACAACCCCCAGTATCATCCACAAACACCATGACACAGCACACCACCTGGCCATCACAAACCCCTGCAATACAATAAATGCATCCCATAATACAATAAATAATTAACCAGTGGTGGAAAAAGTACTCAAATGTTTTACTTTAGTAAAAGTATCAATACTGCAATGTAGAAATACTCTGTAGTAATGTCCGGAATTCAACAAAAAAAGTAAAAAAGTACAAAAGTATTGGTATCAAAATGTACTTAAATTACCAGAAGTAGAAAGTACTCATTACACAGAATGTACCATTTCAAGTTTTCAAATGTATAACAATCTTTTGAAAATAGCAGATCGGACAGAATGTAGGGCTGAAGTGGATAATGGACGTTTTGTAAAGTAACTAGTAACTAAAGTTTTCAAATAAATGTAGTGGAGTAAAAGTATAATATTTGGATCCGAGATGTAGTGGAGTGGAAGTAAAAGTATTGGAAATTGGAAATGCTCCAGTAAAGTACACCACTGATAAACACTACTACAATATGTTAGGCATTTAACAGAAGCTGTTGTACAGCGTGAAGTGTGGGGTCAGAGTGTAAGTAGAGAACAATGCAGTGAAGAAAATCTAGGATGATCCCAGATAAACAATGAGTCTAGCATCTGTCTAAAAAACAATATGCTATCTAACTCTTTGTACATTTGTGGCCAATAAAACAATAATCTAAGAAACAAAACATGAGAACAAGTGAGAACAGACAGGGAGGATACGAGGAGAGTGAAGTGCTAGGGGGCGAGGATAACAAAGAACACAGCTCTTACAGTAAACTAAATAACTTACAGAGCTCCTACAATATTTAAACAAAATGACAGTCACAACTCCTACAAAACGATGAAACATAGACAAAAACCATAAACAACTCACTCGCTGAAGACAGACCGAGCACAGCTCACGGTTTCCTCTCCTCAGTAGCAATGCCACTGTGTGTGTGTGTGTGTGTGTGTGTGTGTGTGTGTGTGTGTGTGTGTGTGTGTGTGTGTGTGAGCGCGCGCACATGTGCGTGCATGCGTGTCTCACTACAGTTAGCCTATTAATGGTTAACCCAATTACACAGAACTGAAAATTCCACACAGATTTGCAACAGTGTGTGTGTGTGTGTGTGTGTGTGTGTGTGTGTGTGTGTGTGTGTGTGTGTGTGTGTGTGTGTGTGTGTGTTTTAAGGGAGAGTTTTCAGGAATTTCAGGGTCAGCATGTACTGTATGTTTATACAGTAGAGATGCATCTATTTCACATAACCAGAGGCCCACTACATTCATAGCTGAATGAGTAGAGAGGCTGCCTGGGAAAAGAGGTCCCTGGTTCAGGTCCCGGCCCCAGTCTACTTGTCGAAGTGCCCCTGAGCAAGACACTTAACCCTTAAATGCTCCCTGAGGCGCTGTCCCCGTAGCGCCCACTGCTCCTGATACTTAGGATGGCTTAAATGCAGAGAACACATTTCACTGTAGGCCTGTTTGCAAATATACATTGACAAATACATACTGTAAACAAGAGGGGGGCCTAATAATATTAATAATACATTATTGTTATCATTATTAGATGAATTCATATGAACTCATTTATCATCATAACACTTTGCTTTGTTTACAAAATAATATGCAGTGCATACGTATGAACTCATATGAACTCATGTAACACCTACTGTATATCCCCACTGTGTTTGTTTACAAGCTTGAATCCTGAAAAGTATAGTTTTGGACATATCAGGTTTCCACCCGACAGCGACGATATGCATTAATAGTACAGTACTGTACATATAAACTCACATAGAATCTATACCACAGTTTGTTTACATAATACACTAATAATGTAATTTGGCATGACCATGGTAACACTGCACAGTAGTTAAGACTGTAGTGATACAATCAGGGTTATGTTTATTCAATGTACTTTACTTGCACGTCCTACTTTTGTTCCCTGACACTGTTACATTTTTACTCTGAGAGGTGCAAATGGAACCAAACAGATATTATGTCGGACTTTGTGTGTGAATGAGTTTGACTGGAGTAAAGTAGGCTAGGTAGTGTAGAAATGAGAAAAGAAGAGTGAACAGTCAATTATCCATTCAGTCTCATGACACAGTGTGTACTGTGTCACTATAATAGTCTGGTTAACTTTAAACAGTGAAGTTCTTACTCTGCTGTAGTGCACTGTATAATGTGTCACTATAATATTTTAGTTAAAGAGGTGGTGCCATTGTTTTGAACTTTTCATGTGTCTTTCATGTGTCTATGAGGTTGATAGAACTTCATTAAGCCCCCCGGTGGTGTTTTTATGGTGTTTTATGTCTTCTCTGACTATTTTGAGTTTCTTCCTGGAGGCTGAAACCTTGAGGGTCAAACGTGCCAATAGAAAAACAGCGCTTTAATGACGCAGTAGAAATATACCCTCCCCCTCGTTATCATAACACAACAGGTGTGGGCATGAGGAGGAGGAGGAGGGACTAGGGCAGGAGGTGGAGGGACTGGTTCAGGTGGGAGGTGCTAGAGCTTAAGATTTTTGCCCGAACCCGACGGGACCCGGCCCGGCCCGTCGGCACGGGCCGGGCCGGGTCCAATTCGTCACGTATTTGTCGGGTTTTGGGTCGGGCTGGGCTGGGGCCGCTGGGCAATATTTTATTTTTTTACAAATAAATGTATATATTCATTAATTTGTATTAATTTAGTTGCCTATTGTGTTTACAAAAAGCAACAATAAGCGCGGAATGTTAAGTTGTCTTCTGTCTGTGACTCACTGTTCACTCACTGACTGTTGTAAGCTGCAGCTGCTGCTCTGCTGCTGCGCTAAAAGTGCGCTTGACTCTGTGTGTGTGTGTGTGTGTGTGTGTGTGTGTGTGTGTGTGTGTGTGTGTGTGTGTGTGTGTGTGTGTGTGTGTGTGTGTGTGTGTGACTGCGCGCGCGCGCGCGCGCGTGTGTGTGTGTGTGTCACCGCCCTTCCCTCTCCCTCATGACCTGCCTTGGCCAATAACCTGGCAGATGCGTTGATCTGAACGTCAGCTGTCAGCGAAACGACAATAACAAACAGCAGCGCGGCAAAGGTGAAAAATGGAGCAAAAAATGGATTCTGTTGAAGTGAAAAGGAGACTGGCATCTGGTGATTATGGTGTAGTTGTGCAAGAAAGCAAAAGACTAAAGTCTGATGTATGGAACTATTTTGACAAAGTGCATGACAAGAACAATGATCAGTTGGATTTTGTACAATGCAAAAGCTGCAAAACTGTGCTCCGTCACAGCAGCAAAAACACTGGGACTTCCTCGCTTAACAGGCACAAAGAGCGGTGTGAATCTGGACTGCCGGTCGAGGCAGGTCAACCAAGTGTGGCATCGTTTTTCACAACTGCCCCTAAAGCCTTGCCCGCAAAGGTGAAACAAAATATCACAGAAAAATGTGTCAGCTTTTGCTGTAAAGATATCAGGCCTTTTAATATCGTGAATGGAGAGGGCTTTGAAGATCTAGCACAAGAGCTCATTAACGTGGGGGCTGCGCACGGGAGAGTTGCCCTTAGCTCAGTAATGCCATGCAATGTTACAATTGCAAAGAAGTGTAATGACATGGCAGAAGAGAGGAGGGAATCCTTGGCACAGACACTACAGGCTTTATTGAAAGATGGCTCCACTGTCGCTATGACAACAGACATGTGGACCGACGATTATCGCAAATTAAGTTATCTGACGATCACGTGCCATTTCATAACAGAGGAGATGAAACTTATGACAAAAACACTGTCAACAGCCGCGTTCCCATTGGAAGATCCAAAAACCGGAGAGAATATCCGACGGGAGATTGTCAACAAGCTAACGATAAAGTTTGGCATTGATGCTACTTTTCTGAGCAGAATTGTGTGGGTTACGGACCAGGGATCTAACATTAAGTACGCTCTGCGTCCATACACCCGGCTCGATTGCATTGACCACGTACTCAACACAGTCTTACGCCATGGACTTGACATTGCAGAGTTGAAGAAGAATGTTGCTCCCGATATAGGAGAGACACTTACTGCTGCAAAAGAGTTAGTGAGGTATGTTAAACAGACTGGGCTGGCAGCTCAACTGTCCAAAACCCTGTTGCAAATGGGGGACACCCGGTTCAGTACAGTTTTCCTCACACTGACTTCTGTTCAGGACATTTACAATGAGCTCCATGTGAAACTGGAATCGCGCGGAGAGAGTGCACGGATCGAAAACATAGCCCCTGACACACTGAGCTTTTTAGTAGACTTTCTAAGGCCTTTCTACGATGCACAGAAGGAACTCGAGGGAGACCAGTATCCTACGCTCAATCTTGTGTGCCTTTGGCATGAGAGACTCAAACGCCATTGTCAACCCCACCTACTTGACTCAGCCCAGCAGGCCGCCGTGCGTAAACGGCACGAAGAGTGGCTCGCTCGTAAAATCATAATAGATATCCGTCACAAAGTCGCTACATTCCTCTGGCCTAAATTTAACCAGCTAAGAATGATGTCACCATCGGACAGGGACAGTGTTTACGAGCATACCCGCACTCTTCTCCGGGCCATGCCTACAGCAGCAGCACGAGATGTTGACACTGATGGAGAGGCTGCGGGGACACCGGCTCCTTCGGCCCAAAATGCGGACCATGAGTTTGCGGAGTGGGAAAATGAGCAGAGAGGCGCAGACGAGGGAGAAGTTGACGAGGTGAATCTGTATATTGCCCAGACGGCTGTCATGGACAATGAAAGAGATATCCTTGGCTGGTGGAGTGCCAACAAGGCACAGTACCCAAAACTGACACGGTTGGTTAGATCAGTGCTTTGCATCCCAGCCAGCAGCAGTGCCAGTGAACGTGTTTTCAGCACCGCAGGCAGAACCATCTCCGAGCGGAGGATCGTCCACAGTGGATTCCATCCTTTTTCTACATAACAACTTATAATATTGGTGAGTAGGCCTACTGTAGCCTCTAGCCTTTAATTAATCATTGGTAACTAAGCATTATAAACCTTAAATGTAGGCTTAGTCTCACTCTCTTGTGATTATATCATTTTCATTTATCTTTTCTTTCTTTTCTTTTTTTTTCCTCAGCTGCTGCTTCGCTGCTGCGGCCTGCCCTGAGCGAGGCCCTGCCGTGCGTGCGCTGACTTGTTGGGACTATTAAGAAGAACAAGAAAGTGTTAATTTGAAAAGAAGTAGAGTTTTGTGTTGGACAAAAATAGCAAATGTTGGTTATTTTATTTGTTTAGCCTATTTTGATATTTAATTTAATCCGGAAATGTTTAGTTACTGATTCAGGGCAGGGCAGGCTATTCATCATAGATATGTTTTCATGTTATATGTTTCATTCATGTCGTATCCTTATTTGATTTATCCTAGGCTAATTTCATGTGCCCAGAGTCCCAGATTTCATTTAAGATTGCACAATGTAAAGTTTTGTAAACACGAACGAATGTTAAATTGTCCTCCAGACCTAGTGGTGCATAATGCATATTGCATAAGCCTAGTTTGATTTGAGTCAATATTTGTACACATTTTAATTGTTATCGCTATTAAGCAGAAGTTTTTTTGGTTTGTTGGGTTGTTGTTTAAATATTATAGGCTACTTTTGTATAGCCTAATAGACACGCAGGCCTGCCTGGCCTGGCCTGCGTGCGCGCTATACTGCGCTTGGTGCCTGCCGCCTGCAGCCTGCTGCCTGATTTAGCGGAGGCCGTGATGTGTCCTCCAAGAAAGAGAGGCCTCCAACAATGTTTATTTGTTCCACTTAGAACAGTTATTATTACAATTTTATACATTTATAGCCCTATTTGCTGAATTTGCAACAAACTGTTTTTAAAAAATAAAGACAGTTGGAAAAGGGTATAATGACTCCTGTTCTTTACGAATTATCAAGATTTAATGAGAAAAAAGGTTGTATGCAGCAATTAAGCTTGTTTAGAAAAATGACGGGTTTCGGGCTGGGCTGGGCCCAATTAGTCAATTATGTATCGGGTTTTGGGTCGGGCCGGGCTTGACGTTCCGTCGGGCTGGGTCGAGCCGGGCTCACATATTTAGGCCCGATTTAAGCCGTCGTGTGGTGTGTGTGCGTGCGTGCGTGTGCTTATGAGTGTGTGTGTGTGTGTGTGTTTGTGCGCGTGCATGCTGTAATATGGTGTGTGTGTGTGTGTGTGTGTGTGTGTGTGTGTGTGTGTGTGTGTGTGTGTGTGTGTGTGTGTGTGTGTGTGTGTGTGTGTGTGTGTGTGTGTGTTGAACTTTCAGTCCTACAGTGAACAGCTCTCTCTTTTTACCCACATGAAGTGGTTGATCATCCTGCTTAGACTGAATAAACGTCTTAACTCTAAAGGGCCGTTCACACTGAGCACTATAACTATATGGTTCACCATTGTATTGGTTTTAGTTGTGCAGTGAACTCTGCCATCCACTTGACTTAGAATCATTTTTTAAACTTTTTAAGCGTGCGTCGATGGGTCCCTCGATTTTTTTCGAGTTTCCCGCGGATAAAGTTACTTTTTTTGTTACTTTATTTCGGTTTTGGGGTTAGGGTTAGGGTTGGGTTATGTAATTTAATTATTTTGGGGGAGCCAGCCCATAGGGTTCGAAAACGTTTTTGGGGGTCAAACCCCCAAAACCCTCAAAATGCATAGAAAACTATGCATACCTATAACACAATAAAAACACATTGGTCTTACACCTGCATTAGGCTAGGCCTACATCACATTGTACATCAGCATGTTCAAATCGAATACAGGATAGGTGGGCACTAGGGACATCTGGGCACCTCGATGTACAATTGGCTATTTTGTCCAAAATGTTACAAAATAAAATATTTGAAAAATGGTATTAAGTAATGCAAAGTATACATGATGTGAACATGCACGGTACATCATTATTAGACTTAATGTTATCCTTCAACCAACCATTTTCCCATCAATCAGCTGACTGACTCTCACACACACACACACACACACACACAAACAGCACCGCGGACAGCGCCTGCCTACTCACTCATCGCTCGCTCGCTCTCGCTCTCTCTCTCTCTCTCTCTCACTCTCTCACTCTCTCACTCAACCACACGTTAACAAAATAGAAAAATAGGATCACCTGCGATGAAAATGTTTAACCATCACCACGCATTACCAATTGCTAATGTTCAACCAAGAAGACAAAGATTCAAGTTTCAGTATTACTTTAATTGGCTTTTCCAGAGATCGATCAGTATCAGTACAAGGACCAGACAGAAAGGCATGTAGGCCTATTGCTAGTAATAATATATGGACAGGATATGGATGATAATAATGTCCATTTAAATGTGTAAATGTCCATATAAGATGTAAAGTAAACGTCCGTATAAGTGTCCTTCATGGGGGGTCGGGTGAGTCGTGACAAAGTTCTGAGTAGAAAGAAAAAAGAACAAGAGGAAAAACACATTAGGAGTGTGTAAAAAGCACAGCCCAATATTGTCAAAATGAAAATACAATTAAAATATTACTCACCTATTTATTTCTCCAGGGATACTTATTCTTGCTCCTAACAGCACCCAGCAATTCTTTGTCCTTCTGCGCAGCAAGAAAGAAGTCTTTGCAAGGCATAATCATGTTCACTGAAAACTGAAGCTCAGTTTTGATCAGGTCAGTGCTGCAGCGATTTCTTGCATCTGACCACTTGTTGGCCATAAGTGAAAATATCCTCTCCACAAAGGCATTTGATCCGGGCACACTGAGAACGAATGACACTATCTGGAACCGGTTGGTCAAGTTAGCTTTTCCGACTTTCTGGAAGACAGACACCCACTTCTCACTGGTTGATTTTTGGGGATCCTGTCGTGCCGTTGCAGAATTCCTCATACAGTTTGTCCATGTTGAGTGTGTCAGTCAACTTTAGGGCAGCCGCCACCTTTTCCAAGTCAGAGAATCTGAGTGTCTCAAACAGGCCGATTGGTCTGAGTTTCATCATTACATTGTCTGTGGATAAATCAAACCATTTCTCAATGTATGAAATGACAGTGCTGTAGAATTTAGTGAAATCCACTTTAATTTTGGCCTTTTCTGCAGGCAGCAGTTTATCCATCAGCTGCCTGGTCTGGAATCCACAGAATCCGTCATCTTTTCTTTGTTGAATTTTTGCTTTGAATTTCCTGATTTCCTCATACACATCAGTGATGCAGAGGTTTGTTTCCTCTAGCTTGTTTCCTCTATCCTCATCATCATCATCAGAAAATATCTTCCTAAGCACCACAGGGCAGGCCTCGCCGAGTGACCTGAAATATGCTGTTATTGCTGGCCAGCTCTGTAGGAGACGCTCAACAGCTGGATACAGTGACAGCCATCTCGTGCAGACGTGACGCAGAATCTCTCTCCACTCAATGTCCACAAACTCGAAAAATCCACGAAGGTTCTCTCGCCGAGAAGCTGACACGGAGAAGTGGCTATACACTTTTAAGACAACTGTCTCTATGTCCACTGACAGCTGGTCGCATGCATGTTTACAGGCATTGTGAGCGACGTGGACTGGGCAATTTGCTTTCAAAATGCGACTGTTGTCACTCTGTAATAACTGGTAAACAGAGTGATGCCTGCCATAATTGACATTGGCATTGTCAGCAGAATAAGATGTGATACACTCTGTCTTGAGTTCATATTTGGTCAAACACTCAATTATGGCGTGGTGGATCCCACTGGCGGATTCGTCACTGTCTTCATAGAAATCTAGTAGTTTGGACTGTACTCCGTCTTCATTAAAGTATCTCAGGCACACAGGAAACATTTTTCGGTTCCCCTTGTTTGAGGCGTCTGTGGCTACTGAAAAATACACAGGGGCGGCATCCACCTGCACAGCTCTTTTAGAATATCCCGAACAGTTTTGGGGCCAAGCACATTGGCTGTTATCATCTCAGCCTTTGTTCTTCCACATTGCATTTTCTTTGCTGTGTTAGAATCACTAAACATGGCACTTGCCAGCTTATTACTGCAGTCCATGCTGTTGTAACTCAAACCATGCTTAACTGTGTGATACACTGATGTTACCTCACAAGCAGCAACTTTGTCATGTTCTGCAGTTGAACTGCCAAAGAATTTAGTTATATTTGATGTACCTTTATTTTGTGTGGCTCGCTTGTGCATGTCTGTGCAGCATGCTGTTTCAGGTCGTTTTCTCCACCGTGACTTATTGAAAATTTCCTCCGACACAAGGTGCAGAAGACCCGAAACAGATCTCCACTCACAGGCTTTACCCAACTGTGTTTTTCTTCCCACTGTTCATTGTAAGACACAAGTCTTTTCTTTTTAGAAGGGCCAGGGCCCAGGACAACATCCTCTCTCTCTTCTCCTCTTTCATTATCACCTCCTCCACCGGCAGCGCTCATTTTCCCACACGACCGAACAGGCTGACATGCCACACAAACAATGATGCCGCGCCCACCAGAGTAAATCTCACACACACACACACACACACACGCACGCGCGCGCGCGCACACGCGTGCGAGCATTGTGCCTGCCCTATCAACTGAGCGGTCCTAGCGCCCTTCGCATACAGCACACAAACACGCAGCCAGACACACTGCATTGTGAGCAAACAGAAATATATTTTTTATTTTTCCCTTTACACCGGAGTCCGGGACAAACAAAGTCCTGTACGGGACACGCCCCGTTTGGCTCAAATACGGGGCGTCCCGGCTAATACGGGACGATTGGCAACCCTACTATTTATTCTGACTTCCTGATTACTAAGTGATGTTTATTGAAATGAAATCCAGTGTTTCATGAAGTTCTTTTAACTTTCACTATAGAGTAAGCTTGAATTTCTCTTCAATAGAAAGTCTGAAAATTACTTTAACGTTTACAATCTGGTCCATATCCTTTATCTATAGCTACTTAATGCTTAGTTTGTTTATTGAATACAGAGGAGTCCATTTGGTTACATTTCTATACTCTTCGGAGCCACACCAAAACTGACAGTGAACGTCATGATGTCACCGTCTAACCCCCCCCCCCCCCCGACACACACACACACACACACACACACACACACACACACACACACACACACACACACACACACACGCACACACACTAATGTCCCCTCACTTTTGCAGAGAACACATTTAACTGTGTGTGACAAATACCACAACACCTTCAACACAGTGACAGAGCAGCAGAGGATCAGATCAAATGGTCACTCACATTGTCATCTTCCCAGGAACCCAGCTGACACGCGACGTCAGTACAACGTTGTCCCAACGTTGTACTCCAACGTTGGATGACCGTTGGATTTTGGTTGTAAATGAAAGTTTGTCTGACGTCATAACCCAACATTGGTTAGACGTCATAACCCAACGTTGTTTAGACGTCATAACCTGACGTTTGTTTGACATCCTAAACTAACATTGATGTAACGTCAATCTCTGATGATATGTAGACGTTGATTAAAGGTTGGACTCCCAACGTTGGATACCAGTTGTATTTTTGTTGTAAATGAAAGTTTGTCTGACGTCATAACCTGACGTTGGTTTAACGTCAATCTCTGATGTTATGTAGACGTTGATTAAAGGTTAGACTCCCAACGTTGGATACAAGTTGTATTATAGTTGTAAATGAAAGTTTGTCTGACGTCATAGCCTAACGTGGTTAGACGTCTTAACCCGACGTTGGTTTGACATCTTAAACTAACGTTGATTTAACGTCAATCTCTGATGTTATGTAGACGTTGATTAAAGGTTAGACTCCCAACGTTGGATACAAGTTGTATTTTAGTTGTAAATGAAAGTTTGTCTGACGTCATAACCTAACGTTTGTCTGACGTCATAAACTGACGTTGGTTTGACATCTTAAACTAACGTTGATTTAACGTCAATCTCTGATGTTATGTAGACGTTGATTAAAGGTTAGACTCCCAACGTTGGATACAAGTTGTATTTTAGCTGAAAATTTATATCGGGTTGACGTCATAGTACAACATTGGCTCAACGTTAGAGTACAATCAAAATATGACATATTTCTAACGTTGTAATCACGTTGTATTTTAGTTGAGAATAAAATGTCAATCCAACATTAGCAGGACATCAACCTCCAGAGTTACCTTGTCACGTAGATATCTTGTCACAACAAGATATCAACGTTAAAATAACGTCCTGTGCCCACTGAGTGGGCGGTGGGAACAGGACATCTTCCAGACGTCATTTTGACGTCGATATCTCATCATCACGACGTCAGACAACCAACAACAAATTACATCTTGTTTCAGTGTCAAGTTTTACCAAGGTGAAAATACAATATCAGACAATATTATTTGACAAAGTTTAATAAAACAACATTATTAAATATTTTTTAAACTTGTAATTGGCACATTTGAATAGGTAGTATAAACAAACAGAAATTACAAGTCATATTGTTGTCCAAACAGTTACAGGTTTGGTGAATAGGTTCAGAGCCCAAAGTGCCTTTGTAGGAAAATGATTCCATTTGTGAAACTTTAAAATAACTAAACAGTACAAATCAATAAAAACAATGAAGTGCATTCTTTGAGGCATGTCTATAACATATGCACCAAGGGCAAAAACGTTAAAAAGAGAGAGAAATAACACTGAGCTCCCGTAAATCACTTGGAGAGTCTTCTCTGCATCATTCTGTTTAATTTGTTGAGGGTTGCATTCTTCTTTAGTTCCCCTAAAGATAAATGACAGAAATAAGCTATTTTAATAACTCTAACTTGATTTTTACATTATGAAACATCTTTATTGACTGACAGATATCTGTTCAAAAGTTTGGAATCAGTGAGAAATTATGATTTTGAAATTAACTGAGTTTGCAGATATGAGTACTGTCTCTGATGGAAGGGCCATCACAATTGCTTGATCTAAATCCTATGTTGGGAACAGCTATACCGTAAGGTTCATGAGAAGTTTTATACAAACCAGTCTCAAAGTACGGCAAATTCTACTGAAAATATGGGGTGAAATTTGACCTGGATATCTAGAGAATATGACATCTAGAATGCCTAAGGTCTTTAAAGATATTGCTGCACTTGGTGGATTATTTAATGAACAGAAATGTTGAAGAATATAAGTTATTATTATTATTATTACCCTTATTATTATTACTATTACCATTATTATTATTATTATTATTATTATTATTATTATTATTATTATTATTATTATTATCATCAGTGTCTTGGCTGTACTTACTTAATTTTCACAGTGATTCCAAACTCTTGAACTTAGGCATAACTGCCAACGTATATAAAAATAATCAACATTTTGTAGCACTCCTTTTTGAATTTGAAAGATAACGGAAAGGTCAAGGAAAAGTTACATCGGGCAATTAAAATGTTTAACTTACCATATGCAACGTCAAAAAGACACAGGCCCCGGGGACTTATTCTTGCCATGATGTCAACAAAGGTTGTACTGGAGTGTCAATTCATGTGACATGAGGAACGGCATCATTCTTCTGGGTGCATCATCCAATGAATTACCTCCTGTGTCTCCAACCATGACAACCTGAGAGTATGGTAAAAGTCACAGGAAGGAAAATGCCATATTAAGTGGACAGCTAAGATATTATTCTATCGTTAGACCTCTTAAGGTCTTTAAACACCAGGGACATGACGAATAAATTATACAAATACTTCTTTAGAATATATTGATGCTATCGCATCAAAACTATTCATATACTGTAGATGATGCCTCATTTTTATAGCCGTTACCCTGATGCCTTTAATAGCGGTGAAAAATCAAACTTGTTTCAAATCAAAATGATGTTGCTTTATTGTCAAATAATAGTGAAGTTCAGTGTGGAGGTACTTACCCGATGTATTCTACTTGAGAGGACCTTCCACCTCTTGATGTACCACATCAACACAGTCTCACTCCGAAAACGTAGCCGGTTGCCTTTTTGTCAGAACCCCGCGACGGAGCCGAATGCCGTCGCTGGACGCCAGCGACGTAATTATGTGCCTTCCACGGTCACTCATAGACATTCATTGAGGTCCAAAGACGGCACATTGTGCCTTCCACGGTCACTCATAGACATTCATTGAGGTCCAAAGACGGCACATTGCGCCGTCACAGGCAGGCCATTGATAATGCATTGGCATTTCAAAACGTGCGCTAAGAAGCTTGTTTGAAATGCACCAGACCACACGCCACCACCCACAAAAACCTGTAAATATTCTGAGCATGTACATACTAGTTTTGTAATTTTTCGATGAGTATTTGTTGAGAACGACACTTTTATTTAACTTTTCTATACCCGTGACGTCACGTCACATTACTTCCGTATGAGTTGATTGACAGTAGCAAAGATCCGATCAAAACAATTTATTTTAATATAATAGATCTATATAAATGATCTGCTTGTCCATAAATCAATTATTCTGGCACTTAAATGGCAAATGTATGAACAATTCTAGCAATAAATAATTATTTGTAATTTCTTGATTCCTAGCACTCATAAAATCCCGCCTACTGCATCCGGATGTTCACCACGTCCACATACGTGAAAACAAACATAACGTTTCCGTATCCGCTCTGGACCGGAAATATGGTTATAGGCACATTTCACGTTCTGTAAAGGTTCTGGCTTGCTTTTAAAGCTTTTGAAACAAATAACAGCAGTCTTTTGCAGTCGCTTGGGAACAAATAGCAGCATTTATTTTTTCTCAAAACGATTTAATGTTTTTTGTAACATTTAGGACGTGAACAATCCTATTGATTCTGGGGGCAGTTGGCTGCTAAAGCGTCATTGCCAGTGTTGCCAGATTTTGTGAGAGAAACAAGCAACCACTGGTCTAGGAAAACAAGCCCAAAAGAAGCAACTATGGGCCACATGACTCAGTCATGAGCACTTCAAACATGCTTGAAAATAGCCGATCTACAAGCTCACAACGCGTCGTGATGCGACGCGTTGTGAGCTTGTAGATCTGCTATTTTCAAATTCAATTTTGGGGTAACTTATAATAAGCAGACCTGGCAACACTGGTCACAATGTATTGATATGTGCGTCTGGTCCTCCCATGATGCATTGCATTTGTTTTTCAACTCATCGCGGTAAGTCAAGTCTTGTTACTTTTTCATTTCTTTAATAGAAATACATGTTAAATATGCCCCCCACCACCACTAAATCATAGAACCACAACACAGGGTTGTTGTTAACATGTTAGGGTGTGTACAGTAGCAGGTTGGTCGGTCTGTATAAGTTTAAAACTGTTTCACTGTGGACTTAACCCTAAGCTAACATGATAACAAACAAACACAACAACATGAGCTCGGCTATTTGTGTGTGTCCCTCTTCATTTGTGTGTAGTTATGTATTCTATATGCCATGTTTGTTTGCACAACACTAAAGGCAAAACGAAATGTAATCATTGTTTGTGTTTCCCATTCTGAGTGTACAAATGGAATCAAATGGATGTTTTATTATGAATAGGATACAAAATGATCCCATTGAGCCATAGTGCTTTCTTGTGTTTTAAATCCTATAGAAGTTTACTGTCCTGTACTGCTAATAAAGTATTACATCAATCAATCAGTTCTAGTAGTACAGTCAAATGTTATGCTAAAATATGAACACAATAAGCCCCAGGGGCTTGTTTACATTTTGGTCCATTGTACTCAAATGAACAGTCATATATATACCATACAGAGGTGCAATCCAAAACATGTTGGGATAAAGGTCAGTTGAATAAGAGAAGATGGGTGGGGGCGGGGGGCAGAGGATTCAACTATAAAGCTGGTACCAGGAGTTAAATAAAGATTTTTTGAAACAGGAGCTATTTAATCACTTAATTTAAATGTATATGATGTTAATGTTGTTGTTGGAATATTCGAAAGTAGCTCACAACGCATTGCGATGTGACGTGTTGTGAGCTTATGGATCTATTTCTTAAAACTGAGATGTTACTTATTAACTTGGGGTGCTTCACATGAAAAACTTGCAGAGCCATAGTCCATATTCACACGGCGGCCATTTTGGAATTTAACATTGCGTTGCTGTGGCAACTGGGGTGGCATTTCATTGACTTAATGGCAATATGGCCGCTGTGTGGATATGGTCTATAAGGGTCTATTCCAGGGGTCTTCAACAGGGGGTCCGGGACCCCTAGGGGGTCCTCAGAGCTACTATAGGGGGTCCGCCAAATCTTTGTGTGATAGGATTTTTTTTTTTACATTAACCACTTGAACCCTATAATTCCTTTTCTGAGGGGAACATTAGCCAAAAATAGCAGATCTACAAGCTCTCAACGCCTTGCGTTGAGAGCTTGGGGGGGAAAAAGCAGACAAAGTAAACAAAAAAAGTTTAATCTGAAACACAATTTTAGAGGGGGTCCCTGCTTCATCTCTCTCTCAGCTATGGGGTCCTTGGCCTGAAAACGTTGAAGACCCCTGTTCTATTCGGTTCTGTACACTCAGAGTTTATCTGAGGATTTCAGTGTATGCAGCTATAAAAGGTACTGTGATGTGTTTTTGGGCAAGTATAAGATTCTGTATATCTGGTTTAGGGCTGTTTCTCCCTTTGTTCATTGTAATTCTGAATATGTTGCTTTCTCTTACAGATCCTTCCAACCAAACTCTCCTAAACAAGCAAACAACCCAAAAGGCACTTTAAGAGCCCCTCTCTCTCTCTCTCTCTCTCTCTTTCTCTCTCTCCCCCCCACCTTTCTCTTAGTGTGTGTGTGTGTGTGTGTGTGTGTGTGTGTGTTTTTACGTTGTTTGTCTTATCATTGTCTTTGTCTGTTATTTGTTGTTACCCGTCACCATGAGTGATCCAAAAGCCATGGTTAAGGAACTTGAAAGGAGTTTAAATGCCGCAAAAGCGGAAGCTGTGGCCAGAAGTCTAAATGCCTTGATTCCTCCAGAGTCACAATGGAGAGCACCACCAACTCCAGCGAAGAAGGCAAAGGCACCTGGACCTACCATAAGGTGGAAAAAGAGAGACAGCGATAGAAATGTCATCCCTGCAAGGCCAGGATCAACCAGAAATCAGGGTCAGTATTGTTATACCATTAACTCATTTAGACCTGAGGCCGATTCTAAAATCCACTTTAAAATTTCAAAAGCTTTTGCGATCCACCCATCTGACCACTTAACCCGGCAGCCTATCTCAGCTGCCATGTTCAGTGGTCATATGTGTGTATGGCATACATTTTCAGACCATGTGAAGTGTCCAATTGACTTTGGGCAAGACACTGAACCCCTAACTGCTCCTGATGAGCAGATTGGTGCCTTGCTTTGCCGTCTGTGTTGATGTGTGTGAATGTAATAAACATTGAAAATCACTGTGGATATAACAACATTTACCTTGATAAGGCTTCCTTTAAAAAAGATGTCCTGAGTGCCTTGCCAATGGACAGCTAGACATTTTTTTAAAACAACCTACAGCAATCATTCCTATTTGATTGCATATTCATAGGCGACTGAACTGTCCACGTTATGGTTTGGGAAAAGTCTAATAGTCCTCAGGATAATAACCAGGCTGACACTAGTGTTGCAGCAAATATCATAGTGTAGTTATATAGTTAGTTATAGTTTTTACAATTCATGCATTTAGCAGATGCTCTTAATCCAGAGCGACGTGCCATTTTTGTCTGGTTGAAGACCAATCCAGAGCGACGTGCCATTTTTGGCTGGTTGAAGACCAATCATGCTGCGGCATTCTAGACAATTTGGAAAGGCTTAAGTGCACATGCCAGGCCAGTGAGTAAATGTTGAGGAGAGAGTAAATGTTGATGACAGTGGGTTTTTTTTTCCTCTTGTAGCTGGTCCAAGTCGGAAGGCTCATCCAGGTGGTTGCAGTCAGAAACCTGTTCCTCCCAACGATTTTCCTGACACTAATGCTGAGGTCTCCTTTGCTCCAAATGCCGTTGGTGTGTATTTCATTAGTGCAAAGCAATATGTTCATGATATATTCTAATAATCTGTCAATGAGTTTGAATGTTAATTATATGTTTGTATTACACATTTACCAGAATAAATGTGCAACCAACCTTTTCACAGCCATTATTATACTTTTTATATTGTAAATGTAAAACATAACCTAATGTTGTTTTTCAATATCCCATACTATCTTAACAGAGCGTTTCATACAAGAGCTCCAGCACTCCCTGAGCGTTGCATCGGCTGACATCGAGGTAGCACCAACCCCAGCTCCTCTCCAAGCTTCCTCCGACTGGAGTACGCGGAACCACTCTCTTTTAGAGAGATGGCGGGCAGAGAGACCCCGTCTGATTAACCGCGTTGCAGCGAGGGCACATGTAGGCACACACATGTGCCAACAGTGTGCCATCAGTCCAGCTGCTGTCTGCTGTCATGGCTGTGAACCACGGCCATTCCTGTGTGCCGAATGTGACATCAAAACGCACACAGACACTAGAAACGTGATGCACAACAGGGATGCCATGAATGCAGGATTCTTCCAGCCTTTGCCTCCAACCACCTGCATTGTAGATGAGGCTCATTGCCGTTGTGGTAAGTTCTTGTTTGTGAGTACACCATATCATATCCTCTCTTGACTCATTAATCTCATTACTTTGACCACTAAACAATGCATTTTTTTGTCCTGTCTTACGGTCATGGAATCTTTTTAACCTTTCTCACTCATTCAGTCTCTTCAAGTGGTTCCAGCAATCGTAATGTTCTATTTCCTATTGGACACAAATGATCTAAATTCAAATCTATGATCCTTTTCAGAGCGCTTTGTACCTGTGCGGATACCTGCAAATATCTGTGGTTGTGCATCGGAGGCATTGAGGGTCAACCCAGGAAAGTCTGTTGCTGTGATCACAATGGATGGTAAGGGTTTTCTTTTTTTTTAAAGCATCTTAAAAAGATATTTTTACTTGGTATTTTTACTTACCCACAAGGTTTGTCATAGGTGTATTTATGAAATCAAACGTATGCCTATTGACTAATTTATGCCATGCTAGGTTTTACATTACAGTGTGCGTGTCTTTGATTTTCTAGGGCGATATGATCTCAGCATGCCTGACCTGAGTTGCGAGCAATGCCAAGCCACTTGGACTGCTGGAGTGGACGATCTCATTTGCAGTAACTACTGGCCTGCTACACTTAATTTCGCAACAGTTTATGCCACAGATATATTTTTCTCATTTGAGAAAATGAAGATGGCTGCACCAGGACTGTCCTGCCAGGCATTTTTAAGAATGCTTGATCAGCGAACTGTTCACTTTGGCCGTGTGAGTATTTAATTTAGTTAGCCTACAGTATATATATTTTCTTTTTGTCATGTGCATTGAATCTGTTTCTTATTTATTGCCTGCCCATTATAAACTGTTGATATCCTTTTTTTTTAAATAGACAGGGAAGATCTCAACAGAAGCCTTCCAGAAGAGCTACTTTCAGTGGGAAGTTGTACAGTTTGAGGTCGAAAAACTCTGCAAGGAGGAGCCCTTCGTGTGCCCTGCATGCACACCAGAAATGGTTGCGATTTCAGTCGATGGAAATCGCAAACATTATCGATTTAAGAGTGCAGCCAGGTACTTAAAAATGAGTATAATGTAACAGCATTTATATTACCAAGAAACCTTGGGCTGAAATCTATTGTAAAATGTTGAGTAGCTTTGTTTTCTTTCTTTCTTTCTTTCTTTCTTTCTTTCTTTCTTTCTTTCTTTCTTTCTTTCTTTCTAGATCTGAGGAACAGGCCATCTTAGATGGAATCTTCATTGCCAGGGATGAAGACGTGACCAGATTTGTGAACTACATACACAAGACCACCAATCATGTAAGATTGCATACTATAATTATATTTCAAAATGCGCTGTCCTCTCACCTTGAGCTTACTTGTTCATGCTATCGTTGGTCTGATTGAGGATGATGAGATAAGATATTGAGGAAGAGTGGATGAGTTTGCTGGTTTGTCTAAGAGTAACTTCCTTCAGTTAAATATTAAGAACACTAAGGAGGTTGCTTTTGGGACTAGTGCTCGTGCACACCAGAAAATAGTCATTGATGGGGATGAGGTAGAAACTAGAAGAATACAAGTACTTGGGTAGAACGATTGATTCCAAGATGACATGGAATTCCAACAACGATGCCGTGTCTAAGAAAGGTCAGCAGAGGCTGCATTTTATGCGCAGACTGGATAAAAGTCAAATGGTACTTTTCCATCGATCCTTTGTGGAAAGTAGTATTTTGTTCTGTTTTCTACAGATATGTATTTTTATGTATTCTGTAACTTGCGGATTGGTTTATTCACAATAAAAAACGTTATTATTTTGTATTGACACAACTACAATAAGCTCATATGAAAAGGTTTTTATCATCCATTTTCCATATTTTAGGTCCCTGGGAGAGCCGTTTGTGGTGGTCAGTGGTCAGCAGCCAGAGAGACCTCCAAACGTTCTGCAAGCAATCTTGATGAAGAGGGACTGGAGATTGCAGTGTGCCGCCATGGAGTGCTACTTGGCGCTCTTAATATGTTCAGGGGTGAAATATTTGCCTACCCATTATACCTGCAGAACCAGCTGGCCAGCAGGCAAATAAAGTTCTTCTGCATGGATGTAACGTGCAAATATTGGCCATACCTTCAGAAAGTTGCAGATAAATGTCCAGAATTAAACCATCTGCTCCACATGAAACCTTTCCTCTCGGTGTTTCATGCTAAGGCCCATGACTTCAAATGTGAGGTAAGGAAACATTATCACGTGATAGTATTACTTTATCAGAACACCAGCACATGGATGTCAACCTAATCTGTGCATTGTATTTGTTGTTGTATACATTTTTCCAGGTGAAATGGAGTGGAAATCATCAAGATGGAGCTGGATTAACTTTGGGAGAGGAGGTAAGTGATATAATTATGTAGCATTGACACGTTTTTGGTACTTAACAGTACTTTTTCCTTTTCATACGTCTCTGTAACTTGTAACCTTAACTTCTGTGCTGCCTCTGGGCAACTGATTTCCCCCCTTGGGATAATAAAGGTATCTGTCTGTCTGTCTGTCTGTCTAGGTTGAGCAATGCAATGCCTTCCTCTCTAGAATTGCAGTGACCACCAAGCACATGTCAAAAGCAGGTGAGATGACCACTTCAAAAACGTATACAAGTATAATAATACTTACTTAGGCCTATGTGTTAACATATATTATGATAATGTTAACATTAATTTCAATTTGGAGCCCTCACAGACAGACTCGCATGACCATGTGCTGTAATTGGCTAAATATTGGCGTTTTCTATCATTTTTGAAACTTTGCATCAATTTATATTTGCAGGACGCACAGACATGTTGAGTCTCATGGCCATGCGCTGGAATAAACAAAAGATTGACAATTTAGCTTCATCACTGTCTCGCCGATATCAGAAGGTAATGAGATCAGTGATGTTCTTTAATATCTTTAATATTCCATGTGGCAGTATTTTACGTGTTTGAGACGACATTTGTTTTCTTTTCTCTGATTCTTTGTCATTGTAGGCCTTTAAAGGTCTTCAAAGCCAACAGCAGAACCTGGAATCTCTAAAGGTAGAATTAGCAGTGTCAGAGAGGCAGTTGGAGGATTGGCTGAATGATGTGAAGGAGTGGGCAGAAGGTGAGGAATTGATTATTGTTAATGCACATATTATTTCCTCACAGCTTTAAAAGTAATAAGTCAAATCTTAAAATCGATTCTGACACTAACGGGTAACCAGTGAAAACAGCTAAGATGGGGGTGATATGGTCACGTTACCTGGAGTTCACTGACATTGGGTTCTTAATCCTTGTGTCTTATACTGTGGTTTTGTACCCACCTATTTCCTCTCTTCTGCAGCACCTACAACTACTGCTGATGAGCCTGATGCCTTGGCCAATAGGATAGAGATGCTGGTGCTTGGGATCAAAAGGAGGTCTCAGCGTCTGCATAAAGACACTGACGGAACAAAAGCTCGTGCCAGGATCCTTCGAAAGATGAGGAAGGAGAAGGAGATCCTAGCTTCTGTTGTAGAACAATACAACAGGTTGGTTCCTAGCGCAGAACACCTGAGCATGGATACCATCCTATCTGTTGATACGGCGTGGCCATGGCAGCTACAACACAGTGGTATGTACACTAGTCTGTTGACTGCTTCCAACAAATCTGACCCATAATTACACATAATATACGCACTTGCTCGTTGAGTTTGGGAGAGGCAACATTGAGTGGTGTGTTTACAAGTGTCGAAGTGGCTAACACTGAATCTTTGTCATAAATGCATTCCAGACTCTGTCGATCTCAGAACAAAGAGACGGGCGTTTGACATCATCATGGCAGGAAGGCGACTCACAGAGGAGAAGAAAATCCTGGTGACTGAGATGGAACATCACTGGAAAAGTCTTTCAGCTTATGACCATGACCTGAAGGAGCTGTCCTGCAGTGTTTCTTCTGGGCCAATGAGTATGTATTTGCAATAAATTATTTTTGTAACAACTGCTATGCATTCCATGTCTATAATTCTTAATAATTATAAACATAGTTCTAATACATTCTAATCTGCGTATAACACTGTATAATGATAATAATAAACACCCACAAAATAATCTTAATGCATTTTAACAGTGATCATAACACAAATAGCATTTAATGATGACTTGGGGCCGATGCATACTCCACTTTTAGAGCAGAGTTTAAATCGGTTCGTTTCGGGTGTCACAACATCTCGGCAGCACCCTTCGAAGCTCTGAATGACGTCGTTTGGACAGAGCCAAACCGATTTTAACTCTGCTCTAAAAGTGGAGTACGCATCGGCCCTTATAAGGTGACTTAAGGTCAAGTATTATAGTATATGATTGTGCATAAACAGTTATGACAGTATAATGGATTTTAACAAACACTATAATCCATTATAAGAGTGATTATAAAGCATTACTACTATGAGAATTAAGATGGGATTCTTAGGAAGTGTCATTATACAATGGTTTATGATTGCAGTTATGATTGCCTATAACTGTAAGTATAGTTTTATAAGCTTAGTCCAATTCATTTTACATGGCCTTATACGTCATTATACAAATCTCTAATGTGTTATGGTTATTGTTATATGGCATTATTCATGAGTGTTATACTTACAACTGTATAAGTATGTTTATAACACATTATAGGCATGGGATGCATAGCAAGTGTTACAATATTTCATGAATATAATACATACCACTGATGACTGTTACTAACACAGGTTTTGTCTTGTGTTCTACCCCAAGGCTCACCGTGGAACCTAAGTTTCGAGGGTCTGAAAGGACTGCAGTGCATAATCCTTCGTAAGCAGTGGGAAAACCAAAATGTGATGATGCTGTCAAGGGAACTTTACATGAAAGTTCTAAATGATGCAGAGAACGTCACCTTTTTGGACGACACAGATGATGATGACAGTGACTCAGACATGTCTGAGGACGAATTGGAATAGGCAAACATTGCAGACCATTTCATTTGGCTCTCCTCTGGTCATGTCTATCTCGCTCTCTCTCAACCACTCCTACCAACAGGCCTTTTTTTTACAGGCACACTGGACCACTTTTCTTTGATGGACTACTCCCAATGTTGGATTACCACGATTTGTGTGGATTGTTCCCTTTGCGGACTACTAAACTGCCCCTGGCAGGTAAATACAACTTTCTGTCAGGTGGAGTTTGCTTTCAGGTTGCCCGACTGGGGACAGCAGGGCTGTGTTGTGTCAGATGGAGCATGGGGTATGAGACGGAGAGAAGAGGTCATTGACTCTGGCCCTCAGCAAGGAACACAATCCAACCATTTATGAAGAACGCATGAGGATGCAGAGAGCACGTCCCCTCTCCGCTGTTTGAGAGCGGACGCCAACGGAATCATTTTTGTAAACGCAACATGAGATATCTGCCTGAACACCTGAACGTGGCCAGAGCACTCTTCCTTCTGGTCTGTGGAATGGAGTATAATGTTCTGTTCTCACTGTTGCTACACTTAAAAATATAAAATGGAAAGTGTGAACCCATAGTCATATTCATAGCTATGTATGAGTTGAATTGAACGGTAATCAAAATGTTACATATCATTCCATAATGGATGACCTTTGGGAAAGTAGAACATGACCTGTCCTTGCCCGACAGGCAAGTGCCTCTAAGACCTTATTGTCAACCCCTGAAAAAAAGATTTCAAGAGCATGATATCACAGTAAACATCCATCTAAACCAGTGATATTGAACTGGAGGCCTGTGGGCCAAATGTGTTCTGGCCCTATAACACATTCCAACTGGAACACATTCCATATACCCAAAATATATGTTGGATGGTTGGTTGTACAGGATGACAACGTTTTTTGCTTTCCCTAACCATTAACCAAAACTTGTTACATCAGCTTGTTGCATGCTGAGCACTGACCAGTGTTTTGTGCTATAGTACAAACGTGTGTCCATTGCACAGTATGTGCTGCAGGTAGGCCACTATATGACCATAATGGACATGGTTACATCCTGACTGCTTCATACATTTACGCATTTGATGTTTGAGAGGATAATGTCTGTGCCAGACCTTTTTAGTGCACAGGCTTAGAATTTGAGAAAACTAGAAGCTCGCCCCCGCTACGCGGGGGCTCGCGTCTAGCCCGCGGCCACGCCCACGTAGCGCCCGCGGCCACTTGGCAACTCATATAAGTGGCGTAGCGTCATGAGGGTCAGTGGGGCCGTGGCTCGGTCAGTGAAGACCCTGTAGTGCGGATGATATGTGGCATAGAGGGGCAGATTGTAAATCCCCAGAGGAAACATCCGTGGGCTACCATTGGTTCAGCGATGTGTGCGGTCGCCCTGCGGCCCCTCCTCCTCCATCAATGTGCAGTATTGAGAGCCCTGACGTCACAACAATTGGAGCGATGGGCACTGCACTGTGGTTGGTTAGGGTACACCTAGGGCCCAGGTAGAACCCAGTTGAAGCCTGCATGGGCAAACCCAGGTAGGACCCGCCTTGGTCCCACATAAACATGGGTAGTTGGGGCCCACCTAAGGGCCAGATAGAAGCTACTTATAGCCTGCATGGGCATCGCAGTTGGGACTGAAGTGGATGCCGCTGACATTGCTGACATGGGGTCCATATGGTTTAGCCCACCTTGAAACCATATGGGAACTACGCTGGCATGCTGGCTGTAATGCAAACGCTGCATCATACCTGCAGTGTGTAGTTTGATGTTGTGTGTGTTGCAGATATACCTGCAGTGTGTAGATCTATGTCCATATGAAAGTCAATGCCCAGCAGTGTTTTTTTTTCCCCAGCAGAGTTTCTAGTGTCTCTGTCTCTCTCTGGAAGAGGTTGCACATGAACTCTGCAGCCGCACTGAGGCGCTCCAACACAAACACTCTGACATTAAGCTGCTTCACACAACAAACATCAGCACGACGCTGCTGTTTGTCCAAAAGACACAATATCTCCTCTCCCACCGACGTCATGTGTTCATTTATCGACAGCCGTACAGACTCCTTTTGACACATTTTACCTCGTTTATCCAGCTCTCACTGACTCATCGGGCTGTTATTTTGCTGGGATCAAGTCAACGATGTGAGAGATTAGCTATCACAGACGGACGGACAGGGGGTGAAACATAGTCTTGCGCCATGCCTTTCGGCCTGGCGGAGACAATAAAAAAAGGAAAGTAAAGGAAATGAGCATTTCTGCAACAAAAGTAGTCAACAAACTATACTATGAAAACATGGGCCACATTGTCAAAGAATGTAAGAAAGAGGCAATCATGTAGAAAATAGCCGATCTACAAGCTTACAAAGCCTCTCAACGTGAGGCGTTTTGAGCTTGTAGATCGGCTATTTTCACAATATGTACTTGTGGAACGGAGTCAAACAGAATGGGGGGGTCCCCAGATCAAGTACGTTTATTTGGGGGGGGGGGGGGGGGGGGGGGGGGCGGCGTGAAAGGGTTGATAAGCACTGCTGTAATCGGAGCGAAATTATCTGAAATTACTACATGACCATAATGCAGCCTAAACATGCGTTGCACGGGGCGGTCCTGCCATTACGTTAGTTACTGTAGTTGCTGTGGAGCTACATAGTTCTCCAGAAGACACACACAAACATACACCATCTACAATGGACGAACTGAGCAGCAATATTGACATTCACCACACGAACGTGCATTGTTGACAAAGTGATTGCACAGCCGCTGCAGGCATGACAACCACGTTAGCGTTAGCGACATGGCAGCTATCACAGCGCCCTGTCCGTCGTCGCTGGGACTGGCTGTGATGGCTACAGCAGTAACAGCAAGCTGTCTGCGATGCCATTGTCTGGAGACTGCTCTTAGCGTGACACGACCAATGAGAGTGAGCGCTGTAGTTGTTGCTAAGATACGGTGGCGTCTCTGCCCCATAGCTTGTAGATCTCTCACGCATGATTGGCGTAGGCTGCGTTGCCAGGTGTGACTGTTTGTATAAGCGATTTTGGTCTTATTTGGGTGCACTTTTGGGCTCGTTTCCATAGACCACGGCAGCGCTTATTTCTTTCCCGTGACCGATGTGGCAAAAAAAGTGCAAAACGAACCATCCGGAAGTAAATTGCGAGATGAAATATATAGCACTTTTTGATTATTAGAGAAGGAGACACATGTGAAGGTTGAAAATGAAAGGTAGGAGATTATATAGTTTTTCATGAGGGATTTTTGTAGCAAGTTGTGAGAGAATTGGGCCACTCCTGTGGGCGGGGGGCTGATTAGAACCATTGGGGTTTGAAAGGAGACGCTCTCTGTTTGAGTGGAAAGATGGGAAGTATGCATTTGAATGTGTTCTGTGTGCGGGTCCCTTTGTGTCTTTGTGAGAACAGTAGCGGGGGCAGGTGAAATGCTTCTGAAGTGTTTGTAATAATGGGTGAAGTGGTCCCTTTTCCTGTTAATACTTTTAACAGTACAGGCAGTACAGTAAGTTTAAGCTAATGTAATGACAACATTCTTTTTTTTTAAAGGCCCAGGGGCTTCTTTTCCATTGTGCGAATGTGATCTGTGTTTTGCAGGGTACATGTTTGTATATATCGTATACTGTTTATTATTGATGGTACTTTTGGACCATATGAAGGTGTGATTCACACGGAAATGCTGTCTGATTTATACAGTTCTCTGCACCTTAATAAAAGGCAGTTAAACCTTCCTTGTTGTTCCATTGCCTCCTCCTTATATTGGTCCTTCTGGAATGTATTCATCTCTATTGCTGTATCTGACAGTCCTTGTTGTGTATCTGTCATGTTGTAACTGCTGGCTGACTGTGCTGCCTCTGGGCAACTGACGTTTCCTCTTAGGATTTATACAGGCATCTATATAACCTGTAATGTGCCAATAACACTGATTCTGATTAAAAGATAGTTAAAGCTACTTATAGTCTATAGAACACCAGGAAATGCCTACGTGTATTGTTTGTATTCTATGCAAGTAATACATTTTTCAGTAAATGTCTGTTGAATGTTCTTATGAAGCATTTTGTTCACAGAATTTTTTTGTTCATACAAAACCGCAAATCATGCTTTCATTCCCACTAGCTGGAGGACAAAATGTGTGGACATTCAAGGTGGAGAGTTGAGACATTTCTGGAGCACAATATACATATATTTTATGTTAATCATTGTAGACCAGCCTATTACCACATGATGCCAAAATATTACATTAAAAGGTGATTACTGGCTTTAGCTAGCAGTGGGAATATACTACAACAATACATTCCATGAATCTGTAATAGTACAGTGTAATAGTATAGTAGCACTCATAAGCAGATTATAATACATTATAACTATGCTTATAAGACAGGGTTTCTTATAAAGGGGGTCCGGGACCCCTAGGGTGTCCTCAGAGTTACTCCAGGGGGTCCGCCAAATCTTTGTGATAGGATCTTTTTTTTCCCATGAATAACTTGAACCCTAGCATCTCTATTCTTATGAACATTAGCTGAAAATAGCAGATCTACATGCTCACAACGCCTCACGCTGCAAGGCGTTGTGAGCTTGTAGATCGGCTATTTTCGGCAAAGTGGTTTGGTGTCGAGGGCAAAAGAAGCAAATCAAGTACCAAGTATTGAATGTTTAAGTGGTTAAATGTCTGAAATGAACCAAAAATATTAATTTACACAGCACTGATGATAGTCAATGAAGCTATCTATGAAATCTATGAAAACGTTTAATCTGCAACACAATTGTATGCAATGTATGGGGGTCCCTGCTTCATCTCTCTCTCAGCTAGGGGGTCTTTGGGCTGAAAACGTTGAAGACCCCTGTTATAAGACATTATGCATAGCAAGTGTTACCAAGGTGGGTGTATATGAAAGTAATGAGTATCAGAAAGCTGGCCACATGGGGCCTGGGAATGTCAAAATACAGCTCTGCGTCAAACATGACACCAAGGTTAGTGTAATGGTGTAATAGTGTAATAGTGTAATAGACTAATAAAGTAATAGAGGGTATGGGGTGCGTGCTGGCTTAGCGGTCCAGGTGCATACCACATAGGCTCTGATGCCTGGCAGCGTGTCTCTGGTTCGAGTCCCGATCCTGGCGGCCTTTGCTGCGTGTCGCCCCCCATCTCTCTCCCCATTTCCTGTCAGCCTATACTGTCCTATCAATAAAGGCATAAAAGCCCAAAAACAAATATTTTAAAAAAAAGTAATAAAGGGTAGGCATCATATGCCACTCATCTACACTGAGTGCCAAAACATAAAGCATCATGAAGCATTCGAGTTTGGAAGAGCTCATTGGGAAACTCCTACTGACGCTGTATTTGCCACTCAATAGACGTTCATGCATAACGTCCAGGTACAATGATGTCACACGCATACCCTTGACCTGCACCTTAACCTCAGTAAAACTATGCCAAAATCTTACCATAACCCTAACCTCAGTACAACTAGGCCTGCCAAGGAGCCCATCAAGACACAGGTGAGGCGGGTCTGTCCTATAACGTTGTTGAGATCCATAATAACACATATGACTGTGCCTAAAATAACCGATTCACACAAGCTCAAATGAGTAGCATCGGCAATCCGTTGTGATCTTGTAGATCGTCTATTTTAGGCCCACTTTGAAGCTAAGGTGGGTCAGTGTCAATGTTCAAAGGGCACCTTTGATGAGCAGGAACAACCCATAATATTTACAATGAAATATGTTTCTATGTAGGGCAAGGCCTTTCAAATTATGGCTTTGCTGTTGACCTATGACAAAGTTTAATGTCCATCTCCTTCCAAGCTATGAGTCTAACAGTCATACATTCTCAGACCATTTCAGAGCCATCCTAGATAAAATCAGTCAAACAGATGTTTCAGGAATTATTTAGTAACCAAATTTGTTTGAGATATTGATGTGTGCCTTACTTACATAGTCATCCATTACAATTAGGAAAACTACATGTTGGACCTGATACGTAGTTTAGGGTTAGGGTTACCTAACCCTAACCCTTCCCTTTACTTAATATGGCCATTAGAGCCTCATTCCCCAGGCTAGCAGGATGCAACTCCTTGCAACCAAACGGTTGCATGCAACTACTTGCAACTACTCGCAACCATTATCCACAATGGCAGTTGCAAGGAGTTGCATTGGTGTGACATGTCCATAAAACTGTTTGGTTGCAAGGACTTGCATCGCGAATCATTGGTGTGGTTTGGGCTTTAAAATGACAATCATTTTACCTTTTATCAAAAAGGTCCAAACACCTCTCAGTCTGTTCTTTGTTTGTTTGTGGGCTATGATGCAAAACAAATCTGTCAAAAAGGTCATTTTCTGCAACACTTGTTGAGGCATCTTCCTCTTCTCCAGGCTTCAAATCCTGGATCCCATTCTGTTTATTGTCTACACGTTAACCCCTCAGGAATATAGAAATAACATTGATTTTCATGCATGGCTAGCAGTCTACACACAATAGGGGTATGAGGAGTCAGTAGGAGTGAGGAGTTAGGAGGATTTTCCAAACAAGCGCTTCCAAACTCCAGCTTCAAGATGCTTTGTTTTGCCACAGTCTAGATGTAGTCCAAGCGTTTCGGGCCATATTTTGATAGAATCGTGCACTTTACGATACAAGCATGAAATTTGGCACACAGTTAGAGCATGCCATAAGGAACATTTTTGGCTATAGGGCCATCGCAGATTTGTCCTGTGGTAACCATGGCAGCCATTTTCCAAAATGGCCTCCATCTGCTGTTATTTTACCAATAACTCAGGTGCTAGACCACCTAGGATCTTGATTCTGGTGACTAATCCTACATTTTCAAGGATGAGGAATACAGTGGTACTATTTAGAATTGTCTTGTGGTAACCATGGCAGCCATCTTTCAAAATGGCCACCACCTGCTGTCATTTTACCAATGACTCAGGTGCTAGACCACCTAGGATCTTGATTCTGGTGACTAATCCTACATTTTCAAGGATGAGGAATACAGTGGTACTATTCACAACATGCTAGTAACTACCTAACTAACTACAGTACATGAGGAGGCTGATACTCGTGTCATATTACACCTAGAAGATGCTGTGAAGAAAGGGTATAGCAAGGTGACAATACGCACAGTAGACACGGATGTGCTAGTCCTGGCAGTAACGTCAGCCCAACGCCTCCACTTGACTGAGCTGTGGGTTGCTTTTGGAACTGGGAAAAGTTTCCGTAACTTAGCAGCTCATGAGATGGCAAGGGCATTAGGCCCAGATCGATGCTTAGCCTTACCCATGTTCGATGCCTTTACTGGATGTGACACAGTGTCATCTTTTGGAGGCAGAGGCAAGAAGACGGCATGGGAGACCTGGAAAACCTATGGTGACGTCACACGTGCCTTCAGTTCCTTAGCTGCCATCCCAGACAAAATAGATGACTGGATGGAGCCTCTGGAGCGTTTTGTGGTATTGCTCTATGACCGCACTAGCGGCCAAGCATCAGTGATTCAGGCACGGAAGCAGCTATTCACCCAGAAGGGCAGAACAATTGATGGACTCCCCCCAACACGAGCTGCACTGATTCAACATACAAAGAGGGCAGCCTACCAAGCTGGCCATTGTTGGGGACAGGCGATGGTTGCAGCCCCTGAACTCCCATCCCCAGGTGAATGGGGGTGGAAGAGGAAGGAGACAGGTGAATACAAATAATTTAATCCACTTCTTTACACTTGTAAACCTGTGATCTGACAATAAAGCTGATTCTAATTTTGACAGGAGGATGGGAAGTGCACTGGACCACACAGAAGAGAGCCTGGCCTTTCGGGAACTCCTCCGCTGTGGTTGCAAAAAGGGATGCAGTGGACAATGCAGATGTGTTAAGGCAGCACTTCAGTGTACTGCCCTTTGCTACTGTGGTGGACTGTGCAACTAACATTGTGTAGATTATCTGGCTTTATTGAATAGACCCCTTAACAGACGACGTCACACTGATAAGAACCAGTCTGCGCGGAACCAGTATGCGCGCAATGAAACCCATTCTATCAGGTCTCGCTAGGACGCGCCTCACTAGCCAACACACAAGAGGGGGTTGGGGTGTGCTGAAATCAGCGCACCCCAAAACAACAGGTTGAGAATTGATTGCGTGAAACAATCACCTGTGCGTCCAGTCTCAATGTTGGTAAACAAATAATTGGTCTATATGCCATTAGGCTATGACTCATGAGTTTTCTGCCTTTGTTGTGTCTTATAGTCCATTGAAAATAATTATGCAATACTACTACTAATAAAAGAAACAGTGAAGTACTGCATTCTTGACTCTCACGTGTCAGTTTGAAAACATCTACTGTACTACATCATTACATATTTTGATGGGTTTATTATTATTTAATTAACTGAATGCCAGATATATGCAGTTAGGTAGTAGAATGTTGTAAACAGTACCGCTGTATTCCTCATCCTTGAAAATGTAGGATTAGTCACCAGAATCAAGATCCTAGGTGGTCTAGCACCTGAGTTATTGGTAAAATAACAGCAGATGGAGGCCATTTGGGAAAATGGCTGCCATGGTTACCACAGGACAAATCTGCGATGGCCCTATAGCCAAAAATGTTCCTTATGGCATGCTCTAACTGTGTGCCAAATTTCATGCTTGTATCGTAAAGTGCACGATTCTGGCCCGAAACGCCTGGACTAATGAGTGGCATATGATGCATAGCCTCTTATAGATAACTATCATCATTGTCTGAATCATAAAGTTATTGGGTGTATGGCTTTAAATTCTCATTGTTTCCATAGTTGGCAAATGATGTATTATTAAAAGTGTGTATCTCCTTGCATCACCTTCATTACATTTTGTAAAACATGTTGTTCTCTTGGATAATGAGTCTGAATAAACAACTGTCCATACAGTTGTATAGTCTACCTGCAGCTGACACTGTTTTGCCTACATACAGTATTCATTCATTGACAAATGACAGTTAATATCACTGTTGATTGGTATAGATTGACATCTTGGAAGAAACACAACATTCAAAGTGCAAAAGGCTTTTAATGACACCAAAGTCAGAACAGAAAAAATATTGCACAGAACAAAATATAGCCCTTCTCTTAGACCACTTCCTCACATGTTTCACTTAAGTAAAAGTATCAATACAGCAATGTAGAAATATACTCTGTTTCTAATAATAAACAAAATCTCCAAAATAAATAATAACACAAAGTAAAAGTACAATATTGGCCTCTGAGATGTAGTGGTTTTAAGTATGGCGTAGATGCTGGTGAGGTTACAGGTTGGCAATGTCCTCTGGAAAGTTCTTGGCTGGTTGCCATGTGTCTTCCCAGATGTAGTCACTGTAAAGTATAAATACATTATTTAGAGAAATTCATTTATCCCATGGGTCTTCAAAAAGGGGCACTGGGACACCTTTTATTTTTATATTAACCACCTGAAACATTCTAAGAGAAGATCTACAACCTCAGAATGCCTCGCACTGAGACGTGACGTGAGTTTGTAGATCATCAATTTTTGGTGAAGACATTTGGTGTCCAGGGGAAAAAGTTTGCATCAGTATCATGCAGCCCTAATGCACATGTATGTCTATTGCCTAATGCCTTCATGTAAAAAAAGATAAGACAAGCATAGCGGCCAACATTCCACTTTGACAAATCCAGCCTAAAGTTCTGGTAATTTCATTATTTTGATTTTGACTGATGTGAATTTAGATTAGTTCATCATAAAACAATTTACTCTTGTACTGGTGACAGGCAGTCCATATCTGAAGTCTGAAAGAGAAGTCATTAACAGCATTAGTCGACTAACAGTCATTAATTACTAGAATCCAACAATCTGATGTTTGTAACCTTCCTGTACATTCAAGCTGTACAAGCAAGTTACACAGAAGCTTACAATCCAACTGCTGAGGCCGGTGGACTGCAGCTGCCAATCAAGCCCATACGCTGAGCTAGAGCTTTAATCGGGCCTAATATGTGAGCCCAGCCCGTCCTAATTAAGGATACAAATAAATATCGGAGCCTCGCTGGAGAACACGGCTGATGGCCGCCGCTAAATCAGGCAACAGGCGTACAGGCTATTATAGCTACAAAGTTCACACGTCTATAATGTTATCAGGATATACAAAAGTGACCGTGTACGGTTTCAACAATGTCCTCCGCTCCACTTGGGCACTGCATGCATGCACACGCCACAGCGGCCACCGCCACACAGACACACGCTCAACTGTGTCAAGTTGCGCCACAGCGCACACAGTCTCAACTGTGTCAAGTAGCTCATAACTCACAGCCACAGTTATGAGCGCAGCTTACATAGTCACAGAGACATCATGATACCGCGCTGCGCTTGCCTGCCTGATAAAAGAAAATGACCCAATTGGGCCCGGCCCAGCCCTCGCCGCACAGACCCGTCGGGTCACGTTGGCCTCGGGCTGAGATCTTAAGCTCTACGCTGAACAGCACACAGCTGCACACAGTAGAGAGTGAGGGAGAGAGATAAAAGCACCTGGAAGTTGGGTCGTCAGCTTTTCATTTTGCCTACTTTAACTGGACACGTTGTACCAGCGTACTTTTAAGTGAAAATGTGGGCCATCGGCAGGTCTGCAGCACCACACAGATGAGGTGAAACCTTCATAAATAGTAAGGCAAATTTGAGAGGGAAGAAAGAATTGTGGGATCAACCAGAAACTACTGCCTTTGGTAGGGCAAATAGTGTCAATTGAATAATATCAAAAATGTCTTACCATGCAGGGCAAGGCGCCCAATGCACCAACACTTCTTCGTTGCCCTAAACACACACACGCGCGCGCGCACAGACACACACACACACACACACACACACACACACACACACACACACACACACACAGAGTATAAGAAATCACTGGGTAAGGTATACCATTATTTTGAATACCTTTGCTTGTCTCAGTCATGATCATCCTAAAGACAAATATACAAATTAACATGGTTCTGTGGGGCCGATGGCCAAGTGGTTATGGGAAATACTACCGCCTGACACTGAGTCCCCAGGTTGATTCCTGGGCAGGTCAGACCTTTGCTCCAATACTCTCCCTGCTTCCTGTATCTATACACTGTGAGACTATTAGGCTTGGACGATGCCTATTAAATCGCCATCTGCACATCAAACCATTGTGATGTGCGATGGCATCAGGACTTTTTGGAGTCTAGAGCGGATACAGAAACAACCTCTCTTTGTGTAGAACTGGTTTGTGCAAATTACTGGTTAAAGTAGTCTGACCAGGATCTCAGCACTGAGCAGTAAAATGACCTCACAGTTCCTCACACTATTGAAAAGCAGAAAGCCATGGTGACGTGAAGTTAACTTACTGGAACAGTGGGTTGTTTTAATAAACCATTGTAGGAACCCTGACCCCCTGACTGATTTGTCACATTTTTAGTGGCCACAACCCATATATGCTCATCCCATAATTGCATCTTCACTACAAATGGGGAACCATTTAAATAGTAAATAAACATGCGTCCCAACGGTATAACAGTAATTGCCAAGAACCTTTGTTACAATAGAGCAATAATCGACCAAACAGAAATGTCCCCTATGTGTGTGTGTGTGTGTGTGTGTGTGTGTGTACACAGAGAGAGAGAGAGAGACACACAGACATATAGGGTTCTATATATATTTTTTTTACCTCATTTGTCCTTCTCGCTGTAATCTCCTTATATGGGTAGACCTGGGACCTTCTCATCTGGGAACATTTCTTGCAACCTTAAAGGATGAAAAGACAAGTTCATTAAGCCATGATGCTTTGTAAATATCAGCAGTATTTTACATCTATCTATAAATTTGCCGAATCTCTATGCATCTGTGTTTCCGAGAGGGGCTGTTTATGCCCATAGCCCATCAGAGAGGGGAAAAGGGTGGTGTCTCCATGATTGGTCAAGCTTCACGTGACATCATAATGTCTTACTATAAAACAATGACAATGTGGGGTAATGCTGTTAAGTTGTAGAACTATGCCTGAGTCACAACAAGCAGCACAAGATAAACGCCTAGCTGTGGACAAAAATTGGGCAAATTAGCTAAATCTCTGTGTCTGTAGTGATGCTGTAGTGATTGGGTGTAAAGGGAACATGTACAAATCCCTGGGGGACTCCAGTCAACAAAGTATATAGGGTTTAAGTGGCTAACCACTTAAACCCTATACTTAGTTGATTCCAAAGTGATCTATACTAGGCCCCATCCTGTTGTACACTACAAATCTTCGCTGACAATAATTATAGTTTGGCTAATTTCTATGAATGTACACAACCCATTCAGACCGGGATAACCTATATGTTCTCTGGGAACACGTCTCTCTGGGAATAAGTCATTTATTTCTGAAACTCTTAAAAGCCTCATTTATACTACAACATATGACATACTTGGATGCAGAACATACCAGATCTGCAAGCTCATAGTGTGTCTTATCTGCCATTTCCCCCACATAGGACGTGTTGCACGGTTAAGTATAAACATTAAACAAGGCTTTAGAAGGCATTTTTAGAATCACCCTTTGATTAGTCTCGCATAGCCAGACCCCACAGAAAATGAAAAACAGCGACCTCTGCTTTTCTGATATTCTGTGGAGTCTGGCAGGAGTATAATGTTAGACTAGAGCGCAGGGAAACACCGGTTTCATGTCTGCCTATAGCGCATCACTTCCGGTTGGTGCGACCATGTTTTCATTCCCACTAACAATATTTCTACACGGAACACTAACACCACTTCTCCCAGAGAACATGGATGGTTTTGGTTATAAGCCCACTTGTTTCTATGATGAAAGAGTAATTTAAAATGTGAATATCTTTCCGTGGTTTTGTCCGCTCCGAGGACGCTATTGTTAAATTAGTTTCGGCTAGTTTCGAGGGGGGGAGGGTGGATCATGGTGGATGGACACGTGAATCCCGCCCACTACATTTGATTGGGTAAAGCGCGGCCCACTTCCTGATCTGAAGGCACGCCCACTTTTAGCCAATGCGCACTGGTTAGGACGAACCGCTCCGACAGATTCCACCGCAGGTCGGAATCTGTTCTTGAGAGATTACCCTTTGATCTAAACGGGTTAAGACATGCGCAGAAATGGGAGCTTGTAGATCTGCTATTTTTTCCTCAATATTAGTCCCAGAATGCTAGGGTTACAATAACCACCTTTCTTCTTCTCCTCTTTCTTCTTCTCCTCTTTCTTCTTCCTTTTCACATCCTCTGGCTTTTTCCCATTCCCATCCTCCGGCATCTTCCCTCTCCCTCTCTTCCGGACGGACCGGGTGGGAGGACAGACAGAGGGGGTAGATGGATGAGGAGAAGGGTCAGTGGTAGATGGTTGAGAAGGGTCAGTGGTAGATGGTTGAGGAGAAGGGTCAGTGGTAGATGGTTGAGGAGAAGGGTCAGTGGTAGATGGTTGAGGAGACGGCTCAGTGGTACAGGGTGTAGAGAGAGGAGCAGACGGGTCAGTTGTAGAGGGAGTAGAGAGAGGAGACGGGTCAGTCTTAGAGGGAGTAGAGAGAGGAGGAGACGGGTCAGTGGTACAGGGTGTAGAGAGAGGAGCAGACGGGTCAGTCGTAGAGGGAGTAGAGAGAGGAGGAGACGGGTCAGTGGTACAGGGTGTAGAGAGAGGAGCAGACGGGTCAGTTGTAGAGGGAGTAGAGAGAGGAGACGGGTCAGTCGTAGAGGGAGTAGAGAGAGGAGGAGACGGGTCAGTGGTACAGGGTGTAGAGAGAGGAGCAGACGGGTCAGTTGTAGAGGGAGTAGAGAGAGGAGACGGGTCAGTCGTAGAGGGAGTAGAGAGAGGAGGAGACGGGTCAGTCGTAGAGGGAGTAGAGAGAGGAGGAGACGGGTCAGTCGTAGAGGGAGTAGAGAGAGGAGACGGGTCAGTCGTAGAGGGAGTAGAGAGAGGAGGAGACGGGTCACTTGTAGAGGGGACAACTTCAACAAGTTGAAGTATGACGGTGATCGGTTCATTGGTGGGACTAGAATAGAATAAAAAACATGTATGGGCAATTAAAAACAAATAGCCAATGTGGATTACACTAACACATTAATTTATATTCACATAAAAACAAACATTTAACACAGAATAGCAATATACAGGACAGCCAAGTATATAAGTCCAGCAACTTAAACGGGTTAAGACATGCGCAGAAATGGGAGCTTGTAGATCTGCTATTTTTTCCTCAATATTAGTCCCAGAATGCTAGGGTTACAATAACCACCTTTCTTCTTCTCCTCTTTCTTCTTCTCCTCTTTCTTCTTCCTTTTCACATCCTCTGGCTTTTTCCCATTCCCATCCTCCGGCATCTTCCCTCTCCCTCTCTTCCGGACGGACCGGGTGGGAGGACAGACAGAGGGGGTAGATGGATGAGGAGAAGGGTCAGTGGTAGATGGTTGAGAAGGGTCAGTGGTAGATGGTTGAGGAGAAGGGTCAGTGGTAGATGGTTGAGGAGAAGGGTCAGTGGTAGATGGTTGAGGAGACGGCTCAGTGGTACAGGGTGTAGAGAGAGGAGCAGACGGGTCAGTTGTAGAGGGAGTAGAGAGAGGAGACGGGTCAGTCGTAGAGGGAGTAGAGAGAGGAGGAGACGGGTCAGTGGTACAGGGTGTAGAGAGAGGAGCAGACGGGTCAGTCGTAGAGGGAGTAGAGAGAGGAGGAGACGGGTCAGTGGTACAGGGTGTAGAGAGAGGAGCAGACGGGTCAGTTGTAGAGGGAGTAGAGAGAGGAGACGGGTCAGTCGTAGAGGGAGTAGAGAGAGGAGGAGACGGGTCAGTGGTACAGGGTGTAGAGAGAGGAGCAGACGGGTCAGTTGTAGAGGGAGTAGAGAGAGGAGACGGGTCAGTCGTAGAGGGAGTAGAGAGAGGAGGAGACGGGTCAGTCGTAGAGGGAGTAGAGAGAGGAGGAGACGGGTCAGTCGTAGAGGGAGTAGAGAGAGGAGACGGGTCAGTCGTAGAGGGAGTAGAGAGAGGAGGAGACGGGTCACTTGTAGAGGGGACAACTTCAACAAGTTGAAGTATGACGGTGATCGGTTCATTGGTGGGACTAGAATAGAATAAAAAACATGTATGGGCAATTAAAAACAAATAGCCAATGTGGATTACACTAACACATTAATTTATATTCACATAAAAACAAACATTTAACACAGAATAGCAATATACAGGACAGCCAAGTATATAAGTCCAGCAACTTGTCCTTTGCAGAAATATGCAGAATATGATTCAGCTATTGAGGCATGTGTCAGTGGAGGTTAAGAGATCGAGTACAGAGGACTGGTGAACAGCTTTGTCAGGTGGTGCAAACAGAACCACCTGTTACTAAAAAATGCCAAATAAAGGAGATGGTGGTGGATTTTAGGAAGATGGTGGCTGCCCCATTGTCTCCCATTTCCATTAGGGGGGAGGATGTGGAGGTAGTCCAGAGCATCTGGGCATGCAATTGGACAATAAACTTGACTGTACTGGGAACACAGATGTCCTATACAAGAAGGGCGAGAGCCAGCTTTACTTCCTGAGGAGGCTCAGCTCCTTTGGTGTGTAGGACTCTGCTGAACATGTTCTATCAATCAGTAGTGGCCAGTGCAGTACTGTATGCGGCGGTATGTTGGAGGGGTAGTATCAAGGAAGGCGACAGCAGGAGGCTGAATCAAGCTGGTTCTGTCCTCGGTACCACTTTGGATACTGTGGCCATCATGGACAATCCCTCTCATTCCCTACTACTGTGGCAGGGCAGAAAAGCTCCTTCAGCAACAGACTGTTACATGTAACAGTCAGTCCCAAGTTGCAAGAAGGAGCCCTATAGGAGATATGTTCTGCCTGCAGCATTAAGACTGTACAAGTCCTCATCTGGTTGGCTTGATCAGGCTGATTAGGATGGGGGATGTGGGATACAAGCCATCGGACTCTTGAGTAGTGTTTGGTCTGTCTTCTTAATATTGTAGGTTGACGATGCTTAGATGCATATTTATTTATAAAGTACCTACCTACCTAGCTAAGACCATGTAATAAGCTGACAGCTGGGGGGGGGGACACTATAAAGGCCATTGCACACAGGATGCGATTATTCGCATGGAAAAAAGGCACCCTGTCTGAGCCAACCTAAAGATAATGCATGCGTCCGCATGCATCCTGTGTGCTATGTCCTTAAGACTGATGGAGTTACCTCTCATTTGAATCCTGATCCTCCTCATCATCATCAGCACCAGCAACCACTGCTTCCTCAGCATCCGCCTCATCCTCAACCAGTGAGGACTGGTCTGGTGTTGTTGCTGTGGTTAGTCAATTAACACGATTACATTCATTTTATTAAAAGTAATCTTTTATTTGTATTTATTATTAACTAATATACGAAAATTGTAATTAAAAATTTTGAAGAAAATAAATAAATAATTATAAAAGTGTGTGTGTGTGTTCTTACACTTACAAAAAAAATAAGGACAATTTTACGTTTTCTTACACATAGTCAGTAGATACTCATATCCCGTTTTCATCGTCAGAAAAACCCCATTGTACTCCTCATCAACTGGAATATGGTGGATGAGGTCGGCCACCAACTTCTGCCCTCGACGGGTTTGTTGAGCAAGAAATAGGACGGGCTTTAAGCCCAAAGCCCCAAGTTTTGCCATCTGTAATTAAGAAATTAAGAAAAGCATTTGGCACACATAAGTTAAAACCACTGGATTATTGAAAACGCAACCTGTCTAATTTAGATGATTATCTTAGAAGCAACATTGCTGTACCTCAATGCTTATTCCCATGTAAGGCCATATGTCAATGACAGACAACACAACTTCGCTCTTTATCAAAGTTTATAGACAAAAATGGCTTCTTCCACATATGATCAATTCAAAACATTGTAAATAAAGGGTCCCCACACATTTTTAGCAATGAATTTCCAAAACTTTCCCAGAATATTTAGCCCAATTTCCAGGCCTATATAACAATCATTCAGCGCAATAATGTGTCTCTTACTCCTATGTAGAGCTTGTAGATCTGTTCTTTTTTATCATGTGACACCAACCTGGCACCCTATGCAGTGTTGATGCAGTGCAACCTAACAATTGAGACATACATTTGGCTGCCGTCACACAGCCCGTTCGGCGAAAAACTACTTATGTTACATATTTCGTGTAATATTATTCATGTTTATGAAAATGTTTGGTTAAAACAAAATCAATAGCCAAAAACAATGCATAGCCAAATATTTTTCCAGGACCCTTGATAAATTCCAGGACCTTTGATGATGTTTGATTAATTTCAAACCTTTTCCAGTACTGGATTATTTTTTTTTAAATTTCAAAATATTTCAAGGAATTTCATGACCGTGGGGACCCTGTAAATAAGATAATAATTTATACTTTATGGAGAACAAGTTTACACCTGTGGTAGATTAACCTCCTGCAACCCTTACCCTTTTTGACCTGATTGTCAGATTATGACCCATTTAGACTTTAGGATGATTCTAAAAACAAAGCCATGTTTATACTTCACTGTGTGACACGTCCTATGCTGGAAAATAGCAGATGTGCTATTTTTGGCATCCAACTCCGTCACATGGCGAAGTATAACTGGAGCTCAAGAGTTTCAGATATGATGTAGACTCAGATTGAAACGTATAACATATAGGTTATCCCAGTCTGAATGGGTTAAAACAGCCACATCAGACAGATGGGTCCAAGATGGATAACAGATCACTAAGAAAGAAACTGTATATAATAAAACTATATTTATACTTTGGCGATGCACAAAGGTCACAATGTGTCACAATACAACACTGAGTTTGTAGATCAGCTACTTTTTAATAGCTAAAGTATTATAGGCATAGACGGATTAAAGTGAAAATGGGCCCTGTGCACAAAATCGCAACGGACCCCCCCGCCCCCGCGCGTGCAGAGCGTGCGGATTTTTTTGCGGTTATTGCGGTTATATTGGGCGTTTTTGGGCGTTTTTTGGTTACTCTATTTCGGTTTTAGGGTTAGGGTTAGGGTATATATATATATATTATATGTATTATATATATTTTTTAAAAAGCCTATTAAATCCAAGGCCCCCCATTGGCTCAGGGCCCTGTGCACGTGCACACTTTGCCCAAGCCATAATCCGTCCCTGATTATAGGAAACTAACTATGGTTTTACTGTGCTTGACTGACCGGCCAACTGGTCTGACCTCCATAGTGAATCTATGTTGTATTGTCAACAGGAAGATGAGAGACACCAGACAAGCTAAAGAATGCTATCAAAGCTAACCTGGGCTCCCATAATACTCAGCAGTACCACAGGCTGATCACCTCCTTGCCCAGTGAGACTGTGTTGCCATGCCATAACACATTGATAATAATCATCAAGATAAAAATATATATTTTCATTCAACTTTTACATGATTTTTAGAAGGATCTACATATACTTACAGCAATTATTGCACTGTCCACCTGTCGTGAGACATTCTTAGCTTTGACTATTTTTTTGGCCCACTCTGGGCCATACTTAAGAACTTTTGCAGCCACTGCTGGTTTGGACTGGAGTGAAAAACAGGTCCCACAGGAGATCCTCCTGGCCTCCATATCAGCTCGGCATTTGGGACATGTTTTTGTCTTTGGCCGTGTCATTTTTGGAACTGTTGAGACAAAGAAAATAACCAGAATTTTACACAATGTGTTTATTCACAATAATTTAAAAAATGTACAGAAGGAACCAAATACACTCTTATGGCTGTGGCACTGTAAATGTTTAATGTCAAGGACACCAAATTATATTCATTTGCTATTCAGAAATAGCAGATCTTCAAGCTCATGTTGCATAGCAATGTGTTGTGAGCTTTTAGATCAGCTATTTAAAATAAAACCCTACAATAAAATTGGGTAAAGTGTTAGTGTTAATTCTCATTAAGTTAAAAACTTTTAATCCCTATCTCGATTGGATTTTGGGTAGTTCAAAACCGAAAAAACAGGATTGGGAGCACTCTGATATCTGATCAGATCAGGAAAACCTACTCAAATTGTAATCTGGATCAAAACAAAAAACATATGATTGGGATCAGTTTGATTAGAAAATAATAATAAATAGAATAAAATAAATTCTGTTATTTGATTTGCTCGTATAGCGTGCAACACCTACAGTACCATCAGCTCCCAGTACTTAACAGGTTGCAGAACTATGGCTGCACAAAACAAAACACTTTGTATGACAATGGGACTTAACTAGAAAGCAGGCTGTGTAGAACCAATGGTGGAAAAAAGTACTCAAATATTTTAATTAAAAAAATATGTAAGTGAAAGTCCGGCATTCAAAAGATTTACAACTATTTTCAGAATGATGTAGCTTTCAAGTTTCAATCTATTTTCTTCACCATGTTGACAAAAGCTACATCAATACATCTTCAACAGCACACAAAATGAGTTTGTTTAGTTTGTCCAACACGGAACACACATTATTCCAATTTCGGTCATGTATTAGTTGTGAGTTAAAGATGTGTGGTTGTGTTATTGTGTTTTAAGTTGTTCGTACTCACTGGAAGGATGGTGATGAATGACAAAGAAACCTGTGAAGGGGGGAGGGAAATGAAGATATAAATGCATAATACTTAAGATCAAATATTCCAGTGGCCACCAAATGGACCCTTACAGTTCTGTAACTAAACAATATAAGCACTGATATTCAGGATCTCTTGGTCTTTATAAACAAACTTAGCACAGGGTATATGAAAAATGGCCAAACCCTTAAAACACAAGAAAGCACTATGGCTCAATGGGATCATTTTGTATCCTATTCATAATAAAACATCCATTTGATTCCATTTGTACACTCAGAATGGGAAACACAAACAATGATTACATTTCGTTTTGCCTTTAGTGTTGTGCAAACAAACATGGCATATAGAATACATAACTACACACAAATGAAGAGGGACACACACAAATAGCCGAGCTCATGTTGTTGTGTTTGTTTGTTATCATGTTAGCTTAGGGTTATGTCCACAGTGAAACAGTTTTAAACTTATACAGACCGACCAACTTGCTACTGTACACACACCCTAACATGTTAACAACAACCCTGTGTTGTGTTGGTTGTGAACTTTGTTTTTCATACAACTTCTCCTGTCTGTCTCATGTTATTCAAATGAACTTCTAACACTTACACACTCATCTTGGCCTCTCATCAGCCCCACTGGCTCTAGACTAGAGAACAAGTTAATACTAACTGTATAACATTGTGTAAGGCTTAATTTCTATGTGTTTGTGAATTATCATTCTGGGAAAAGCAGAAACCCCTTTTTATCTCAAACATAAAGCACCCAGTGTAGTGGCCTTAGATTGCCTACTGGAGGTTTTTGTTTGATCAGAAAAAAAGGCGATTTTTATACACTGATTTCATAAGGCTGTGGTCCTGTTTCCATGGTTGAGGTTGTTGCTACTGCTACATCGGAGAATGTGAGATATATTTGATCAGCTCAAGGGATTGGCTATTGCTAATTTAGGAAAATGTTAAAGTAACGTGGGACTAAATAATTCAAATGTAATACTTTTGTTAAAAAGCTTCTTTACTGATAAATGTAAAACAAAATCACATCTGTGGCCTCAACATGTGTCAAAAAGAATGACACTTAGGCTTAATGAAATGCTGTGTTCTCGCAATGTTGTGGTCATGTTACCTGTTGGTAGTTTATTATAGATTATTTTTGTTTTCTGTTTTGATAGATTCATGAGTGTGTTTGCTAGTTTAAGTTTTTATGGTTTAGGGCGCAGTCACACCGAAGTTTAATTCTACCTATGAGGGCGGATTCTGCCAATGCTTTTCAATGGGAACCGAGCGGTTTGTTGCTATTTATGGATTTCTGCAACAAAAAAAACCACTCTACTCCCGTTGAAAAGCATTGGCAGAAACCGCCCTCATAGGTAGAATTAAACTTTGGTGTAACCCTGCCCTTAAAGATGTTAAGTCCTAGTTTTGTTTTTATTAGTTTCAGTATTATTAGTTTTTATAATACAGGAGGTATTTGTCAGAGGGAAGATTTAAGAATTTCACAATAGGTAAATGTCTCAGTCATGTAGACATCCCAGTTTCCCAAAGACTAAAACTATAGTTTTAGGGTAAAATATCAGAAATAAATCTACAGAGATTTTTTATTTTAGTTAGCTTTGTATATTTTGTATTCTGTCTAAAGTCTATTTTTATTTTTTATTAAAGTAAACTAATCAATGCTACGGCACCCTCTGACCAGTCAGAATCCTATTTACAAGTGATGAGTGCTGAGGAGTCTTTGGCTTTTCCAGTTTCCAGTACAGCACGTTCAAGATGAACTTATGCCAAAAAGAGATGGCAGGAGCATATGGATACAGTCCTAATACTCAGACTGAAAGGAAAATGGAATAATTGATAACATTTCCTGCCCTTTTGTTTCAGAGAAATGTAAATTGGGGTCTGGTGGGGATAGGCTGTGCATAATAGTCACTGTTACATCAGTAAACCACTCCTCGATGTCTACATTATCCTTTGGCACCAAAAAATGTTTATATTGGTGTTCACTTGTTGGCGTGTTGTTTAGCCCACATGGCATATGAGCTCTGCCATGCAGATAGGCATTCATACTAAATAAAAATTACATTCATATTTTGTTCATAATGCAAGCTGCAGTGCCAGCTTAAATGAACCAAATTAACAAAATTCACACATGAAAAGCAAAAGTATTAGGTCTGTTACTTATTTTCATTTATTAAATCCACCAAATGAGGATGACATACAGAGGAGATATCCCATCATCAATCCTCTCTGAGACATAAAACAGGACTAAAATGTTTTCCCTCCATTGAAATGGGACAGCAGAGTGACAGGAACCTGAGGGCAGAGAGGGGGGGATGACATGCAGCCAACCATTTAGACTAATAATGGTTGTTTTTAATGAAACCATAACCAATGTTCACATGGTGCACATACAGAAAAACAAACAATGAAGTTTTAGAAATATTTAAGACATCATGATGGGGTTCAGAGGATTATTGCCGTGGAACGTCTCCAGGGGTTCTGTGGGAAGAGTGTTGGCTCCCGTTCTTTTCTACAGTTGAGGTGCATTGGGATGGGTGGAAGGGCTTTCTCTCATGACCGTAGAGCTGTCACTTTCTCCACCAGCTTGTCATAATTGGCCCCAGAGAACTCCTCAACCTAAAAAGAAAATATGCATTAAGGCAGGGGTCTTCAACAGGGGGTCCTCGGAGTTACTACAGGGGGCTTTGCAAATCTTTGTGTGATAGGATCATCCTTTTTACATGAACCACTTGAACCCTAGAATCCCTATACTACACTATACTATACTACTGTACAAGCTCAAACGATCTACTAGCTCACAAGAGCTTGTAGATCAGAAAACCAAGTACAGAGCCAAAGGTCAAGTTTACTAAGCACTGAGGGTTAAATGTCTGAAATAAACAAACAAATAAAAGGAACATTAATTTACACAACACTGATAAAAGTAAATGAAGCTATCTATGAAATCTATGAAAAGGATTACTGTATCTGTATCACAATTGTATACAATGTAGTAGGGGGTCCCTGCTTCATCTCTCTCTCAGCTAAGGGGTCCTTAGCCTGAAAAGGACCCCCACCGTCTTGGGTCACCCTGTCTGGGTTTTTGTTCCAATAATGACCACCTCATTGTACAGTATCCCACTTATAATACACCTACTTTATTCTAATGCAAAATTATGCTTTTATTAGCCAAAGAGCATCTGCTTCCACAGCAATGCAAACAAAGAGAGCATGCCTTGATTGACCAAATAAGAATAGAGTATTCAACAAAGCTGTATAATAGTTAACAAAAAAAAAACCTGCCTCGCTACACATTTAATGCTGATGTTTTCTTCCAGTCTCCACTGCTCAAATAACTGATGATTATTCTTTAAGTCACGCGCAGCCAGACAACTATTCCTCAATCTCTGAATACTATATAGAGTCTGGAATTACACATCCTAAAAGCATGTCCACGGAAGCTGTCATCTGCTCGTCAATTCCGTCTCTACATTTTATATTATAATTTCAATTTCTGATAAGCAGGAAGCTACTATATATGCTTCAAATATTTTAATGTATATGAGAACAAATTTGCACAACTTTAGAGACGATTAGAGACCATTTTCAGAGCTTCCGTGCTCCAGACTGTATGTACTGTACTGTAAAATTGTGGGAGGCAACAGTTTGAGACTAGTTATTCCTGAACACATACTGTACTTGAACTAAATAGCTTACCATCTTTCCATTCTTGTAGAACTGGAATGTGGGCATACACTGGATTTTACATTCTGCTGACACGTCCTGAGAAGGGAGAAGAGAGAGACGGTGAAAATGATTGTCATTGATTGTTCTTAGATGTTGCATTCGCTGTTGCGTTCACTTCCACATCATGTTCCGCTTGTTGATGACAGAAGTATCAACGTAGACGATGGTTGCCATAGCAGCATTATACACAATATCAATCCACAACCACACGGTTTGGTGAGATAATTAAAGAGGAAAATATGCATGTCACTGTGAGGAGCAAGACATCTATATGTTCTCTTGTTGTGCTGGGCCCATACACCCACAGAAACAAAACTAAAACTAAACTGGATGTTGTAAATGAATTCATGTTGAGCAACTGCACATCCTATATTTCTTGCCTTAATGTTGCCAGAAACTGGTGGGCTGTATAGGTAAAACACACTGACTTACCGCTGCCTCATCCACATCGACCTTCAGGAAGACTACGTTCATGTTCTCAGCTTTTTCTGCCAATTCCTATGGAAGAATAGATTACATCAGCATGGAATTGGTTGATGATATACTGTAGATTTTTGATCTGACACAGTAAAAAAAAAGAAAAGAGGCATGTAGACCTGATGGCAAAACAGTATATCATTTATATACGTATATAAATATCTTAGTAACAAATTCAAACAATTCCCTGGTTAAATAATGTCAAGGGATTCTCTCTACAGAGGTTTTCATTTAAAGTAGGCATCGTCTGGAATTCCCACTGAGACCGGGCTGCTCTCAGTGGAGAACATGGCCCCTCCCCCAGCTGATAACACAACACCCACTTGGCAAAAGGCCCTGCATAATACTGGAAGTACAGCTGGCAAAATACACAACCTTGAATCAACATCATTCAAAGTTGGATTTTCAAGTCTTGATGGAGTGAACTCAAAAGAGAAGTAATAATGAAACTAGATAAAGTGCTCCTCGGAGCACAGGTCTCCGCCAGGTCAGATACGTTATTGTGGCCTCCTGGTGGCGCTATAATAGGCCAATGTGAAAAGGGTGCCATTTATTCTTAGGTCGTTCACGGCAATCGGACACTGCATTCATGATTTGAAGCATTTTGTTCCAAAAATGTGTTTTGCTAAATTAGACCTGCTGGTGGCGCTATAACAGGCCAATGTGAAAAGGGTGGCATTTCTTCCTCGGCCTAGTGGGAATGTGCGTGTGAAATTTCACGGAAATCGCACGCTGCGTTCATGGTTTGAGGCAGTTTGTTCAAAACGGACCAATCCTGCAAACTTTGGATGGCAACCTTAACCAATAAGGATGGAATATGGGAAATCCGACAGGTCAGGGTTGATCACATGACTATAGAGATACTGTGTACCGATTTGCATGACGTTTGGTTAAAAACTGTAGGAATAATGTGAAAAAAATGGGTTTTGCACAAATCGGCCTCCTGGTGGCGCTATAACAGGCCCATGTGAAAAATTTGAGGCAGAGGTTCTGAATTGGCATCCAGGGAGTGTGTGTGCACAGTTTCGCAGCGACCGGGCCAACGGTGCCGGAGATTTGGTGGTAACACACGGACACACGGACGGACGGACGGACGGACACACGGACGGAGGGTAAAACATACTCTCTCGCCATGCCTTACGGCCTGGCGGAGACAAATATGGAACAACAGCTACAGTATCTGAGCCCAAGCTGGTTCTGTCTTCTTTGGCTCAATTCCAGTCCAGTCTACATCCTAAACCACTTTCAACCTGGCGTCCACATTTTGGGCGTACCCCATCATAGGCAAAATCTTTCAAAAATAGAGAAATAGCAGATCTACCAGTTCACAACATACTGCACAGTGACAAGCTATTGGCTATGGCTATTTTTATGCAACACAGTTGTATGAAGAAGTCTAAAAACAGGGCTTAAGTGGTTAAGTCTATCTATGCTATCGATGAGCTCCAACTCTGCAATCACAATCATCTGATCTCTCACCTTGAAGCGAGGGGCAATGTGTTTGCAGGGGCCACACCATGTGGCTGTAAAGTCCACCACCACTAGCTTGTCCCCAGCTTCCACCAGGATGGCACGGAAAGAGTCCTAGAGAATGTCAGACATTATTATACTATGGGTGACAGACAGATCATCAATTCACCTATAGGCATACATTCCCACTCAAATTCACATTGTCCACTTTATATTTCTGGCATTTACACACCTTCTTTCTGGCTCATACAAGTTTGCAAACAATTCTTTGTTTGGCATAAATATGGAACATGAAATGAAGATTATTCATTGTATTAAAAGCGTTTTTTGTTTTTATTATATTATACTATTGTGTGATTAACATTGATACAACCTACAGTTTACATGCTGTCTATTTACAGTACTACCATGTCAATGGTGACAAATGTCACAATATTATGTCACATGATCTCAAGGAATGCTGATGGCAATCAGCATACAGTAAGTGGCCAGTGACTTTGACCATTTTCACTTTCACAACCTTTGCATCATGCATGTCACACAAACAGAATGCAATGTGTTTTGTTGATATAACAAGTTTATTCATATAGAGCCCTATCCACAAATGCCACATTCTGTTTGTGTGACATGCATGATGCAAAGGTTTTGAAAGTGAAACTGGTCAAAGTCACTGGCCACCTACTGTACTTGCACACGCCAACACAAGCACACAATACAAGCACTAAATTGTATTCAGTTTTAGAGTGGAACATATTTTAGACCACATTGTGATTAGACTAAATAGTGATACTTGTAACCATTGATGTGGTATAAATTGATGGTGCATAAATTAACTGTATTAGACCTTGGGGGAAATGGGATAATAGGATGACAGCCGAAGAAGACATGACATTGATTTTAACATGAATATAAAATGTAAGGCAATCATGTACAGAACATTTACACACGCTACGCCTGTGATATCATAACTAAAACACACACTGAACTCTGGAAATAGAAACATACATTTTCCCGGCTGGATGGATGAACAAATTGGCGCCTATATATCCTAAACAATAGCACTGTCAGAGCCTAAACCAAAACGTCTTACTGGATGTGACAATGACATTACGAAATATGAACATAAACAATAGCTAAACACTCACCAGGTTTTCAACTTCACGAACCATGGTGACTGATGATGGTATTTCTCTGGATGATGATGATCAGACTGCTGGCTGGGACTAGAGGTAGAGTGATCCTGTCTGTCGACCTGTGTTGCTTTATGACACTTACTACAGAACCTCCCCTTTGAGGAAACACCACAGCATGCACTTTGATCATTGGCAGCTCATCAAATCACCATGCAATCAATCACCAATCAATGATCACAATGATCAACCTTTGTTTGATCAACCAATCTCCATACGACCATGCTTGTAAAAAAAACAAAAAAAGATTTCATTTTCCAGATACATATGGATGAAGATGAATCGGATGTTTCAGCTCTTAACCACTTAAACCCCTATGGGTAACCGGAGTCCCTCAGGGCTCAATACTAACTTTCAAAGCTTTAGCTGAAAATAGCCGATCGACAAGCTCACAAATGAATGCGGAGCTTGTCGATCTGCTATTTTCAGTGAAAGCTTTCCCCACAATACGATGCTGGGGTTTAAGTGGTTAATATATATAAATGTAATTGTATTCTATTATAAAGTGCAGTCTACATCATGGATGTGTGTGTGTCAGTGTGTCATGGATGTGAGGAGCCGCGCGGCGGGGAGGCTCTTCCTCATTTTAGTCACTATGTCTTGACACATTCCTTCGGTCTACTGACTGAATTATGAATGAAGCTGCATAATGTCCAATGTCAATGAAAGTATGCGCAATGCCACACCCTCTTGTAGACTTTTAGAAGACCCCCACCCCCCAACTGTTTACTGTACATATTTTATTTATTTATTACTCTCGTATTAGTCGTATATGATGTTTTGCATATTATCTTTAAATGTCTCAATGAATTGAATACACAGGACGTCAATAGAAATAAGCCCTGGGCTTTTTTGGGTTAACCTTTAGCATCCTTTTGTATGAATCTGTATTCACTCAATCAATCAATCAATCAATCAATCAATCAATCAATCAATCAATCAATCAATCAATCAATCAGGCATGTTAACATCCTTCTATTACTCTTAAATTGCATGAATCTTCTAAATTGACAAGAAACAAAAGTACTACATATTAATTATTTGGTCCCACATTACGTTAACGCTTTCCTAAATTTTAACAGTAGCCAATCTCTTGAGCTCATCAAACACATCTCACATTCTCCTTGACAATAGAGTAGCATTAGCAACATCCTCATGTTATACAGTTAGTAACTTGTTCTCTAGTCTAGAGCCAGTGGGGCTGATGAGAGGCCAATATACAATGTAAGTGTTAGAAGTTAATTAAAATAGAGACAGACAGGAGAAGTTGTATGAAAAACAAAGTTCACAACATGTATTTATTATAGAAAGGCTATGGGGTTAGAACAGACTCAAAATTATTTGTATCCGTGAAAGCAGATTTGTACTCGTAGAGGCAATTCGCAACAAACAGTCTGTAAGTGTAAATCAGATTTGTACTTGTGAAGTGCAATTCGTAACTCAAATATCAACATTTGTAACTCAAATATCAACATTTGTAACTCGTGTATCAACATTTGTAACTCGTGCATCAACATTTGTGTGTCAACTTATACATTTTAGAAGGAGATTTATTTGTGACTTTCCACCGATTTGTTTGAGTAATTATGAGGCTCTTTTACCACACTGTTTTGTCATATGATTCGTAACTTGTAAAAAATAAAATCACCTATTTATGCAGAGTCATTTGTATTTGTGTATCTAAATGTACAACTCGTAAATCAACATTTGTGTGTCAACTTAAGACATTATAAACGCAAATGTAGCTGTGACTCATTTTGAGACCATGCTGGTGTTCAAACAGTCTCATATATATTCGTATCTGTAAATAAGATTTGTAACTATTTTCACATTTGTAACTCAAATAACAACATCTGTATGTCATATATGAACATTTGTAAGTCAACTTTGAAATTATAAAACTAAATGTAGCTGTGAATGTACACGGATCTGTGTGACGAATTATGAGACTGTTGTCCCGTGTTAAATGCAAACCGATCTGTGACTCGTGTTGGGAGCAGTACCGAGTGCCTCCGCTAGATGGCGGCCATGCGCCACTGGAGCTAGCCCGGATGTGACGTTACCGTGCTATGGGCTATGCTATGCTAAGTGCCTTTAGCGCTCAGGTGACGGTCATGACACGATCAGCATTAATGTGGCTGTTTGGTCTGGGTGACCAAACGCGCATTCACTGGGGACAAACACTTTAACAAGTTGCTCGAGGCGTGGAAACAACTACGCCATGGACCCTGGAGGACGCCAACCTCCTCCGGTAAGTTAATAGTTTAACTTTTATTCGACACAATTACTTGCATTATCCGTCGTCAGTTAAATAAAGTATATTTTTAGCATTTCTGTTGTTGCGGTCTCGCTTGCTACTGAGCACTCATTTGTAGGCCTTCCCTAATCCCTGCTAGTAAACAGATTTTAAAAATAATATTTAGACTAACGTTATGTTTCACGGTTTCAACGGAGACGTGTGAAGTGGTTGTGTGTGTGTGTGTGTGTGTGTGTGTGTGTGTGTGTGTGTGTGTGTGTGTGTGTTTGTGTGTGTGTGTGTGTGTGTGTGTGTGTGTGTGTGTGTGTGTGTGTGTGTGTGTGTGTGTGTGTGTGTATGGTCAATGTGTGCGTGTGTACAACAGGGCAATTCTAGACATTTAGAACCCCTCACTGGCTTAATATTCATGTCGGTTAATTCAGTTAATCAGAATAAATCAGGTTCCATATTTCAATGTTTTTTTTTTAATTAATGCCCTACTTCACCATACCAGTGTGTCGTACATAAATAACAGATCTATAAGCTTGCAATGCAACATGTTCTGAGCTGGTTTATCTTCTATTTTCCCTTATTTCTTATATAAAAAGGGAATGGTTTTGGAGTGACCCAACAGTATCTGTATCATTATCAGCAGGAAATAAAAAGTGAGCATAACTAACAATAGATATATGTTTTTCAATTAAAACAGAACTTCTTGACACCAGGTGGAGGCTGCAGCAGGAGGAAACCTGCTGGAAATGATCATCAGAATTTTTTTCGAGATTATTTTGAATTACTCCTAGTATAATGAAATCCCCAAAAAAGGGATGCCAGGTTTAAAGTGGTTAAACATGCGTATGGGTGGGTGTGTACTGAAATTGCGTATGTATTGGCTACAAAAGTGTGGGTCATAAAATGTCGAAATGACCATTTATTGCACTGCCCTGTCCACTGTAGTCAACCTGTTTGAATTGGTAGAAACGTGATCTTCTGGCAACTGAGTATGATATTTTGGGTAACCACACAGTTAATGATCATGCCTCAAATAAGTAGTTTTAGAAAAAAGTAGTGTGTGTGTGTGTGTGTGTGTGTGTGTGTGTATATTTATATAAGAATCTGATAGAACATATCAGATATAGAACAATACTAGGATAGTAGTGTTGATGGTACATCAACATCAATGCTGGGGTAGAGCAGCTGGCTGAATGTATGTTTTTCTTTCCCCCAGATTTGTCAGAGGGAGCCCTTCAACCTTTAACGCCACATGTTGGGCGTGTCCACCACCTGTCATGCAGATTTCCCCACGACCACATGAGCAAATCCCTTCAACATCAAGCAACTGCCACACTGTCCAGTGGGAGAGGTTTGCTTAGGTGAGTAGTCTGAGTTTACCTTAAAGCACGTTAGAGCAATGACACTTTGGGAGAGGTTTAGGTTGTTAATTACCTGCCTGTGATCCAACTCCCAATATAGGCTCTATGCACAGCAACCATATTGGAAAGAAATTGGGCCTCTTCCTTACTTCCTTCACAGGTTTTACCAATGATAGTGACGAAGGCTCTGTTCCATTTCATGTAGCACAGTGGTTCTCAAACCAGGACACCATAACTCTTGAGAGTGTACAAATGGAACCACATTTTTTCTTTCTAGGCAAATTATGATAAATTGTGGAATAATGGCTATTTTCGCAGGTAAAGATTGTCTTGATTTCTTGTAGCCAAATTTGTTACTCAAGACATTTCCGTTGACCTCTTCAATGTAGCACATGTCATTTGATGAAGCATCCACCCACTAGTGAATTTGACAGGATTAAGCAAGTTGACAGTTAGTTAAATCAAATGTTTGGTTTAGACTAATTGCCTTATTTGATGACTTGTTGCTTTTCTGATTTTTAGTCCGGGAAGCTGAACTTAACCCACAAAGCCTATCAGAGATGCAACGAGAGCTGCTCATCAGAAATGCAAATGCATTGATGTGAGGGAGGACCCAGGTAAGCAATATTCAGGCCTGTAGGTGCTTTAAATATTTGCTCGTTAAAATGCTAAATATCAAGCATGACCGCCGGGCACAGTTATGAAGTAATGTTATTGTACTGCACACGATTGAATGAAGTCAATAGTGGTTCTATCTGTAGAGCAGTTTATTACTTACACCCCCCCCTCGCGCACACACTTTGTTTGTACAATTTGTAGGTGAAATTGCTGTTGGACTAGAGGTGACCAGATACACCTTCTCACTGATGATGAAGAAACTGAGAAATTAATTCCAGCTAAGTTAAGGTTGGTAATTTGTGCGGCTCTGGACTGTTTTTCAGTCAGCAGTAGACTTTTCTAAATTAGACTGATAACGTGTGTGTGTGTGTGTGTGTGTGTGTGTGTGTGTGTGTGTGTGTGTGTGTGTGTGTGTGTGTGTGTGTGTGTGTGTGTGTGTGTGTGTGTGTGTGTTGAAAGAAGACAAAGATTTGGCTCGCAACTCACTTTTATGCTCCAGGTTTTATTTCAAACAAACAGCTGATACGACGTTTCGACCCTTTCGGTCTTTTTCAAGTATAAACAAGAAACAGGAAATGACCTTCTTTTTATACAAGAATGAATGATTTTGGTTATCAGCCCCACCTGGTGATCAGGGGTGATACCAAGACTTAATAAACATTTTGTCATAAGACAACTTATCAAAGGACAATATTTCATCTTTTCCACTTCACAAAATATTTTTAGAACATTTTCTTGATTTTTTACATGATTTTTCACAACAGTTTTTAGAAAAAATATATACTTTAGTAAAGATATAAGTTTTAAAAAACAGTAGACTCAATTCATTTGATTCAACAGACAGGTAATAAATTCCATGCTTACTATCTGCTGACAACTAATTTCCAAAAAATATTCCTCCAGAACATACATTTCAGAGCATGCATTTCTCAAGAAATATTCCTTAAAAACCATATCTTTTGACCCGGTCCAGATCCTAGTCACTGTGTACCACAGGTAACAAACAAAAAACAACAAAGGGAAAAGAAAACATTAAAGTTTTATAACCTACATACACATAACTCCCTTCCTTGGCTTGTTTATAAATATGGCCTAATGTCAAAGTCCTCATTGAGTCCTGTTGGTGCCATAGTTTTGAGATAAACTAATGGTACTGCTGGATGGCTCTTAGTTTTCTGAAACTTCAGAGTGAGCTTTTGACCATGGCGTGACGAATGATCGGCCATTCCTTCCTGCATGGACCTTGCAGGTCTTGGCCAAGCCTTTATTCACTACCTGACCGCTGGCACCGGTGACCACCGGGAGACAATTGAGCTGGTGAGTTATGACAGTTTTCAACACAAAATGTTTCTTTTTGGACAGATGGAGTATGTAACCACCTTGTATCTTACAGCTGTCCAGTGACAGAGAACTGTCAGAAGACAAGAGAACACAAGCCCTCAATCTGTGCCTGGCCTGGGACTTTCAAGCACCAACACCAAGCAACCGACTGGCTCTTTCAAAACCTCCTCATGCATGCAGTAAGTAATGTCACCCATATGATAGACACTGTTCTGGTATTCAAAAATATATTAAATTTTTTCTAGCTGTACAACATTTCAAGTGGATAAAGTTGATATCACTGTTGGGCTACGGAATCAGTGGAACCGGCGGTATAAAGGTTTCTCAAACCTTTATATTTCAAGGACCACCATAACTCTGACGGTGTACAAATGGGTCCATTTGGTTCCATTTGTACACTCAGAGTTACAGACCTGTAAGTGTCCATTTGTGACTCCCTCAAGTAACCTCAGTTTGAGAACCACTACAGTGTATGCAATACTGTACATTATGCATGCTTGAGTTTGTTTTATCAAAAATGATAATGAATGCCAAAAATAAACATTATATAAATTGTATAGATAAAAAAACAAACAAACACCTAATTACAAACTTCTTAATAAAGGGTACACTTTATTTAGCGCCTTGTAAACTTTTAAAGGAATGTCCAAAGCGCTTTACAATGTGCATTACATTCACTCAACGATGGCGGAAGAAACCATGTAAGGCGTCAACCTGTTCATCATGTTAGTAATGAATTGTGAGGATCTGGACTGTTTGGTCAAAAGTATTAGACTGATGACTTAGTTGCTTTGACATTTAGACCTGAGGCTGATTCTAAAAATGCCTTCGAAATCCTTACTTTAATTCACATTTAGAATTCTTGTCATAATTATCACATTTCTTTCTCCCCCCTCTTCACCCGAAGGACCTACAACCTCGACCAGGCTCTTAGATGGTGAACGAACCAGATCAACTTGTCCTTTTCGGCCTTCTCAATCCTTGCTGGCGGTGAGCTTTGGACCATGGCGGGTCACTTCTTGACCGATGGCACTAAGACGACAACAGCGGCTGGTAACTTAGACCTTCAGCACAGAGGAAAGCACCTCCCAACCGATTCATAATGTCATCAGGTCCCTCAAGTATTCTGGAGAAGCTGGATAGCGCAAGAGAATATATCAGTTAAAATACTTTTTCTGGATCAAAAGAAAATATAATTATCAAACATACTTGACATTTATAAATATGTCTTGGACAGTTGATGGACTGCAAGACATCCTGCTTTGTAGGCCAACATCAGTAATTTGTATGGAGGGAGGGAACAAACTTTACACAAGTAAACGGCCATTTTTACCTGGGGTTCTGATTCACTCTGGAACAGAATGTTGACCATCTCCTGTTCTAGTCGGGATAAGTGGCCAGATCCGTAGTCTTGAAGGCCCTAGGCTGAGCTTCTGGACTTGCGGCGTTAACTGTGCAATGACCTACACGGGTAAATAAGTTAGCTACTCACGCATGAATGTAGGTGTTATTATACCAGAGCTAGTCATTTAGTGTGTAAGTGTATTTCCACAGTTGTTATAACCCCGAAACTATCAAATATATTTCTCATACAGAACAGTGTCTATCATATGGGTGACATTACTTGCTGCATCCATGATGCGGTTTTAAAAGGGCCATTCGGTTGCTTGATGTTGGTCCTTGAAGCCAGGCCAGGCACAGATTCATAACTTGTGTTCTCTCTTCTTCTGACAGTTCTCCATCACTGGACAGCTGTTAGAATGTGTACAATGTCACAATGTATTACTAACCTTGGCTTAACTGGAATCCATTTTTCAGTTTCTTCATCAGTGAGAGGAGTGTCTGGTCACACTTTTTCCCACCTTTCACACCTTTGCGTGAACTTCACTGGAGCAGCCCACTGAACTCCCTCTTGTTTGTAGAAGTGAATCATTGTACTCTCTTGGTCATCCGGGCCCATCCTCACAATAATTACCAGGGGTGCACATAACTTTTTAGGTCTGGTACGCAGAAGAGCACCTGGACATGTGACTTGGCGCGCATGGCGCCCGTCCCGTTTTGTCAACGGGGGGGGGGGTTCAGCCCGGACAGTTTTGTCAACGGGGGGGGGGGGGGGGGGGGGGGGGTTCAGCACGGTGCCCACCGGACAGTTTTGTCAACGGGGGGGGGGGGGGGGGAGAAAAAAAGGACGCTCTGCTTCTAAATTCCGCCGATTTTCGCCGTTTTTTTTTTCTCACGCTGTTAGATAAAGCCCCCAAGGTTGGTGCCCTGTGCTGCTGCGCTGATTTTATCCGCCAGATTGGGACGTTCACGGCATATTTTGCACCATTACGGTGCGTTCATCATCGGTGACGAGTGCCTCTAACAGCCGCTGCTGGATGCGTGCACGCAGCGAGGCAATGCAAATAGTAACGGCTGCAACCTTGCAATGCGAGGCGATGCGAGGCGACGCGAGTCATATCTCTACCCCTGCGCCTAATGGCTGTACATGGGGCCGACGGGTGCTTTAGAGTGATTGTGTGAGTGTGGCTTCTTTTTTTTTAGTTTTGCTAAAAAATAAAAGCTTGGAAATTCCTGTCCCAGCTGTTGGTGCGCAAAAGCGCCTCGCGTCGCCTGATGTGGTGCGCATTTTTTATTTTGGGTGCGCATGCGCACCTGCGCACCAGTTATGTGCACCCCTGATAATTACTAACCTTTGCTCAACTGGAATACATTTTTCAGGTTTTGAATCGGTGTGATGTACAAATTCTCGGAGGCATTGCAGTGGGAAAAGTTTGGCCAGATACATTTTATAGCAAAAACAGATGAAGCAGTTGATATTTAGCATTTGAATGATCAAATACACAAAATAATAAAGCCCCTAGAAGCCTGAACTTCGCTTGGGCAGCCCACTGCACTCCCTCTTTTTTGTAGAAGTTAATCATTGCACTCTCTTGCTCATCTGGTCCTCCCCTCACATCAATATGCAGAGCCAGGGTTGGTGCATTTTTATTTCTGACGATTAAGTTTTGTGTGAATTTTTTACATCTGTGGGTCAGGTTCAGCTTTCCTCTCTTCCAGGTTGAGTACTCTGTCAATAAATGTGTTGAACCCTGTAACTTTTTTTGTTTTTGTTTGTGTTATACGTTTTTGTTTTCGATATTGTCGAGGGGAGATCAGAATGTTAAATGTAACAAAATGGGTTCTGTCTGAGCAGAAGTCATTCTAATAAATGATGTACTGTCGCTGAAATCTAATAAATGTCATTAAAAATGTGTGTGTGTGTGTGTGTGTGTGTGTGTGTGTGTGTGTGTATATATGAACATACTGTGTGTTTGACAAATCTTTAACCAATGAAAAGTGTTACAGCTCTAATGACTAAACCTTAACTCCATTTGGATCCTCAAACTGTTGATCACACCATATGTCCAACTAGTGGAGTTTGGTGGTTTGGACCAGATCTATCTCCACATTAATGCCAAAAACCTAACTCCGCTTGAGCTTTACTTGGGTGACGTGATGATAATATAAGGACCCGTTCAAGTATCTGATGTTTATTCACCATACCAAGTTTGAGGCACTATTGTGTTAAAACATTTTTTTAAATGTATTAAAGTTCTGGTGTCCCGCTCCAAATGTACACATACTCTATGGTACAGTTAAGAATATTGTAACTACTTGCTATCTATTGATGCACACCTATGCTCTGTAGCAGTTACTGAATCAATGCATTTCAGTCATGGAATTTAACAGGTGTGTGTGTGTGTGTGTGTGTGTGTGTGTGTGTGTGTGTGTGTGTGTGTGTGTGTGTGTGTGTGTGTGTGTGTGTGTGTGTGTGTGTGTGTGTGTGTGGTGTGTGTGTGTGTGTGTGTGTGTGTGTGTGGCCCTCAACCCAGTGAACTGAAGCAATTAGAAATTGCCAACATTTGTGTGTCAACTTATACATTTTCAAAGTAGATTTATTTGTGACTCCACAGATTTGTGAGTAATCATTAGACTATTTTACCTTGCTGTAGTCATGTGATTTTTTTTTAAATAACAAATGCATTCATTCGTGTTGGGAGCATAGTTAAAAATAGGGTCGGGAGCAGTACCCAGTAACTCCGGTAGATGGCGGTCAAGCACCTTTGTAGGAGGAATTTGAATACCGGATGTGACGCACTTCAGAGAAAGCCGGCTTTGTGTGCTTCGCGCGTTTTAAGAAGCCATTTTAAAAGTAGCATGAAAAGCCCAGTCTTCAGTCTTGGTTCAGGTACTCCTTAGGACAAACACTGTGAAGAAGTTGCTCGAGGCGCTGAAACAACAAACTACGCCATGGACCCTGGAGGACGCCAACCTCCTCCGGTAAGTTCATAGTTTAACTTTTATTCGACACAATTACTTGCATTATCCGTCGTCTGTTAAATGAAAAGTGTATTTTCTGCATTTCTGTTGCCGTTTCGCTTGCTACTGCGCACACTAACGTTAAGCACTCATGTGTAGGCCTTCCCTAATCCCTACTAGTAAAGGGTTTTTTAAAATAATATTTAGACTAACGTTATGTTTCACGGTTTCAACGGAGTCGTGTGAAATGGTTGTGTGTGTGTGTGTGTGTGTGTGTGTGTGTGTGTGTGTGTGTGTGTGATATAGATATATAGAGAGAGACCGAACATGTTTTGGTGGCGGTATGACAGCATGTTGACGTTCCTAAACTCTTTCAACTGATTTTCAATGTGTGCTACAACAGGGCAATTCTAGACATTTAGAACCTCACTGGCTTAATATTCATGTCGGATAATTCAGTTAATCAGAAAGGCTGTTTTGTGTAGTTGAAAGTCTATTCTCCAGGGTGTGAAGCCTGTCAGCACCCCACCTTCTCTGTGTAATGCACGTTTTAGGCAGAAAATAAAATGTGTCCGCCAGATGGAAATTATTTCATTTACTCCACTGCGCCCCCTACAGATCTGGTAAATGGTAATTTATATAGACCAGATCTGTAGAGGGCGCAGTGGAGTAAATACAATTTCCGTCTGGTGGACATATTTTTTTCTGCCTCAAAAGTTTATTTATACGAGAAGGTGGGATACTTAGAGGCTTCCCACCCTGGAGAATAGGCTTTCAACAACCTTGTTTTGGTGAGTAGAGAATTATTTTGATTATTTGTTCAACTAAAGACGGAGACGTCACACGGCAGTGGAATGTTTGGTCTATGACCAAGTCCTAACCTACCCCAGGGGGGGTGCAGTTTAGTAGACCTTGTATTGTGAATTTGTACTCCCATGTACTGTCATGTACTGTTCTCATGTCTTACTAAATAAAGTACATCAATCAATCAGCAGAGCAGCGCGCCTGGCAAGGCGTGCAGAGAGAACTCACTAACGCTCTGGACCAGGGCTAGTATGTAGATCTAACCAGTTGTAATTTCTAGGTTTAGAAACGTTGTCTTATAAGTTAAGTATATCCTCAGTGCAGACATTGTCAGAACGTATTGGCACTGGGTAATCTTAAAATAATGTCATATACAAAATATTGATTTGAAGTCCTACTGGCCATAACTAGTCTGCAACTAGTTGGATTTCACTGATCAGTATACCTTCAGTACACTTTGTTAGCTTTATTTTTAAGTTGAAATTTGGCTGCAATTCCTCAGTTGTCTAATACTGGATCTGATGTGAGCATAACTAATAGGATTCCTAATTTTCTCATGAAAATAGAACCTGACACAGCAGGTGGAGGCCGCAACAAGAAACCTCATGGAGTTAATCAGCAGGGAAGTTATCTCGAATGGGTCACCCAATACCGCTACAGTACCAGCTGCCACTCCAAGGGCTCCAGAAATGCCCGGGCCCTACCAACGTCCTGCAAGCAGGGAAGACAGCCGGGAGAGTCGAGTGCAAGTACAGATGACAAAGTGAGTCCTTACTCCTCAGGGAACATTTGACCTCTCAAGCCCTATTTGTAAATGTTGGAATATATTTCTTGTGAGGAGAAGGCTTCCGCACACCCGGTTCCTCTCTAGTTGGTGCGTTGGTCACAAAAAGTATACTTCAAAAAAATCTTAATAAAAAGATAAGGCCCGCACACAGCTGCTTGCTTTGTTCAGAGTTTAATAAAAAAGAGCAACGTTTCGGTCCCTTCGGACCTTTCTCAAGCTGGGGTATAGACAGGTTGACAAACATTTTATACTTTCTGAGGCTATGACAGCCAATCAAAAGAGGTCAATGTGATCATTCATTCAGACACCTGAGTCTTGAAATAGTCATGTGACTTTTGTTAAAGTAACAGTGCCTTAGAAAATCCTATACATGTATTATTGAAAATAACTCATGACAATAATACACAGGAAAAAAAGGTCATACCAAATCAAAAACATACCAAACAATAAAATAAAAAGGAAATCAACAATAGTAATCATATCATAAGATCCTACTCAAAATAAGAGTGGAAAATAATAATAATAATAATAATAATAGGAAAACAACTACACAGAAACAGGCAACGAAGTTACAACATTACATTCAATAAGAATTCATCATTAAGCCCTTTCGGGTGAAGTGTTTGAAGTGTGAATATCCAGTATGCTTCTCTCTGTTTAAGTAGATGATCATGGTCACCACCTCTCCTTGGTAGGGGGACTTGTTCTATGCCAATGAAACGGAAAGTAGAGATGTCATGTTTACAATCATTGAAATGGACAGCAACAGGATAATCTCTGTCATTCCTACGTATGGAACTTTTATGTTCACTCATTCTCTGTTTTAGCTGTCTTTTAGTTTTACCAACATATGCTAAACCACACGGGCATCTGATTAGATATACAACATGGGTTGACACACAAGTAATAATGCTGTTGATTTTGAACTTCTTGCCTGTATGAGGATGATTAAAAAATGTGGTCTTGTGCGTGTTGCCACACTGGGCACAATTGCCACAGGGATAGTTCCCCGTAGGAAGAGGACACAAACGTGTCTGTCTTAAGACAACCTTAGGAGACTGGTAGTCTGAATGAACTAACCGGTCTCTCAGGTTTTTTCCCCGTTTAAAGGAGAATAAAGGAGGATACTTAAACAGTGATGCCAATTCTGTATCTGAGTTTAAAATATGCCAGTGTTTTTTAAAAATGGCTTTCAACTTGTATGAATGAGGGGAAAACGTAGTAACACATGTGACAGAAAATCTTTTCTCCTTCTTTTTTGTTTTCTTTAATAGCTCCGACCGGGGCTTCTGTAAAGCTAAGGAGTATGCTTTTTCAATGCATTCACTTGAATGTCCTCTTATAGCAAATTTTGCTTTCATCTCAGAAGATTTATGGATAAAATCTTCAGTGGAGGAACACACTCTTCTAAGCCTATAAAACTGACTAATAGGAAGCGACTGAATCAGGGGGGGGGGGGATGATTACTAGTGGCCAATAGAAGAGTGTTACAATCGGTTTCTTTCTGATATAGGGTAGTGGTCAGCTTGCCACCGTTGACCTCTATCCACATATCTAAAAAGTGTACCTTAGACTGACTGTAGTCGCTGGTAAATTGAAGATTAGAGTCAAAGCCATTTATAAGTAAATTTAATTTTTGGATGTCGTCATAGCTCCCTTTAAAAACACAGAAAATATCATCTATAAATCTATACCATTTAATTATGTTTTCCTTGAACACATTTTTCTCTGGATCATAGACATAGTATTCTTCAAAGTGTCCCATAAAAAGATTTGCAAAATTAGGAGCAAAGATGGACCCCATGGATGTACCAGATACTTGTAAGAAAAACTCATTGTCAAAGCTGAAATAATTATACTTCAAGACATATGAAGCAAGATCTATGATGAACTGATTGGGAGGTTTTACTGTCTGATCTCTTTGAGACAGATAATATTTCAAAGCATCCAAACCGGCCTCATGTGCTATGTTTGTGTACAGGCTTGTGACATCTAAGGTAATTAACCAGGTATCCTCAGATAGATCAGAAATATCAGAGATATTGTTAATGAAATCTGTCGAGTCTTTAATATACGACGGTAATTTATGAACAAAGGGTTTGATATAGAAGTCCACAAACTCCGACAAAGGTGACAGAAGTGAGTTCATTTGTGACACTATGGGTCGTCCAGGTGGATCGACCAATGACTTATGTATCTTAGGAAGTGTGAGATTACATCTCAGCTGACAAATGAGAAGTTCTATAGAAAACTTAAAGGTGACCCTACCTTATCTTTTCAGCGTGAAGTGTTTACCTTTTTGGATGATGCCAAAACAAATGGTTTTATTTCCAAACCTGAATTTGACTTTTTATATTGCCAACATCCTATCAGACCAGTGTTTTACACACTTCCTAAGATACATAAGTCATTGGTCGATCCACCTGGACGACCCATAGTGTCACAAATGAACTCACTTCTGTCACCTTTGTCGGAGTTTGTGGACTTCTATATCAAACCCTTTGTTCATAAATTACCGTCGTATATTAAAGACTCGACAGATTTCATTAACAATATCTCTGATATTTCTGATCTATCTGAGGATACCTGGTTAATTACCTTAGATGTCACAAGCCTGTACACAAACATAGCACATGAGGCCGGTTTGGATGCTTTGAAATATTATCTGTCTCAAAGAGATCAGACAGTAAAACCTCCCAATCAGTTCATCATAGATCTTGCTTCATATGTCTTGAAGTATAATTATTTCAGCTTTGACAATGAGTTTTTCTTACAAGTATCTGGTACATCCATGGGGTCCATCTTTGCTCCTAATTTTGCAAATCTTTTTATGGGACACTTTGAAGAATACTATGTCTATGATCCAGAGAAAAATGTGTTCAAGGAAAACATAATTAAATGGTATAGATTTATAGATGATATTTTCTGTGTTTTTAAAGGGAGCTATGACGACATCCAAAAATTAAATTTACTTATAAATGGCTTTGACTCTAATCTTCAATTTACCAGCGACTACAGTCAGTCTAAGGTACACTTTTTAGATATGTGGATAGAGGTCAACGGTGGCAAGCTGACCACTACCCTATATCAGAAAGAAACCGATTGTAACACTCTTCTATTGGCCACTAGTAATCATCCCCCCCCCCCTGATTCAGTCGCTTCCTATTAGTCAGTTTTATAGGCTTAGAAGAGTGTGTTCCTCCACTGAAGATTTTATCCATAAATCTTCTGAGATGAAAGCAAAATTTGCTATAAGAGGACATTCAAGTGAATGCATTGAAAAAGCATACTCCTTAGCTTTACAGAAGCCCCGGTCGGAGCTATTAAAGAAAACAAAAAAGAAGGAGAAAAGATTTTCTGTCACATGTGTTACTACGTTTTCCCCTCATTCATACAAGTTGAAAGCCATTTTTAAAAAACACTGGCATATTTTAAACTCAGATACAGAATTGGCATCACTGTTTAAGTATCCTCCTTTATTCTCCTTTAAACGGGGAAAAAACCTGAGAGACCGGTTAGTTCATTCAGACTACCAGTCTCCTAAGGTTGTCTTAAGACAGACACGTTTGTGTCCTCTTCCTACGGGGAACTATCCCTGTGGCAATTGTGCCCAGTGTGGCAACACGCACAAGACCACATTTTTTAATCATCCTCATAAAGGCAAGAAGTTCAAAATCAACAGCATTATTACTTGTGTGTCAACCCATGTTGTATATCTAATCAGATGCCCGTGTGGTTTAGCATATGTTGGTAAAACTAAAAGACAGCTAAAACAGAGAATGAGTGAACATAAAAGTTCCATACGTAGGAATGACAGAGATTATCCTGTTGCTGTCCATTTCAATGATTGTAAACATGACATCTCTACTTTCCGTTTCATTGGCATAGAACAAGTCCCCCTACCAAGGAGAGGTGGTGACCATGATCATCTACTTAAACAGAGAGAAGCATACTGGATATTCACACTTCAAACACTTCACCCGAAAGGGCTTAATGATGAATTCTTATTGAATGTAATGTTGTAACTTCGTTGCCTGTTTCTGTGTAGTTGTTTTCCTATTATTATTATTATTATTATTATTATTTTCCACTCTTATTTTGAGTAGGATCTTATGATATGATTACTATTGTTGATTTCCTTTTTATTTTATTGTTTGGTATGTTTTTGATTTGGTATGACCTTTTTTTCCTGTGTATTATTGTCATGAGTTATTTTCAATAATACATGTATAGGATTTTCTAAGGCACTGTTACTTTAACAAAAGTCACATGACTATTTCAAGACTCAGGTGTCTGAATGAATGATCACATTGACCTCTTTTGATTGGCTGTCATAGCCTCAGAAAGTATAAAATGTTTGTCAACCTGTCTATACCCCAGCTTGAGAAAGGTCCGAAGGGACCGAAACGTTGCTCTTTTTTATTAAACTCTGAACAAAGCAAGCAGCTGTGTGCGGGCCTTATCTTTTTATTAAGATTTTTTTGGAATATATTTCTAAAATTAATGATCAAGAAGCCCACACAGCATCATGCTTGTAGATCAGCTATTTTGGATTTTTTTGGGGGGAAATCCTTGCCTATAATAACAATCCCAAAATAGGGATGCGAGGGTTTAAGTGGTAAAATGAATGTGGTGAGTCCCTGTTATTTGGTAGAAATGTAATCTTCAGGCAACCGAGTATCTGATCTGTTGGGAAACCACACTGTTTATGATAATGTTTTCAAATAAGCATTTTTAGTAAAGGGTAGTTTATAAAGTACTCTGATTTAGAACACTACTAGAATAATAGAAGTGATAGGACATCCATGCACTTTTATTCCACCATGTAATTGATATGCAATTTAATGTTTTAACCATTTCTTTCTGTATAGACAATTCCCTGCCATGTTTAACAGGAAAAGAGACTCAAGAGGACGGAGTTGGTTCAGTGGTCCTGTTCACCAGCCAAGCCCAGTAAAAAGCACATCATTCCACATCTTTGTTCTGCCAGCTCCAACCGAGAAAACGCCAAAGGCTTCCTTCGAACTGACTTTCTTCGAATAACTTAATGTTATTTTCATATAAAAATCAATGATTTTAATTATAAGTATGCAGTATCATCACTACATCTTTGGTGTTTACAACACACCAAACCGTTTGAAAATCGGATGAAAATTGAGCATGCTATGGTTCTTTCAATAGTACATGCACCATGATCTCCATGAATTCAATGCTTTATGGGGTGATTAATTGATAAAAAATGAGTAATTTTTTTGGGTTGGACTAATCCTTTAAGACAGTTCTACATATTAAAGTATATGTGATTGGCACTGATCTGGTCAAGTTTGGACATCACTCTATTTATATAGATTGAAAGAGCACTGCAGGAGGAGTTCCCCAAATTGAAACAGCTGACAGGAGGGTGGATGTTTTTCAAATCCGCAGGTGAGACTGAGATATAATTGCTGGACCAAAATAATGTTTCTGACTCAATCGTTGAAAGACTCATGTATGAGTGTCATGATCAGGGCTGTTATTTAGAATTTCTTTGGAAGTATTGTAACTTGAGCAATATGTCATTATTTAAAGGGGGAAGTGGTCAGAGAAAACTGTCCAACATCACACCTGAGAAAGACGGTTACTCTGCAAATACAATGAAACAGGCATCAAACAACGGAAAGAATACTCTCTATGTTATGCCGCTACAAGAAAAGTTATCCACCTCACCGTTGCCTCCGGATGCTCCAGAATTTGAGAGAATGCCGAGAGCTTCCTGCATGAAATGTGATGCCAGTATGCCGATTCAGATGCTCCCACTACATATTCAAGATTGTGGGGTGATGGAAAGTGTAAGTTTTATGTCACTGAGCTACAGCTTTTGCATATGATGTGGCAATAGAACACAATTTGAACCACTATATGTATTTTGTGTGTGTGTGTGATTCTTTCACAGGAGCAAGAATCTGAAACTGAGGACACTTTGGAGGTGGATAATACTGATGCAACGGGATCGGATGGGGTTGAAGCCATTGATGACCAGATTGGGGGGGTTGAATTCATTGATGACGAGATTGGGGTAACGTTTTGAGTTTTCTGTGGAAAGTAGGAGGGGATTGTTGGTTCATTGTTTTATGATTGATAGTCTTTAAAAAATACATTTTTAAATCATATATTATAATTTCTATTGTGTTTGTAATCAGATAACTACTGTCTTGTCAGATTTGTCCAATATGCCAGAGGGAATTTCCAGTCAATTATCTGCCAGTCCATGCCAGTTTTTGTTCCGATGGGTAAGGACGACAACCTCTACCGTGTAACTGTTAAAGACATGTTCATGGTGTCCAAGTTGATGGCAGCCATTACTGTTTGCTGTTTTCTATAATCATAATGGCGAAGAGTAATAGCTTGCCATAAGAATGGCCCATGGTCTGGTTACTGGCCTCCTTGTAGTAGGGGGTGCTAACCACAAAAAATGGCCAAATCGTTACGCGGCGGATAAAAGCATGAAATTTGATACAGATGTCCCTTGGGTCATCTTAAAACATCCTAGAAGGGGTGCCCAAAAAAATCTTAAACAGGAAGTGAGTTATGGACAAAATTCAAAATGGCCACCTAAACTGTTGACCGTTGACTCAAAAGACACCAAAAGAATCTCCAAAAAGCATAACATTTGGCACATATGTCCCTTGGGTCATCCTAAGACATCCTAGAAGGGGTGCCCAAAGGAATCTGAAACAGGAAGTGAGTTATTGACGAAATTGAAAATGGCCGCCTAGTGTTGTCGATTGACTCAAAAGACAACTAAAGAATCTCATAAAAGCATACAATTTGGCACACATGTCCCTTTGGTCATCCTCAGACATCCTAGAAGGGGTGCCCAAAAAAATCTTAAACAGGAAGTGAGTTATTGACAAATTTTAAAATGACCGCCTACAGTGTTATCGATTGACTCTAAAGACAACTAAAGAATCACATAAAAGCATACAATTTGGCATACATGTCCCTTGGGTCATCCTAAGACATCCTAGAAGGGGTGCCTGAAATGATCTGAAACAGGAAGTGAGTTATTGACTAAATTGAAAATGGCCGTGTACAGTGTTGACAGATGATGCAAAAGACACTAATAAAAAAGAATCTCATAAAAGGATGACATTTGGTACAAATGTCCCTTGGGTGATCTGAATGCATCTTAAGGGGTGCCAAAAAAAAGTTTGAATAGTCTCTCAATGGAAAACACTCCTCCCCCACGGGCTGCACTGCTACAACATTCAAATCGAGCAGTTTGCCAATCTGGCATTTGGTCCAGAAGCCTGAAGGCTATGCAATCTCTACCAGCTCCTGACAAATATGGATGGATTAAAGTCGCTGATTCGTGGACACCTTTATGGACACTCTTGCCAGAGACTGCCAAAGTTTGTAGAGAACTCAAGTGTGGCTGCAAAGCTGAGCCCTTCTGTTCGAGAAAGTGTAGATGCCGGGATGCTGGGTTACCTTGCAGAGCATTATGCCAATGTGCTGGTAATTGCAAAATGGCACACATGAATACATGTAGTTACTAAACACTAATCACAAAAGAACAGTAATGATTAAGAAGAAAATACATGAGAAGATAGAGTGTAAAACAAGCAAGAAAATGCAGAGAGTAAAATAAGAATATGCAGAGTAAGATAAGATGCAGAGTAAAATAAATAAGTATATGCAGAGAGTTAGATAAATAAAGAAGATTCAAAGAGTAAAATAAAAATAATAATGCAGAAAGTAAAATAAATAAGATGATGTAGAAATGAAAACAGAAGGTAGACTACAAAATACGGCAGGTTATGCACTGCATAACCTGTCGTATTGAGTCTGCATAATATGCAGACTGCCGTGGTCAACTGTTTAAACAGCCATTTAGAATTTCTTCAACATGGTCAAGTTTAATAAACAAGCAAACAAACAAATAAATAACCCCTTCTAGGATATATTAAGAAGCACTCAATGTACGTACCAAATGGTACACTTTTATGACGTCCCTTTATGTTTTCTTTTGTGTCAACTGCTTTAGGCGGTCACTTCCTGTTTAAAACCTCTTTGGGCACCCCTTGTAGGATGCGTTCAGATCACCCAAGGGACATTTGTACCACATTTCATGCTTTTATGAGATTCTTTATGTATCTTGCATCATCTTTCACACTGTAGGCAGCCATTTTCAATTTAGTCAATAACTCACTTCCTGTTTCAGATTATTTTGAGCACCCCTTCTAGGATGTGTTAGGATGACCCAAGGGACATGTATGCCAAATTGTATGCTTTTTGGAGATTCTATAGGCTTTTTAAGCCAATCGCCAACACTGTAGGTGGCCATTTTCAATTTTGTCAATAACTCACTTCCTGTTGAAGACTTTTTTGGGCACCCCTTCTAGGATGTCTTAGGATGACCCAAGGGACATGTGTGCCAAATTTTATGCTTTTTGGAGATTCTTTAGTTGTCTTTTGAGTCAATCGACAACACTAGGCGGCCATTTTCAATTTCGTCAATAACTCACTTCCTGTTTCAGATTTTTTTGGGCACCCCTTCTAGGATGTCTTAGGATGACCCAAGGGACATGTGTGCCAAATGTTATGCTTTTTGGAGTTTTTTTTTGTGTCTTTTGAGTCAACGGTCAACAGTTTAGGTGGCCATTTTGGATTTTGTCCATAACTCACTTCCTGTTTAAGATTTTTTTGGGCACCCCTTCTAGGATGTTTTAGGATGACCCAAGGGACATCTGTATCAAATTTCATGCTTTTATCCGCCGCGTAACGATTTTTCACTTAGCACCCCCTACTATTGGCACTTGTGTCATACATTGTACAGCAATTTAAAAAACTAGACTTGAAACACACTGGTTAGACTGAATGCTACAAACGTTACACTATATATGGATTTGCCAATGGTTCTCAGACTTATTTCTTAGTAACCACTACCACCACACACACACCATCTGAATGTTATCTAACACTGGTTGAAATAACTATTTGTTATGGTGGGAAGAGTATATCTATGGCCATCCTAAGACACTATGCTACCTTTTTTTAAAGTTAAAGAAACTGATCCCTTAACTTTGCGTACCACGTACCCCAATTGGGTAACTTGCATATAACTTGTTATAAATGTATAACTTGTTATAAATTGCAGTCATGTAGTATAGTACAACTGTGTTTTTGTTTTCAGATCAGGGATCAGGAGGAGGACTGAAGAACCAAGCACTTCAGGAGTTGGCACGGAAAGACCCTCTACGTCTTCTTCGTCTTCACCATCTGTCAGGCCAAGGCTCCCACAACCAGATGAACCAAGCCCTTCAACGTCTAGCAGCAGCCAATCAACAATAGACAGCAGACATTGTGGTATGTGGATGGCGTTTGCTTAGGTGAAAATGTGTATTGTTTTATTAATGTTAATGAATATGCATTAGTATGATTTATAGGTGGAGTAATGCGTATTATTTTACCAGTTCGCCCTTAGAGTTAATGATTGTCTTGATTTCTCTTAGCCAAATGTGTTACTCCAAAACATCTCCTCAACCCACAACTTTGATTTGAACATATTCCCCTTTGTATGAATCTTGCTGTACAGACAGTTTGGCAATTGCAAAATCACAAGGAATCTAGTAGTTCCCCATGCGTATGTAGTTGACCTCTTCATTGTAGTACATGTTATGTGATTGAGTAAGCATCACCTATTTATCTCTTTTGGCCTTCCAGTATATAATGCACAGAAAAGAGCTGACATTTTTAATAGTATTAAGCTAGTTGCAGCAAGGTGTACATTTTTCTTGCAAATATGCTATTACTATATCTAATCTTTAATCAAGTTCAAAGTTCATAGTATTGTTTCCTTTTTGGGCTAATTGTCCTATTTGATTGTTACATGACATGTGCTTTTCTGATTTTTAGAGTGGAAAGCTGTGCCTGACACACAAATAGCCTGTCATATGTTCACACGAGACCTACTGGTCAGAAATGAAGATGCACCAACCCTGACTCTCCGTATTGATGTGAGGGAGGACCCAGATGAGCAAGAGGGTGCAATGATTCAGTTCTACAAACAAGAGGGAGTGCAGTGGGCTGCTCCAGTGAAATTCAGGCTTCTAGGTGCTTTATTATTTTGTGTATTTGACCATTTAAAAATCAACTGCTTCTTATTTATGGCTTTTGCTCTAAAATGTACAATTTGTAGGAGACATTGCTGTGGGAAAGGGTGTGACCAGACACATCTTTTCATGGATGATGAAGAAACTTAAACATGGATTCCAACTAGGCCAAGGTTAGTAATAAATTGTGAGGATGTCGACTGTTTCTCAGTCAACATTAAATGAGTCAAAATTAGACTGATAACTTGTGTGTGTTGACACATTTTTTTTAACCCATTTAGACCTGAGGTCGATTCTAAAAACCCCTTCGAAATCATGACCAGAGTTTTCTGAAACTTCTGATTTTAATTCAAAATGGTATTAAACGGTGTAACAACGAATACGGGTTTCCTGTCTAAATGGGTTTATATTTAGACTTCTTGTCATAATGACCGCCCCCATTTCCTTTTTCCAAGGACCTACAAACTTGACCAGGATGTTTGATGGTGAACCAGATCACCTTGTCCCCTCGGCCTGCTCAATGCTTGTTGACAGTGAGCTTTTGACCATGGCGGGACGATTGATCGGCCATTCGTTCCTGCATGGAGGTCCTAGTCTTACAGGTCTTAGCCAAGCCTTCACTCACTACCTCACCGGTGGCACCGAGGATTCAACTGCAGCGATGTTGACCCTGCAGGACTGCCCCGATATGGACCACCGGGAGACAATTGAGCTGGTGAGTTATGACAGTTTTCAACACAAAGTGTTTCATTTTGGGCAGATGGAGTATGTAACCACCTTCTATTTTACAGCTGTCCAGTGAGAGAGAACTGTCGGAAGACGAGAGAACACGAGTCCTCAATCTGTGCCTGGCCTGGGACTTTCAAGCACCAACACCAAGCAACCGACTGTGGCTCTTTCAAAACCTCCTCATGCATGCAGTAAGTGGATAAAGTTGATTATCACTGTTGGGCTATGGAATCAGAGGTATAAAGGTTTCTCAAATCTTTATATTTCAAGGACCACCATAACTCTGACGGTGTACAAATGGGTCCATTTGGTTGCATTTGTACACTCGGAGTTACAGACCTGTAAGTGTCCATTTGTGACTCCCTCAAGTAACCTCACTTTGAAAACCACTACAGTGTATGCAAAACTGTACATTATGCATGCTTGAGTTTGAGTAAAAATATATAGATTAAAAAAAAAAAAACTACAAACTTTATCTTGATAAAGGGCACACTTTATTTAGCGCCTTTTTAAATGTGCATTACACCAATTCACTCAACGATAGCAGAAGAAACCATGCAAGGCATCAACCTTTTCATCAGGAGCAGTTAGGGTCATGGGTCATGCTAATGAGTATCTTTTCTTTTGAAGGTCATTAGGCGGGTATCCCGCCAAGTCCAACAGCTGAGGAAGGGCCTTAAAGACTCTGGGGTCTGGCCACTAATCGCGACCAGAAAAGATGTGGTCAACATTGTATTCCAGAGGGAATCTGAAAGCATACTCACACCCCAGGTAAAAAAATCAGTTTGCTCAGTGTGTTATGTGGAGAAATGTTAATGCATAACATAGAGTGTAGGAAACGCTGCATAAACTGGTATTTGCAGCCTTCTTTTGTATACTGTTGGTGAAGAATAGAATAGTGAAGAATAATGCGTCTGTATGGAAATGTAGCTGCTTCTAAAAAATATTTTATTGCAATTAAAGGTAATTCGTTGTACACTAATAAGGCTGCTAAACTACCAAACAGACACAAGTTCTGCTATTGACTAGATGACTTCAAATGGGCCAGGAGGAGTCTATTTAAGCCCATAAGAAATGGAGCCTAAACCTTTTGTTGGAACACATTTTAAAAACATGTAAAGGTTAGGTAATGATAACATGTCGTTTGCAGGATATCTTGCAGTGCATCAAATGGCCAGCATCCAGTCAAGATGATGATGATTCACCTCCCATCGAAACAGTGGCCTGTATCACTGGATATCTGAGGACCTTCATCAGTCAAGGTATTGTTTTAATTAATTGGGGAAATATTTTGATGAGCTTTGTATGATGATCCTGCTGTGCTAATGTAAAAAAAGTTGTGAAATGTCAGGACATGCACTATATATGGACTGCTGTGTTCTTTCCACATATCAACAAGCCCATGTTTCCTTCCAAAAGTCCTCTCATTCACTTCATGTTGGTCTCGTGTAAAATTCTCTGGTTTGCGCCACCATCACACTCATGACATTTATATATATCACGCATGTTTGATAAACGGGGCAGTCTCGATTTATGAGCTGATTTGTGTTGTTTATTCTTTATTTGGATCCTCATTAGCTTACACAAAGTGGTCACTAGTCTTCCGGTGGTCCATACATTCTGTAGTGTGAGAACCTCAAGCCTTACATTTTAACTGATGTATTCTCTTGTGCTTTCCAGCTTCTCCAGAAGACTTGAGGGGCCTGATGAAATTCTGGACCGGTTGGGAGGTGCCTTCCTCTGTGCTGAAGGTCGAAGTCACCAGTGCAGCTCTTCCAAGTGCAGCTCTTCCAACAACTTCCACGTGTTTTGAAAAACTGCGGCTTCCAGGGCACTACACAAGCTTTGAGAGGTTCAAGGAAGACATGATGATGTGCCTGCTGTCAGTGGACAGCGGATTTGGCCTTGTTTAAAGCTTAATGACTGACGTCACTAACTCATTGATGCACTTGACTGAAGTATTTTTTTACTCTTTTCCTTGTGTAGGAAATGAGCTCTCATGTGTGTCTCTCTCTCTCTCAGGTTTGCTTGTTTACAGCATAATTTCTGTGTATGTTTGGCTAGCTGAATGGCATGTGTTCGAGGTTCCTTTTTGGTTTTTAAGTGCTGCCTAAGGTGTGCTGGGATAGGGTTATCATAACTGCTAGACTTATTGTACTGATTTGAACTTTTAAAGGAATGTAAAGTAACATTTTAAAATTGCAGTGGGAATGTTTGTGGGGGGATGTTTTACTCACATTCTTCTGTCAGTAAGAAACCTTGCATCTCCATATTCCATTTTTTTTTTTGGGAGGGGGGGGGGTAAATGAATGGCCTACTTGGTCGACAGTCAAGCAAAAGTAGTGAAAATAGCCGTTCTACAAGATCACAATGTGTCGCATTGTGAGATTGATTACTTTTCACAAATACTGAAAATGGCCTGTTTTGAACATACAAGGTTTCCGTCCCAGATCCATTTTATTATAGTTGTGAAAAATGGTAACTACACGCTATCTATTTAAGCGCACCTCTCTTGCCAAACACTGTTCTGTGTCAGGTAGCCTCACATGTTCATGCTAGAAATTCTGTTTTTCACTGTTGATGTCACTAACTCACTGCCGATGCCTTTGTGGACAGACTTGAAGCAATAAATTGCAGTGATGGAATTAAACTATTGTCTGTGTGTGGCCTTCACCCCAATGAATTGAAGTAATTTGAACAAACGGTACAGTATGAAAATGTCTGCCACAAATATCAATTTATAAAATGTAATGATACCTATAAAATTCCAAAGACTGCAGACCAGCTGCATGTTTGAATTGCGTTTCTGGTGCAAACCTACTGCTGAGCCAATAAAACAAAGCTATGGCAAATGAACAGGAAAAAGATGCCACCTTTGTAAAACCTGGTAGTCATTTTATGAACAGACTATTCACACCATTTGGCAATAATACTATTGGTAACCCTTTTTGCATTTTTATATGCAAAGAGTACCTAAGGATTGATGTCATTAACCCAGTGATGCACTTGACTTAAGTATTGTAGCAGCTAATGTTTTCCTAGTACAGGAAATTAGTCTCTCAGGTATCTCAGGATAGTTTGTTTGTTTACAGCAGAATGTCAGTGTTTGTTTTGCTAGCTGAATCGAATGTGTTAATGGTTCCTTTGTTACGTCTAGGTGTTGCACAACTATGCCTGTTGACATTAACAAACAAATGTCCATGAATTCAAGGCTTTATGTGTTGTGATATTTATAGAAAATAAAACATTTTTGGGTGAAGTGCTCCACCATTGACACCTGTTGCTACCTATACGTTATACCTGTAAATACGGATGCCACCTCTGTGTCATTAATTGTTGCTATAATATAGTAACTTTTTTAATTTTTAGTATGAATTTGAACGTTTTCAGAAAACTATGGTTAGGTTATAGAAGGCGTTTTTAGAATCGGCCTCAGGTCTAAATGGGTTAACATACCGGTATAGTCATTAAATGACAACCGTGTCTAGTGAGTGATGGCATTGATCAACGGTAATGGGGACATGTTATGGACTCAAACATATCAAGTTATAATAAAAAGTCTCATACTATAAAGACTCGAGACTGAACAAGGTTTTTGTGTAACCAAGATGATTGAGTTTACAATCCAATCCACAACTTCTCTAATAGCCAACAGCCTCTGCCTTGTTTTTTTAATGATGTAATGTTTAACAGAATCAAAGCTAGAATCAAATTTTGAACAGATTCAAATGGTTTAATTCAAAAAGATAATTACTCTGGAGATCAAAAGTTACTCTCTCTCATTTTAGCCAATATATTAGGCTAATATTTACTGGTAGGCCTACTCCGTACCCAGTCACACTTGCCTGAGGATAAGAAGCCTGGTCTACCTCTGTAGACTCTGTACCCCCTGGTCATGGGGTTATAACTTACAATGTAATAGTTACCTAGGTTACTGTGAAGTAGATTTAATGATTTATAAATAGTGTGTTTTTCATATGATTGCCTCAAGACCTTATTTCCTCCCCACTTTTTGTCGTTCATTCAACTTTTTTAGACCACTGGTCCAGGAGATTAAAACATACACACACACACACACACACACACACACACACACACACACACACACACACACACACACACACACACACACACACACACACACACACACACACACACACGAAATGTTTATGTCCACATAGACAGTACCTTGTACAAAGGACATAAACACTGCCAGTGCAGTCAGACAATATGAAAACAGACCGTTACAAAGTGCCTATAGAACATTGTTACAAACAATATAGTTGGCATACTTGACAGACATAGCAGACATCAATCATGAATAAAATAAACACCTCCAAATTGAGCGGCTTCCTATAATAGCTGATAATAGTTGATAATACCTTGCTGTTTGATGGACCTGAAGAAATTAATCATTTAAATGTGCACACACCTTGTGAGTCTTGAAAGTCTGAAGATGAATTCCTGCATATGTTAGCTTTTATTCATTCTTTTATTGAGGACAGTGGTTCTACTTGTATTTAATACAGTTTAATTGTATCTATTAAAGATGTTCTGCTTGATAACAGCTGTACTTCTGTAAGTGAAGCGTGGGATGCTCATGCCTCCTTATATATATATATATATATATATATATATATATATATATATATATATATATATATATATATATATATGTATATATATATATATGTATATGTATATGTGTATATATATATATGTATATATATATGTATATGTATATGTGTATATGTATATATGTATATATATATATATATATATATATATATATATATATATATACATTGAAAAATTGGACCGGGAATACTTAAATAAGGGGGGGGGGGGGCAGTGAACACAGCAGTAGGGTTAAATGTCTCGATTAATTGACTACACAAAAAACAGTAGCTAATGGAGAGAGACCATTGAGAACCACTGGTGTATGGGAAACCTCTGGTACCCAAGCGGGAGTCGAACCCAGACTCCCAGAAGTGGAGGACTTAGAGGCAAATGACTAGCGCCACTGAAGCCGATGCAGAAATTGTGTATTCGGCCTGACTTATAATGTAACGTCCTAACTCGTCTATGTTGAGGAAAGAAGTCCCCGCCCGCGCGCGAGCCCGCCGAAGGGGCGAGGCTTCCCCTAGCCTTCAACTACATGCAAAAAGGTATGGGAAACCTCTGGGAGGGTGAAAGATTGGGCATTGAGACACACTCACAGAAACATTCTGCTAAAACCTTTGCATTTCACACATCTCATTTTTAAATGATCATTCTTCTGCAATCTGCATTGTAATTTTACTCTTTCCTTTTTCTGTTTTATTTATTTGACATTGTTTATTACTCCCAAAATGTCCATTCGAATGTGTTTATTTAGCTACTCTTTTGATTTATCTCTGAGCTGAGAAGAAGAGTGCTCCAGCATGTCTTTATCATAGAAAAGCATCGCTTTGGTCTGCCCAGCCCCCTTCATAGGGGCAGCCAATCCGAAGCAGGTAGTGTGGTGCCTGGCTCAACATTAGGCTTAACGAAACTCAATGGCCAAACCACATCCTGGGTTAATCATGCAGCATGTCCAAGCTTGACGCACACCTCCCCATCTCTGTTTCTTATTTTTGAATGAGACAAGCTGAATCATCGGGATGGCGTCTGGTGGTGCCTTGCAAGTTGGATGGGTAAGTGGTTAGTGCTTAAGTATAGCTACAGCAGTTATAGGCTATAACTGCTATAATAGCCTAGTTGCTAATGGGTAACATACACATAGGCTTGTTATCAGTTTATCAACTAGAATTCATTTAAACACCTTCCACAACTGAACGCATTTGGGCAAATGGCATGTATAGCCTACATAAAGTATTTATCCAAACATAACTTCCTCATAAAACTGTCACGTTGTTTTTATTTCTATTTTCATGTTTAGGAATTTGTGGCGACCCACACTCTGGAGCGTTTACATTCTCGCCTTGGAGAAGCTCTTTTAAACCATCCGCTTGATATGGATTACCTGAACTTTGTGTGCACTCAAGAAGTCGTTTTCATTAGTGCTTTGGGAAACAACGTCCACGTTCCTCAAGATATCTTCGAAGCACTTACAGCACTACACAACTTACTCGAGTTGTGCAACCAGCAAGAACCGAATCTGAATGTGGCGCATGTGGAATCAACTGGTGTAGTTGGCAGGCCAAGACTCGTCATATCAGAAGACCGAATCTGCCATCTTCTTCAGCTTGGGTACTCTGTAGCTGAGATAGCCAGGTTAATGGGAATATCCCGTGCCACACTATTCCGACGGCTGAAAGAACTCCATCTGTCTGTCAAGGGACTATACAGTATATTGACAGATGAAGAACTGGATGCTAAAGTATCTGAGATAAAGTTAAGGATGCCCAATGCTGGGTACCGCATGGTGAGAGGTAATCTACAGGCAATGGGCGACAGGGTCCAGTGGTCTAGGGTCCGCGCATCCATGCACAGAGTGGACACGGTGGGAGTTCTGTCGAGGCTGACCCAAATGGGATGTGTGGTTCGGCGCACGTATACAGTGCCCTGCCCCAAATATATGGTACACATTGACACCTGTCACAAACTTGTCAGGTAAGCACATTGCTTGTTTAATCTTGTTTTGTTTTGTTTATGTCACACCCCATTCTTTGGTCATTACTCAGTCCCATTAAATATGCCATTTGTGTTGGACATGCATGTGTGTATTAGTTTATTAATTTATTTCTAATCATGTACGTCTTTAAATGCAGATGCAGATCAGATGACATGAGATCAAATGGGCACTGCTCATATCATGAAGGCATAGATGAACTACAAAGTATATCATCAGTACAGTCTGTTCTATTTGCAGCCATAAATGTTTGCTGTTAGATTCAAAAAGTGATCTTCAAAGTATTATATGTTTTTTTCAACGCAGGGCCAACATGGGGGTGAATTATGTTATTATTATTATCTTTATCACTGCTGTGATGTAAAACTAACACGAACTTCAAATTGGTCAATTATATTATTACATGACATTATTAAATTGGCTTATGTGCTCTTATTAACAGGTACAACCTTGTCATCTTTGGTGGAGTTGATGGTTTCTCCAGAAAGGTTTGTTAAATTGTAGGTTGTTGAATGTTATAATCACATGGATAACACATTTTGGTTAACACAGGTTTCATTTGGTAGATATATGCAGGTGATGGGAAATATCAAATATGCCTCTGAAGTAAATATGACTCTGAAGAGTGTTTTTGCTGTGTGTGTTTCACGTAATCACCTGGTGGGAAATGACTGAGAAAATGTGGTCAGTTTTTGGACAATAATTTCCAATATTTTACAACCATGTTTTAGATCATGTACCTGGGGGCAGCAACAAATAACTTGGCAGAAACAACTTTGGGTTTCTTCATAGAGGCCACTGAAAAGTTTGGATTTCCACTCCGGTAGGACATTGCACAAAAGTATTGTTCACAATCCTAAATACATATCAAATATTGAAATTTATTGAAGATATTGAACAATTTTCATTTCCTCAAATTAACTCACAAGGGCAACTTTGATGTTGAGTGCCACTAAATTTCTCTTGTAATGTATGTGTACCTGAAATCTCACCAATAGTATACTGTAAACCCCATCACTCAAATAGCCCTTAATAGTCACAGATGTAATAACAAAGCAAAATCAACAATTATGGCACAGAACAGAATTTGAAAATCCAAATACATTTAAAAGAAGTCCAAATCAGGCTTTTTATTTAGTTTTGGTTCAAATATCTTGGAAAACAAATAGTCTTTTCTTGTTTCAGAGTACATTCAGACCAAGGAGTGGAAAATGTAGACGTTGCCCGTCTCATGATGTCTACCCGTGGGCCTGACACTGGATGTTTCATCTCGGGCAAAAGTGTTCACAACCAGCGGTATTTTTTTCTTCCTTTACTTTTCATATGCCTTGATAACTGATGTTAGATTACTATTTCTATGCATTAAATGTATTACGTTGTGTTGTCATTGCTTACTGTAAGTCGCTCTGGATTAAGAGTCTCTGCTACATGCCTAAATTGTAAACTCATTTTGAACCAGTTACTGGTAGAACCTACAATTTCCTCAACTAACACTCTTTATATTTAACTGTGTGCACCAATATAAAAAAAAGTGCTGTTAAAAGGGAAAATTCTGTACATTTTGATGCAAAATATATATTTACATATGTGTCTCAGGATTGAAAGGCTTTGGAGAGACGTATGGGATGGAGTCACATCCATGTACTACACCGTTCTACACACCCTGGAGGAAGGTGGCTTCCTTGATCTTAGTAGCTGTCTTGACCTGTTCTGCTGCCACTACGTTTTCCTTCCCCGTTTGCAAACCAGCTTGGACACATTTACAGAGACATGGGACAACCACTCGCTCAGAACAGAACAGAATATGACCCCAAACCAACTTTGGGTAATGGGCCAGGAGCGCTATCCCATTGCTGACCCAGAGAACTTGGAGGAGGTAAGGCTGTTGTGGCTGTAAAGCCCACTTTACAATTTAAATGTCAACTAAATGTCAAACATTCTGGTAAGGGAGATTTTTTTTCTTGACACCAAAAGTATTCGTCCATTTCAAACACCTAACCACAGTCCTCCTTCAGAACCGTTGAAATGTATACTTTTTAAAAGCATGTCAGGATGTCATTATATAGAGAGACAGGAAACAAGGACTTGAACCATACTGCCAAGTAATGTTAGTGATGTATGAATTGTTTGAGGTGTACAATTTTAATGAACACCTCCTGTAATGTCCCCTCTGCTTGGTAGGTAGGTAGGTTAATCAAACAGTTGAGTTTCAAACTGATGCTGGTTTATTTCTCTGGAGCACCATAACACCAAAATATGCATGGTTGTCAGTTTTGGGAATGGACAGAAAATGAGAACTCTGCCCCCTAGCGGACTCAATGTAAAACTTCACACACAAAAAACTCAGTTTTCTCAGCAACACAATGAAACCATGACAACACAAACCGACATGACTAGTATAGAGCATCAAACAGCAACCACCTTTAAGGACTTTGACAACCTTAATAGAATATCAATAACCATGGTCGGTCATTTACACCTCCAATCAGAAATGGCCATGGGATACGAATAACACAACTAACAAACATCTGTAGACGTGTGTACTCTGATTACTGTAGTAATAACAGTTTATTTTATTCTTTTAGATTGGCATTCCTGAAATTGACTGGGAGGAAAGTGGGTATGCTGTTGATACAGATGCTGGAGTCGTCATCCCCACCTTGGATAGCCCTCTCACAGAGGAACAAATGGAAGACCTGAAGAATGCGATTGACCCAATGGGTCCTTCAGAGTCATTTGGATTTGATGTTTACTTGAATGTACGTCAATATGTCTTGACTGTGCTTGGTAACAGGGGAGAGTTGTAGCTTATGTAGAAGGAAAATAAATTGACCCACAATTCCAAGATTCGCATGGAAGCGACGTAAGAATTCATGTCTAATTTGTAAATGCCATATTTGCCTCATTCAATTACTTTCTCATGTGTTAAAGACCTTTCAGTAAAAGTAGCAATGCAACAATGTAGACGAAATAAAATAATGTTCATGTTAAAAAAAAAAGAGTTTCACAAATGGAGTCATTATTCAAATAGCATTGCACTTCACCATTGTCACCCATTTTACACAGGGAATGAACAACCTTGTTCAGTCTTTGGAATTTTAAAGGTATCATTACATTTTATAACTTGATATTCAGGGCAGACATTTTCATACTGTACGGTTAGTTCAAATGACTTCAATTCATTGGGGTGAGGGCCACACACAGACAATAGTTTAATTCCATCACTGCAATTTATTGCTTCTAGTCTGTCCACAATGCATCGGCAGTGAGTTGACATCAACAGTCAAATACAGAAACAGAATTTAATGTATGTACAGCATGAACATTGTTTGGCTAGAGAGGTGCGCTTAATTAGATAGTGCGTAGTTACTATTGTTTCACAACTATACTAAAACCAACGGAAAATGTAAATCAAAACTTTGTATGTTCAAAACAGGCCATTTTCACATTTGTGTCTTTCTTCAAAGTAACTGTCAAGCTCACAATGGTCGCAATGCGACACATTGTGATCTTGTAGAACGGCTATTTTCACTACTTTTGCTTGACTGTCGACCTAGTATGCCATTCATTTACTCAAAAAAAGGGAAATATGGAGGTGCAAGGTTTCTTACCGACAGAAATGTGAGTAAAACATCCCCCTCACAAACATTCCCACTGCAATTTTAAAATGTTACTTTACATTCCTTTAAAAGTTCAAATCAGTACAATAAGTCTAGCAGTTATAACCCTATCCCAGCACACCTTAGGCAGCACTTAAAAAACAAAAAGGAACCTCGAACACATGCCATTCAGCCAGCCAAACATAGAGAGAAATGATGCTGTAAAACAAGCAAACCTGAGAAACACCCACACGAGAGCTCATTTCCTACACGAGGAAAAGAGTAGCTGCAACAATACTTCAGTCAAGTGCAACAATGAGTTAGTGACATCAGTCAATAAGATACTTTCCGAATGAAAATGCAAAAAATAAATGCATTAAATAAACAAGCTAGATGTGGTCTGCTTAACATAAATCTTAGTGTTGCCAAATGTTGTGAATTGTCTGTTCATGAGATTAGTACCAGGTTTTCAATAGGTGGCATATCCTTTTCCTGTTCATTTACCATATCTCTTAGTTTGATTGGCTCAGCAGTTTGTACCAGCAACGCAATTCAAACAATTCAAAACTGCCAGCTGGACAATCAGATGAAGCTAAAAAAGTGGAACAGGAAAAACACTTGAAACTGTTACTGTTTTATGAACAGGCAGGAGATTACAGTTAAGCACCATCACCTAAGAATGTTTGGAGCTTTAAAGGAGACCAAATCCGCTGTCTACTGACCGAAGGCACATCATCATGTCTTCTTTGAACCTCTGAAAATTTCTGTAGTGACACGGGAGCTGCAGTAACTCGAAACATGTGCATGAAGTTGGTAGTCGTGCTCTGGTAACAACCTGGACCTGCAGCACAGAGGAAGGCACCTCCCACCCGACCCAGAACTTCATCAGGTCCCTCAATTCTGTTGGAGAAGCTGGATAGCACAAGAGAATACAACATTCAAAATCTATGGCTGTTTTTTGGTTGTTTATGTCAAAAGACAATATAAAAGCTGAAATACATAAGTATTTAAAACACTTCACATATCATGTGTATCACATATTTTCTCTTATGTGACATTGCAAAGACAAAACTGGTAGGGTAGATGAAAGAGTAAAGCTGGGCTCACACGACAGGACAAACAGAGAGATTTTAGGTTGACCCACTCCTCCCGACAACAGGAATATAATCTTGCCAGATTATCCTGTAGTGTGAGGTGTTCCCAGATACAATGTTAGACCTCCCAATCAGCTCACATAATGCATTGGGACTGCCCCGATAATGATCAAACATGCATGATATGGATTATCACATCATATCGTCTGAGTGGGATGGTGAGAGCCACACGCAACCGAGAGAATATTACATGAGACCGACATGAAGTGAATGAGACTTTTGGAACAAAACATGGGTGTTTTGAAAAAATGAGGCTTGTCGATATTTTGAAAGAACACGACTGTCTGGTGTCTTTCCTGACATAACCTTTCTTCTATTTCCACAGCAAGGACAGCTAATCAAAATATTAGAGAGTAAGCAGCGCTTCAAATACCTTGACCGATGAATTTCCTCAGATATCCCATGATACAGGCCACGGTTTCGACAGGAGGTGGATTATGGTCATCATCTTCATCCTCCTCAATGTTTGGCCAGCTGATGCGCCGCAAGATATCCTGCAAAACACACGTGTCATCAATCATCTTTTACCGGGTTCTAAAAATGTGTTACAAACATTTTACTGTCCGTTTCTTACGGGCCAATTAAGTACAATTTGGGGATTTAGCAGGTGGTCTTAATCCAGAGCGATTAACAGTAAGCAGAAGGTAATACATACAATGCATAACCTGGCATCCGTCTAAATAACATGCTATATTCGATCTAAATTACATTTTTAAATTGGCATAAGACAGCACAGTCATCAAGGCTTGGGCAAGTGCTGCAGGCTAAAGTTGAGTCTGATGAGGTGAGTCTTCGGATTACAGCGGAGGATTGGGGAGTTTGTTCTACAGTTTGAGAGCCAGAAGGGATAAGGGTCTGGGACGTGTGGAGCCGATGTTTTAGGGAAGGTTCTGACAGCTTCCCTGTGTTAGCTTATCTGAGTGAGCAGGAG